>NC_046358.1:74168289-74478144 GCF_004027225.2 Strigops habroptila
CTGTCTCCCCAAATTATTTCTAGTCCTGAATATAAGTATATAAACGTGTAAGTATGACACAAGATATTCCAGGGTAGGTAATGACAGTTGTACCTAGCTCTGTGATTTTGTCTTGGTTTACCCAGGATATGAATAATCACTACAGATATGTAAAGAGAAAAAACTCAGAAGTAACTAACGTTTCAGAAGCAGCTTAAAAATCTAATTTTAGCTTTTTAAGATTTGGGTGAGGGTTGCGATCCACATAAAGTCATGCTGTTATACATTCTAACTGCACATTGGTCAAGTTTAATTTCTTATAAAGAACTCCCTTTGTCCCTCCCAAAGTCTTAAAACCAACCATCAATTTCTAAACATTTTTACTAAATAATTTCTTTTCCACAAAGCAGTAATTGCCTACTTCCCCATCATTTAAGACTGATTTGCATTTGAAAGTACTTGGTATTTTATATGTGGAATACAATTTACAGGCACTTTACTGTGCATCACTTCAAAGCTGCTTTTTTTCCTGTAAAACTGGAAAACGTGTTCGAGGCCTGCATGGTGATATTTTCCCTTTATTTGCTATTTGACTAATATGTTTGCAATGTACATTGAATCACAATTTTATTAGTTGTACTGTATGCTTTCTGGCATTAGCTTTCAACTTTTCAATTCAAGCAGGGATAACTGATGATAAATGGTAGTATCCATGGTCAGTATTATACTTCAGTTGTTATTAAAGTGGTTGCTCTAAAAAGAGTAATCATTTATATCAACTAATTTTTACTTAGAGCTGTGGAGATCAAACTATTGAGATTAGAATAAATTTAATTTCAATTAAATTTATCTTTAAACATCTCTTTGGAATATTAAGGATATAGTATGATTTGCATTTCTTTATTTCACAGTAAAAGCTCAGGAAACTATGACGTGGTACTTCATCCTGTATGCAAAAGAGGGTTTTTTGGCACCTGTTAGGCTAAAGACTGGGATTCCTTTCAACAGTGGAACTCAAGATAACACACAAACATCGTAGTACAATGTCTTACAATGTTTAATCAATCACATTATGGAAGAAAAGTGCAATGAAGAGAATTCACTTGGGTTCGGTGGCTCTTACATTTCTATTAAATCTCACATAACTTTTAGTTGGCTGTTTTTTCTCCCCCACCCCAAAAACTTTGGGACGAGTGATGGGAAAAGAAAAGAGCTTCCCTCTCTTCTATTATTCATACAGCACTGACAGGGTTAAACTGTTCTCTAGAGTTTAGGATTCGGCAAAATGAGGGTTGGTATCCAGGAAATACCGAGTAGTGACAAGCAAAGCTGATAAAAAGTTTGCACTTATCATCTAAAGATACAGTCTAATAAAATGACTGTACAATTAATCTTACCATATAATCACTGTTTTTATTTGCAAATGGAAGCATTTCAGGGCTGAATTTACTCATCATTCCTCATGCCACAGACACCTAACTGTTGAAACAAACAAAATGTGTGGTTTTTTCCACGAGATTAAATCCACTCTCTCCCTGCTGATCTAAATGTCCTGTCGACTGCAGTGTAAATTAAAGATTCCTAACCTAACACATTCAGGATGAAATACAACTCTACAAGAACGGAGCTTATTGCAAACATATGTTCTTCAACTAGAGATTAACACCACATGTACAGTTTGATTCCCTGTTGTGATGATTCTACTCATCTCCTAGGTCAGCTTCACACCACACAGAGCAGTCAGAGAAGACCAAAGAGCAAACCCACTCCTTACTGACAGACCTGCAGCGAAGATAGGAAGAACAGTTCTGAAGCAAACTAGGAAATTTCTTTGCTTTTATAATGTCTGCAACTTTTTCTTTTTGGATATCCATTATGATATTTCTACAGAACTATCGGCTGAGATTCACTGCAGATGACACATTAGCCTGGGAAATTAACAGCTGCTCTACCACTGTGAAAACACAGGACAATATTCAGAAGAGGAACTTGGAAGTTCTCTTTCTTGCATAGACACCTCTGGTCTAAGACACCTGGATATCCCCAGCCACACTCAAAGATTTTGATAAGAACGTATTGTATCAAGCTGCGGCCCAAGCCTTTCTTTTGGTAAGAGCAGCACTTTATCAGAGGAAACCTACAATATCTTCTATCAACTCATTCACACAGAAATTTTATACTCTGATTTAATTAATTCGAGAGAATAGTACAGTAAGAAAGAGTTTTCCTGCGCAGTTTAAAAGCAGTCTCCACACCCAGCCAGTACTTTCATTCCAAAGAAGTTTAAATTGAAATTACATATACCTAGGGTTTTCTTCTTGCTTTATTATGCTGTTTTCCATGATGTGATTGCATTATGGCAATGAAAGCAGTTTGGTTTTGCACAGATATTACCATTTTTATTAACCTGAGTAACAATGGGTATATATCATTTACAATTAGTCCCTGTAAGAGTTTAATCACCTCACAAATTTTGGAAATTAAACCAATAACAAACAACTATTATTTACTGACATGTTTTAATAAGGTTAGAGCCCTCTGTTTTATCTTCTGAAATTATTTTACTGTAGCCGCTTCAGCTGTTGTACAATTCTTGACTAAGACACAAAGTCTTATTGTCACTCTGAGTGGTGGCTCTTCATCATACGATTAATGGGCAGCTCCACTTATTGGACAATTTAAAAATGCAGAAAGTTTACAAGCAAATTAATGGCCTTCAGAAATCTCAGCCAAATCACACAAATACAGATTTAGCAGGAATGAAGTTAAACTGTAAACGAGACAGCACAGAAGTTAGAACAAGATTAACATATTTATTTACCATATGTACTAGGAAATTAATTTAGAAGTATTTCAGCAATATTAGTTTTCTACAGATTGCACTGATTAAACTTGTCCTCTGACAAATACCTGAAATTTCTTTTATCTGCTGGTATTAAGATCACTCTTATTCCACCATAACTGTTTTTCAAACATTTTCTAAAATACTGGTTGCAAGCAACTGTTGTAACTATAGGCCACAGAATATTTCCTTCCCATATAACAGATGGATATATATGAGCATACAACCAGCAAACTGTAAAATCAGTAATGAAAACCAAGATATGGCACTAGACAGATTCTTACAAGAATTAAGCACTTGACAGTAAAAGTTCCTAAATCGTTTCGATAGTTACACCTCTTATGGACTGATTACTTCATGAAGCCCTAAATGACAGAAAGAACACAGTCAAATTAAACCTGTGCCAGGGTCACAATCTCACTTGTATTTGCTACAATCCAGTAAAATTTCATTATTCTCTTCGTGGAAAGAACTGATCAAAGAGAATATTTTTCAAAGTTTTAAGTTTACTTGAACATCTTTTACTTATGTACATGCGGCCTCAGCAAATCACTTCAGCAAATGCTGTGAGGTTTTTTAATATCTCCATTTATGGTCATAAATACTGTCAGCAAAAAAGGGAATCAAGATTACATAGTGAGGGGAAAATAGTCCATGTTCTATATTTGAAAGACTGAAATAGAATTTTAAAAAAGTGGCCCAATATTCATATATGTTTATGTTACCACAACAGAAGTTTATAAAATGTGTCCCATGAACCTTATGCAATTTGTATTGATTTAACTTTCATAAAGTTGTTACCATTTTGTCATGATTCATATGATAAGTATTTTAAAATATCTATCTGTAAATGTCTATCCAGAGTAATAGCTATAGGAAAGACAACAAAGCAGCTTTTTGAGTTTTAGAGTAATAAAATACACAGAAAATGTAATCTTTTGGCTTATCGCGTAGTCACTACACTTTCAGCTACTGTTAGAGTTCAGCTAGAAAGGGCTCTGTACACACACTTAAAAATGAGCAAATACAAGAACGCAGTCCATACATTCACACTCATCTATTCAGTAACTATACTAAAAAGCTTTTAGGATGTATACTTTATTGGTGTTTGAGCATCTGAGTTGTATCTATTGCTTCTGAATTTTCTAGGTACCTATACACTCTGGAATATTGCATGGTGGGCTGATCATGTTTACCCTGTTCTTTTTCATCTTAGTATATAGCTGCTGCATCAAGAGCCAAACGGAAGACATTTTATACGGGGTCGGGCATAAGATAATGCTAAAAACTTGTCCTGTAAACAAAAATTACATGCTTTTGATCACTTGCATAAGACTGATCAGTAGAAAATGGAAAGGCAAGGCACAAAATCACAATTCAATATTAACTGGATTTTTCTCTTATTGTTTGAAAGGTATTGCCACCAAGAGCTGGTCTGAGGTATTTGTAAGTGAAATAGTAACCCAAAAGTCTCCAGTGGAAATGCGTACCGTTTTATCTCCCTGAGTAAATTCCAGTTTTTGAGAAACACCATCCCATAACTCACTTTCTGAATTGTCAAAGACAAGGAAAAATCTATCAAAACCTCCATTTAGGATGCTTGATTATTTTATACGGAAAATATTTCCTCTAATTCTCCAAGTCAAGTACCTCCAAATCACAGAATCTCTGTATTCCAGTTCTTAGAAATGGGTGGGATATTCCCTTTTCTCCAGTCACTGGGGACGTTGCCTGACTGCCATGACTTTGCAAATACAATGGACAGTAGCTTTCTTCAGGTATCACAGACTTGTGTAGGTTCAGGTTCCTCTGGTGGTCTTGAACCCAATCTTCTCCTACAAAGGGAGGGACCTGGTTCTCCCAGTCCCTGCCTTGAGGTTCAGGGTCTTGAGAGATGCGGGAAGAGTGACTGCCAGTGAAAACTGAGGAGAAAAAAAACAAAATCACATTTTCTTTAATCTTCCTTTTCTGACCAATGTAGCTGTAGAAGCCCTTCTTACTATTTTTCAAGTTCCTTGCTGCATTCCAAACTCCAACTGTGCCTTAGCTTTCCTGATCCCATCCCTATACATGCTGGCAACATCCCAGGATATATATTCTTCTGAGGATACATGTCCCTGGTTCTAGTGCCTGTGCACTTCCTTCTTACAGTGTAGTTCAACCAGCTGTTCTCCTCAGCCATGCTGTTCTCCTGCCTTCCCTGCCTGATTTCTTACATACGGGAATCAAGGGCTCTTGTGCTGTAAGAAGTATGTCTTTAAATAGCTGCCAACTCTCTTTTGTTCCTGTATCTCTGAGGGCAGCTACCCAGAGGGCCCCATCCTGATTTTGAGATTAAAAAAATCCCAAAACTACAAAACCAACCAGTCTGTGTAGTCAAGAATCCAGATGCAGCCAGCCAGCATCATCTTTAAGAGTTCTGCTCAACTACAGCTAAAGCCAAAGCGCTTTACAATGTAGCACACCATGCTGAAGCATGTAATCCATTCCATATATTGAAGTTGAATATAGATAGGTGCATATGCCCAGATCTTGTAGCACTTATTCTCATGCTCACATGAAAGCACAGAAATTGTCACAGTGAAGGGAAAGCGTGACTGAAGCCCTAATCTAAGGCTTAACCAACACTTGCTATGCACATTAACTAGGATTTACTGCGTTCCCTTTTCATTTATCTTTCATTCCTGAATTGCCTGAATTTTCATCTTGTATACCTCTCATCAGTTGTATCTTTCCTTTTACTCAACATGTGTAGGAACATATTAGTTATGACTGGTTCAAACTCTATGTAATTCCAGAGAGTACAAGAGCCTGACAAGGAAGCTGTTCTATTTCTACAGAGCTGACTGTTGCATTAAACTGAAAGTTAACTGGATTATTTTTCTTCATTACCTTTAGGCAGATTGAAATAAAAAGGTTTTTCAATGTATAACACGTATAAGGAAAACCAACTGATAAACAACTTCAAGTCTCTCAGAGATTAAGTTTTTTTTTAAATAAAGTATTAACATAGTCAAGAATTAATGATTTGGGGAAAATAAGACAGCAAGATAACATTAATGTTTGGACATAATTTAAAAAACCTAACCGAAATCCCCGGTACCCCTCAATACCAACATTGCTGCATCACACAGGTCCTGTTGCATCATCTTTAAAAGCTTCAAGAAATCAAGGAAGTTGATTGAAGTAGCTACTGAAACCAACACCACAAACCTCCTGTATGTAAGGAATTTACTTTCACTGTTTTAAAAAAGCTACAGAAAGAAATGTATGTGGTTTTTCTTCTTTATTTATTATTTTTACTATTTAGATCTTTAAAAGATGGAAATATGACAAGCAGAGTTGATTTAGTGAACATTCAATCTTTTTTTAACTGATCTTCAAACCTTTTGGACAGATAACTGCTTTCCACTTCCGCCTGGTTTTTGACAAGCACTGCTATTTTGATGCCCAGATTTGTTTTGAACGCTTTACTAGGACTCATTATTATTTATTGTATTTCTGCACCAATGGCTACCAACTAAATGATCTCATAAGTGGCACACACTTAAACACAAACCTATAGAATTAAGCACAGGATTGATATATAAAAAGCAGTCCTGAATGTGGTAAATGTTACATTTCTTGCTGAGTAATCAAATGGAAACATAAGGTTCCTCTACAATACAGCATGCCTTTCCTACCAAAGTAAAAAATTATTTACAAATAAAAAGGATAATTTCATAATAATAGTTGTCTTCGGTACTAAGAAAAACCCCAACAAATCAACATTCATCATCGTCTGGACTATCATATGATGGAGGGAACAGCTTAACTTGCTGACAGACCAGGAAGAAGCTTTACTACACACAAGTGAAGCACAACACGGGACTTTGATCCTACAGAGATTTAGGCCTTGCCTATGTATATCCACAGCCTTATATCACTAATGCCATTAAAAGACAGGTGTTTAGTTGACAAACCTGCAGACTTGGACTAGGAGAACAACTTACACTAAAAACTTTCTGACAAGAACATTATTTTTTCATCAACTTAAGTGTAGTCTTTCTGTTTTCATTAATCGCCATTCTGATTCTGCTTGATAAAAAAAGGGTTGGGTGGGAAGATTCACTCTGATCTTTTCCACATTTCATAATAAATCACCATTCCTTGGCAATCCTTTACCTGAGTCAAGTTAGCATTCTCTAAGTCAGCTGTGTGCTTTCTAGCCTTCCATAACAAAACTAAACCAATAGAATTTATTGATTAATGACAAGAACATGTATGCTGTCCTAGTTTTAGCCGGGATAGAGTTAAACCATGGCATACGGCCAGCTCCAGCATTTAATAAAGAAAGATCCCTACCATTAAATAGAATGGATTTGTTTCAGTGTCCATAAATGTAAAAATGTGTATGCTTTAGTATTCTCAGGAATTTCTGTTTAACCCTCTGGTGTATTCAGCATTTTTGACCGAAGTTCTATCATGGTTTGTGTGTTAAATAGAAATGCCATTACTCAAGAAGATGAAAAGTCATGAAGCATAATGAAATTCTGTACTGTCACAAAAGGGGCAATAAGCAATAGTGTGAATTCAGGCAAATGACTTGCTGCTAAAATATAATTTCCTTAAAGTGAAATACATCACAGAAAATTCCCTTATAAAACCTCTGATAATTCATGACTCAAAAAGCTATCACTATTGACCTTTATTACTGTTTGTTATTATCAAGTTACACAGATAATGACACAAAACACCGGCAATTAGAGCTTAATCTTACAAAGATCGTAATATTGCCAGAACGCTCAGAAATCTGGCTTTAGACGGAGCTGAATTACACTCTTTTCACAATGTAGAGTAGTATTTCACACAAATACAGATTTCAGTAGGTGAAATTAAAAGTAGCACCCACAAGTGGCAATGCAATATTAATACTGCTGTACACAATAACCTCAATAATTGTTGAGTAAACTACAGGCAATTTTTGTTTCTGATTTTCAGTCTATAGATATTATTTTATGCTAAAACAAATTCAGAGATGGATTTATTGATTAAGGAAAACAATTGATCTGGCTTTTGTAATTCTGTTCCAGTATCATCAACCTGAGCAAAACCTGGTAACAAACATTACTGTATGACTGAATAATTTTATTCCCATCTGAGGTAGTGCTGTTCAGGTATGGAACTGCCTCAGTCCCTGCATTTTCAATACAGACAAATATGTTCACTTACTGGGTCTGGCTGGGATGGGGTTAATTTTCTTTATAGCAGCCTGTAAGCTGCTGTGCTTTAGGCTGGTGACCAGTACAGTGTTGATAACACACCAGGGTTTTGGCTGTTGCCGAACAGTGCTAGCACAGTCCCTGGGCTTTCTTCATTTCTCACTCTGTCCCCCTCAGTGAGCAGGGTGGGGGTGGACAAGAGGCTGACAGGGAACATGGCTGGGACAGCAGTGTTCCAACAGAAGCAATATTCCATGTCACATTACATCACACTCAGCAATAACAGTGTGTATGTGGGCAGTCTTTCCAAAGTAGCCACTGCTCAGGGACTGGCTAGGCATTGGTCTGCAGGTAGGAGGCGGGTGCCTGTCTCTGCATCACTCGGTTTTTCTTCACTTCGTACACCATCTTTATCTTGACCCATGACTCTTCTCACTTTTGTTCTTCCAACTCTCTACCAATCTCACCAGGGGGGAATGAGCAAGCAGCCTTGTGGGCGCTTATTTGCTGACCAAGGTCAGCCCACCACAGTTTAAAATGAAGACTTTTCAGATAAAAGACCAGCTAAATCACTTTGTGAAGTACAAACATTAAAAGATTTCTGAAAGAAAGGACTTCTTAAACTGTTTTATTACCTAGTTTAGAGAAACAAATTTTTGTAGAGGTTAAATCCAGGACTGAAAGTTTATCTAAAATCTAAGGGGAATAAACATGCATAAAAGGACTTAATGAAAGATTTAAACACTTGAAAACGAACACTTGAAAAAAAGCCACACAATTCTGGGATATTCATTGACTCACTGTTTCAAATCTTTAAATGTAGTAAATATTTACATATATGCAGTTATCTGAGTAATACACAATATTAGTTTAAAATTATACATTTCAAAATCATTAGTCACATAAAGCCACTCCAGAATGAAACATGATTGAGAAGGGCCTTTATCCCACACAAAGTCTAGATGACTCTGGGAAGCATCAATAAATATAACTCCTACCCCAGCATGGAAAATCATTTCACTAACACTTGCCTTGTTTACTTGGAAAGCACTTGTGAGAACCAATAAAATCTTTCTTCAATTATAGTGGCAATCAATACTTTGTTTCAAACACAGGCAAACAAGTTAAATTCCAAGATTTAAAATACATCTCCCTAGAGTATCTGTATGAGCATTTTTCCGGCCCTTTTCTGAAGTGCTATTCCAAGAAGAGCAAATCAAGAAAGAGTATTTCTTAATAAAGGATACCTGAAAACATTCTCAAGACCATTTCCAAACCAGATACCGTGGCTCTGATAAGGCATTTAAAAATTTGCTTGACGCAGTATATTAACACGAAAAGTGCTTTACTTCCTTCCAGTTGCCTCAGTAAAGATCCTCCCATGAGAACTAAGAACAGTATCTTTACTCAAGCTGAGATCAGTTTTTGCATCCTTTTCAGACTATCTTGAATTTCTGTCAACACAGCAACATTTAGCCAACTAATATAATATTACCAATTAATGCGAAACCCCTATAGGTCAAATTCCTTTTCATGTATCTTGACAGGAATACTATAAGCAGTAGAGCTAGTATAAAAAGTATATGGGTAGATATTTTTTGGTTTTCTCATGACTAATTGGTCTTTTAGATCATCTATTTAGCTAGTTTTCTCTTACAACATGACAGATTATAACCATAGCTAGTTGGGCTTTCCTCCATTTTAAAATGGATGTTGTAAAACTGAAGAAGGTCTGGCAGATGGCTACCATGGTGACAAAGCACATAATCTCTAAGGAGAGGCAGAGGGAATAGACTTGCACAGTCTGGCAAAGAAGAGGCTAAGAAGCAACCTAACTGTAGCCTACAATTACTTGAAGAGTAGTTGCAAGATGACAAAGCCAAACTCCTCTCAGCAGCGTTAGACAAGGGAACAAACTTCAGTTTGGTAGGTTGAGTCTAGACACTATGCAAAAGCTTTTCACCCGGTGGGTAGTGGATCATAGAGATCATATGAATTCCATCTTCGGAGGTTTTCAATGCTTTGCTAGACAAATCCATGACTGACCTGATTTAGTGCTGGCATTAGTGCCACTTTGAGTGAAGGATTAAACTAGATTACCTCCAAAGGTTCTACTGAGTCATCATGTTACGACTGTATAACATGCAAGAGCTGTATTCATCCAGGCCCACTGATTCACACCCATTCTGAAACTGAAAAGGACATGCTGTAGATGCTTCTTCTAGAAAGGCCCAGCTTTTAAGGATGGGAAAGCAATTTTAATAGATACTTGCTCTATTAAAAACTAGAAGGGTGTCTTAAACCATTGCAAGTGAGTACAGATTGAATTATACTCCCTGAAGTGCAATAGGGAATACAAACTAATCTCACTAGGTCAATAATATATTGTTCTAGTAAATCCAGTTTATTTTTCACTCTAACCATTCTCCATTGATTATTTTCATAATTTTATCTATATCAATGTGCTAGGTCACCTAGAAAACATGATTACTGTAGTTAAAATCATCTAATGAAAAACAAACTATATATTTATGCTTGCAGAGAAAGAAAACCATCAATTTTCACAGAAACTTTCAACAGTGTGCCTTGTAAAAGGTTGTTAAGAAAATTACCTAAACAAATCAGATACATTAATTTGTATCTCTAAATGAAACATATCTGGAGAATTGTTTATTCTCCTTTGAGTTTGCAAGATCGTAGGGGAACATTCTGAACATTGCTTTGGTTTCAAAATAACTAAGTGAAATCACTACTGCAGTACTTACTGGAATACATGCCCTGGTAACCTGAACACTGAGATCAGTAGAGGAGAGAGAGCTCTTGAACATTCCTGCTCCCTAATTAGTTCACTGAAGGTAATTTCTTTATGGATATAAAACAGGAAAGGGCAAAAAGAGAATTATAGTGAGTCATGTGGTTTGAGAGATGCTAACCTTCATTTCCTTCATCAAACCTGAGTACTGTAGAAAAGCCCCTGATGCTTCCTGAAAAATCAGAATTTTATTCTAGTAAATTCTTACACTTATTATTGCTTTTTGCATCCAGGAAGGCTTTGCCACAGTTCTTCAGCACCTTCACCCTGTTAAACCTCTTTAAAATGGCAGGCAGTAGAGTCTTCATAGCCGAGAAGCCACTGAGAACTGCTAGCTCCTCAGGTGTCAAAAGAATGGACCCGATGGAAAGTTGCCAGATTAGTTAAACACAACCTAGCTAAACCAATGTCTTCTTTAATCTCTTTTTTCCTTTATGTCCATTGTACAGGATAATCTGAGGAATTCTAAAGCCTAATATACTTTCTACTGAGACCAAGAGAAGCAGCATATCTCATTACACATGGTCTTTGTGGTATCAAAGCAGAATATGGATTAATGTTTTTTCTCCAGAACTGATAAGCAGCAAAACATTCAATTTATTCTCAAATTGGATTAAGTCAGGTGTCCGTCTGTTGATCCTCTATCTCTCATTCATAGCTACCAAATCCCTATTACACACTTATCCACCAGTTTTGATTACAAAAAAAAAAAAAAAAAAAAAAAGGAGAAGTAAAATATTGAAGACTGAAATTATGAGAGCAAAAAGTAATCTCAAACAACCCATGGCAACATCTAGCAAAATTAATGGTTTAGTACTTGGTTATAAGCCATATTAAAAATAGGTATATTTTTTAAATCTAATGGCATGTTTATACATTACCTGTTTAAAATAATTAGCAACTGAAACAATGACCATATGTGGTCATTAAGATAATGATATTAAATGGATATGCAAATTCCGTCACAAAGAACCTGAGTATCTGTGAGGAAGCACTGCAATTACGACGCATGGAACAAACTGAACTGCACCATTAAGGATTTAAACCAGAAATATTTCAAACAAGAAAATGGGAATAATTCTGGTTATGGAAGTTTTGGAATGGCACAGGTTTACGAAGAAAAGTATTGTCACAGAAACAGAAATGTTAGCTTTTAAAAGCTCATTTTGGTGAAGTGTCTATGTTGATGTATTTGTAACAAACAATACATCAGACCCCTTGCAGACAGCATAACCAACGTAACATATGCAGCAGCAATTGTGAAACCTGGTATTTACAGAGAACATAAACTAATGTACTTGATCCTTCCCCTTTTTGGAAACATATTTACTAGTTAACGGTCCCCCTTTCCTGGACTTGTAACCCTGTTGTTGTAAATGCTGGCTGGCAATATGCTGACTTATGTCAGCATTGAAATTTGGCACCATGCTTCATTAGCTAGCCAACAAAGCAATTCAGGAGCGTTATTGAATCATACAGCATTCTTAGTATTCTCCTTTTCTCATTTTTATTTCACTGTGTGATTTCTTTTCACCATCATATTTCTCAGAAGAAAGAAAAATGCTTCACATCCTATTTTTAAAGCTATCTCTAGCAGCAATATCAATACTAGTATTTTTACAGACTCTCTTCTCCCATCCGCAAATTCTAATAATATGCCACAGAAACTAATTTAAATTTTACATTCAATGTAGTATCTTAAATGAACAGTATTGCTAATAGGAGAGAATTATTCTATTTCTATGTATTTGATTATTTTCAGTTCACTTTTTAATGTAGGTTTTCCTTCATGTTGAATAGTATTTTCTGGTTTATTCAATATACTATCTTACCACATATAATACTTCCCATCGGCAACAGAATTGATCAGGAATTGACGGAGCTAGACAGCAATACAGTACTGTCTGTCACAATTATAGATTTACTTCCAACGAAGTCAGTAGGAGCTTGTTGTCAACATATTGCAATATTGAACATAATTCAGTCTTTGTAACATAGTTACTCAAAAGCACTCAAAATAGTCAGCTGATATCAGAAAAAGGAGATTTTAAAGGATGAAATAACTGAAGAGATTACTAGGAAGTTAATATTTATCTATTTTTATTGGAAGGTAAGATTTATCTTTCCTACTCTACATTAAGAATTGTCTGAAGTGCAGTAATAAAATATTGAAAACCTGTGTCATGCTTCTCTTGGATTGAGTCACTGAGAACTATCCAGACTCAGAATGCTCACACACATTGGAACAAACAATGAAGAGAAATATGTAGTATAATACCTTAAGTCTTACTGAAAACCACTAGTTAACTATCATTTTGCCTTACTGATCGGTAAAAGTTGCTACTGGTGGTGCAAAGTGCCTTGTCCAAATCACAAGCTTGTTAGCAGGAAAGGAGACCTATTCCCTTATTGCTCCACAAGGAACAAGAATACCATGTTATTCTTGACAGATGAAGTGAGAGCCCACCTGGCAAAATTAAATCCTAGAAGTCAGTACTAAACATGGCTTGTATTTCATGTTTAGGGCCATTGTTCATCTGAGAATACACATAATTACAAAAATGCTGACTATTGCTTTTGATTGAGAAATAAAGCCTTCATGTACATGTTCCATAGGGAATACAAATATTTACAGACCACTTTGCTACAATACCTCATGATAAGTTTTTTGTCTTCATGAAACCATGCTAACATCTTGGTATTTTTCATGTCCAAGAAGTTGTCTGAAGTACTGCACTACTGCTCCTCACAGGGGCACTACAGAAGGTCAAAAGAGACAGCATTTGTCTTTATTAAATGTTAGCAGTCCCTTTTAGGAATACTTTTATTGTCAGTAGCAATGAAACGACTCAATTACTTACGAGCTGTCAATGCAAGTATCGCTGACTTCCAAACTTACACAAGTTTAGCATGCATACAGATTGTTTCAGAAAACTTAGGATGTTTCTTCCTTTAAGTATATTTGGATTTTAATGTATTAAATGGAGAATAATGATACAAGTAAAACATTCATCACACGCTTCCATCAATGAGAACTCACTGATAGGTCTCCAACTCATGTGGGTCTTTGGGTACTAAGAGATCTGACTTCAAAAATGGGATCTGGACTAGAGTCTGGCTCACTGCCCCTACATTACTATCTGAAAGCTACATAAAAAAAAGTGATTTTGACAAAACCAGGAAAGAAAAGATAATTCTAAGTGAAGAAAATCTATTCAGAATGGAATTAAAAACCCTAAACATGCAAACAAACAAACAACCCTAAGACCCAAAGCACAAAACACCACAAAACACAAAGTATTACTGGATAAGTATCTGGTTAACAAAACAAAAAATCCTAAGAAAAAAACCACCACCAAAGCCACTGAAAAATGCCCAGTAAAAGCTACATCACACTTCTGCAGAAGAAGAATCTGAAGCCCCAGAAGAGCAGTATCGTCTGGCCAAAGAGAAAGCTGGACTAGAAAGGGATACACAAAGTGCCCCAAAACAGTCTATTCAGCTCATCGGCCACCCTTCTTTCCATACGTCTGTATAAAAACACATGCGATCTGCAGCCACCAAAGACAGGGTAGAGCATTTTTGCATCTCTGACACAACACACTGAACGTTTAGCCATTAACATTTAGTTAAGATAGAATGGTACTGCTAATGGGATCCCACTGCACTAACTTATGTTATCTTACACTTATCAGGTTAACACCTGACATGTAAGCAATCCCACCAGCATTCTTAAGAGCCAGCAGCATGTATGTATTAACACCCAAACATAAAAGTCCAGGGGCAATCTTACATTGCTATATAGGAAATGCCACTTTACCTCAGAATGAATTCTGTTGATACCAGGAATTAATTTTAGTATGTTTAAAAGTTACAAAAAATATTGCAAGGATTGATAAGACAGCAAGGCATGTCTTATGTCATGATGTATGTGCATCACTTTGTGCATTTGTAACTGTATCTTATTAAGTAGTAATATATTTTAAACAATAAGAAGTGCAAACACACAGATGGTAAACAGCAGGATCTCCTAAATAACACAGACCACAGCTTAAAATGCTTGTGAAATCCTTTCTTCAATGCACAGTTTCTTCACAAATAGTTCACACAAAAAAAGTAACTGGAAATTGTGTATGCTTTAGTTCTTTTTAACTCTAATACTTCCATTTGCCAGCTGTCTTCATAGGCATTTGTAAAGTCATTCAACATGTTACCATGTCTGAACATCATGTATTTCGTGGCACAGGTCTTTCAAAGGGAATTGAGCTGCTAAACATAGCACGGTAGTATTTAAATTAATTCCCCCTCACAGACTGCAAAAAAAGTATGCGAAACATTTCACTAATGTATCAGTGATATTCTTACTAATGAGAAAAGGTGGCAGCAACATAATTCAGCAGGTCATTCAGATCTGTTTATATGTAGTAACTATTACGACGAGTGAATTGAATTCAGTGGCATTACACATAGCATCAGAATTCTATATACACACTATATGCAAGACATTAGCAGATTAGAGATAGCTATTCTGGTTTTCCCTTCTCCTTCCCGCTCATTAGTGCAGTAAATCCAATGTAAGTTATCACTACTATCTCTAGCTTCTGAGCAATTAACTTAGGTCGTCATTTTACAGTCTCTAGTTCTAACTCATACTTAATCAAACAAAAGCATTAGAACCCACATGCACATTGGAGTAAATAGTGACATGTAGCACACTCTTAACTGTGATACTTGTGTGACAGTTAATATATATTTTAATTTATATGGGTTCATGCAACAGAAAGAAAACTGTTACAATTGCACAAAGACAGCTAATTATTTCACTTCGAAACCACCTTGGGAACTCCAATCACTTATTAATATGATTTTCTGAATTATAAATACAATATTTATAATACTACGAATGAAAATACATCGCCTTTCCAAGATGGTACCTCAGTTTAATTTTTATCTGCCTTCTCTTTTAAGCTCTTTTATGAGATTTTCTGTCCATAATACAACTAGGACATGCATATATTTAAATTGTATTCCCATCTCGATATATTTGTTGTTTTATTTACACAAAAATGACAAGATTTATCCCATAGGTTATGAGTAAGAACATATACTAATATTGGTTTTAAATAGATCTCTTCTGAATCTCAAGCACTGATATTGTTGCCTTTACTAAAACTGGGGTTTTGGAAAGCTAACTCTGCAGCTTTGTTTTTTTCTTTTTTAATGGAATAAAGCCAGCTTAGAGCAACATGTGATCCAGCCGGTCTTCTTCCAAGGAATGTTCTTGGTGCAAAAGTGAAAATTAAACCTGAAGGCTTGAATACAAGGTGTGAAATGCAAAGCTCCCCTTGTGTTTTCTCATCATCTTCAACTTCCTTGTTAAAAATTTATCAAACCTACCAGTTATGAATATCAAGCACTATCAAAATGCATGAGATTAAAACATCAAGGTTCACAGCTTTAAGAAACTGTCAGCCCGAGAAACTAAGTTTCTTTTTCCTGAATAACATGTGAATTTTCCATTATGCTACGCTATTTTTTATCTGAGAGGAATACAAAACAGATGTTCAAGGTCTACAGCCCCATACAGCAATATATATCACAAAATAGCCCATAACAAAAATATAGACTGCTTCTTCATTTACTTCCTACACTAATTGTGTAGGCTTCTACCAGCCTCTAGCTGTTCCCTCTTCTCTTACGTTGAAGGGTTTTTCCTTGAGACCATAGTTGCAAGATATTTTTAATTCACATACCCTACTGCTACTCTCATTACAAGTAAAGGAAAGCCCTCGGTAACATACAGAGATAGTTCTAATGTAACACTTGCATGTAAAAGAAAATTTCTAATGTAATTTTTTTTAAACGTATTTTTTACATAGTAAAAAGATTACGTGCCGGAGCTAAAACCAGCAAATCTAGCCAGTTTGGATAGAGCACAGCTACTTTCAGAGATGCTTCCTTAGTGTTTGAGTGCCATGTTAGCTATACTGCTGTACCGATAAAGCTATTCTGAAAACCCACCCTGGAAAGTTTGTTCAATGTAATTGCAGGGACCTCTGCACTGGGTTACATTGTGCAAACCAAATGTGTCTCAAATCACCTTTTGAAAATGAAATTAAAGCAGTCTGACTCATTTAGGACTCACTCTTTCGAACAGCGAAACGCCACAATACCATGATATGTACAGACTGAAGCCCTAACAGTCCTTCTATTAGGAACCATTTTCTCCTGTGCACATGAAAATCAAATATGCAGCCATTAAAGGAATAAAGCTTGTAACATTACAAAGGAGGTTTCACAACACAAAACCAATATAGTAAATAATATTTTCATATTTCTGATTTCTGTAATGGCTCAAGAATTAATATATTATTAGTTTTTTGTTGGGTTTTTTTGTTTTGGTTTTGTTTTGGTTTGGTTTGGTTTTTTTTGTGTAAATAGGTAACAGCCAAAAAAGCCAGCAATTATCTAAAATTTGTAGGAAGTGGGTCTCCCTGTCACTAAAGGGAACAAGAACTGGCCTTACAAATTAAATAACGTTAATGCAATAGTAGGTAGCTACAAGAATATGATGCTGTATTAGTGCAAAGTTCATTTTTGGTATAACTTCTCACCTTCAGAATGAAATAACCATGCCACAAATCCAGTTGAGAGGGGAACAGATCTTCTGCATTAAGTTAGAAGTCTTTGCAGAAACATTAGACAAACTTTTTGACAGTCTGATCACATTGTTATACCAGTCAGAAGCAAACAGTTCAGGAAACATGACTGAAGTTGTGAGAAAAACAACAAAACCAAACCCAACAAAATTCAGTTTGCTTGTATTTTTTGTTTGTAAGAACAGTAGGTAATGCCAGAGCATCTGCCTGCTGTCAATTTTTAAGTATTGTATCATCCAGCTCTGCTCAGATCACACTAATTCTGCGGTGCTGGGATTAAAGGACAGTAGCAGCTCACATTCTGTAAG
Source organism: Strigops habroptila (assembly GCF_004027225.2). Classification (NCBI taxonomy): domain Eukaryota; kingdom Metazoa; phylum Chordata; class Aves; order Psittaciformes; family Psittacidae; genus Strigops; species Strigops habroptila. Next base: position 74,186,091 of record NC_046358.1, read on the forward strand.
GCTGCAGCAACCACCAGCAATAGCAGGAGGACTCCACAGCTCTGAAGAAACAGCCTACAGCTGGTGCCCACAGTGCCTCTTACACCACGCATTCTCTAATACCTTCCAAATCATAACTAACATCAACTGCACTTTACTCACACCCTGAAATTATAAATTTGTCAGTTATACATGACTACAAGCAGAATTAGGGAAGTTATGCAATTGTTTGGGGTTTTCAGTTTGTATGATTTTGTTTTGTTTTTTAAAGAATTAATATCATGTGGCACAAAGTAGTGCTAAACCAAACCCCTTCCCCTCCCACCCCAAACTCCTCTAGATTTCAGTCTAATTACTTTTTTTCAGTCTACTGCAATTAAATTTCCAAGGCAATCTTAGTCTTACTTTCGGGAAGATGCAAATTCCCATTCATTTTCAGAACCTAAAATATAAGCATTTAAATTACCTTTGGATTCTCCCTTTTTTCCCTAAACACGTGTTTAGCAGGTTTTTTTTTTTAATATTATTTTACCCTTCCCACCAGTCTGATAATGCCCATAGGATGTACACTGATCGTGTGATACTAATAAGAAATGCAATAAACCACATTAAAAAAAAAAAAAAAAAAAAGAAATAATCTTTAGGACACCTCCTTAATCTATGAGCCTTGCAGTCAGGGTAAACTTCAAACTCAATCTTAGGTTTTTATGACAAATGCCATGTTTAGCTTGCTGGTATTTCTGTGAGGTGCCCAGATACTGACCTTTGATCAGACTGATTTCTGAAGTATGAAAAATTGCATTACTGAAAGCTTACAGTATTAAGCTAGCTAGCACCGATTATTTCACTTTGGTTACTTTCAAAGACACATGCAACTTCCTGGAACCAGTTCATTGGAATATTGCAAGGTAATAGGCTTACATTTCCATAATTCCATAATCGCGTATGATAATAATTCCATTCATGTCTTCCGTGATTCCATAATCATGTCTGATAAGGCCAGGAATACGCGATTAACTAAATGACACACAAAAATGTATTTTTTGCAATAGAGAATTTGTAAGTGGTTTCCTTTGCCAAATAAGCTGAAAAGTATGTTAACCCCATGCCCCAGGGTTCTTAAACATCTGGAAAGCATAAGAAATCCACATACGTATAACAGGTAAGTGTTATTTGAACACAACAATTCTTCCCTACAAGGGTCAGCTATTGCCTGCTCCAATTCTGGTCTGCCCCTCCACTGAATACTAAAATAAGACATGAAATAAATTTTCCAACTAGCCTGCTTCTGCTCTAGGAACTCCATTCTATCAATGAAGTTAAAAAAGTTAATAAAACTTTAAAGTTCAAAGCACTGATATGAAGTCCTACCCTCAGGAAAATGGAAGCCTGTGTCACTGAAGCCATGTGACATACAATTTTGCTAGTGTGTACTTAAGGGGTTTTACTGATGAGCTTTGGCAGCAGATAAATATTTCTGTTTGAACAGTTGTGGTTAACACTCTACAGGCTATGTTCATTATTCAGATCTGTTCTGGTACATTTATGCAAAGCCAAAGCAAACCTAAACCCTGTAACCATTCTGGCTGCCAAGTAGTTTGTAACTGATGTAAGGTATTAAGTGAAGACAAAAAGATGCTCAGACACTGAAGAGCTCTACTTCAGCTAACAAACAAAGGTAAAATAATATGAATGTAGCAATGCCTGTAGCAGCTGTGTAATGCTCCCACACTCGAGAGAGTAAAAGGTAAGTACTGTATGCTGACAAATGCTCTTGTATCACACAAATAGGTAACAGAACTGGTCTAAGGCTTCTTTCCTCGTGTCAAAGACGTGAATTGTGTGGGTGAGAAAGAACTGTGGCATTACTGCAAGTTCAAGTCATCATCACTTGTAAAGAGACCGTCCAAATTATTGTGCTGTGCTACTGTGTAGACGATCCAACAGTCATGGATTTCACCATTTACTGTTCTGCTAGCACATCTCTCAAAAACAGACAATGTATTTCTTGGATTACTTAAATATGTTTATAAATACACTAAACCAAAGAACATTCTTGGAATTTAGATTTATCTTTAGAAGCTGCTGTTCAAAGTTTCCAGATCCAGCAGTATAACACACACTTTGACTTTCTAAGTGATTTTCTCACATACCTACTTCTGCAGTTTATATCCCACCCATACCTGTTTTACAAATGCTAGTGGTCTTTAAATATCTACTGCATTCCCTTCAGTTCTCTTCCTCTCCTTTTTTAAACACATTCCTGACTCTTTTTAGGACCTCTATTACACTCGCATTAAGAGGATTTATGAATAAATGCGTTAGATGGGCTCCCACTTACCCAGTCTCATATATAAATGTAGCAGCAGTTAATATCTTTAGTTTTGAAGTCGGGTGAGAATTCCCTATGGAATATGCATTGTGTAATATTTGACATAAGCCTAACATTCTTTTTTGATTTACAAATGTATTCTCTGAAGAGTACATGATAAAAATACACAATTTCGCAATGTAACTTCATGACATGTTGCAATTAGCATCAATGTGTTCCTGTACGCTGTGAGCTGTGTCAACTATTTGGCTTTTTACAAATACCAAGCAATCACAGCTACATACATTTGTATTAATTTATCAACCCTGTTGCTCTTCTGCTTCATTCAAAACCCATTTTTATGTCACTAGAGTAGGCTCTCAGTCTATTTTTTTCCATCTGTAAAATTCGTAATGTAGAGATTAAGTCATTTTTAATTACAAACTAATAACAAACTAATGGTATAATTTATGTGGTAATCTGATTTGTCATTTGAGTGCTGTAGAAAATAATAGTAGCTGCCAAGCAAGACATTCTAGAAAATTGTTGTAATACGTATTTAGATAACTGAAACCTCATCATACTATTGCAAATTAAGAATTTTTAAGGGATACAGAGAAAATTATATCAGCACACTAATGACAGTAGCATGCAACTCAGTCAAAGTGAATTGCAGACCATTTTGGTAAAAGTATTTTAAGAGCCAATTAACTTTCCTCTACTTTTCCAACATGTACTTCAAATCACTCTCGGGCTCTATGTTCCAAGCTACGAGAGATCCATTGAACTAATGGTTAAATTAATACCAGCGAGAGATACCTCCCATGCTGCCAAAACTCAAAATGAGGTGTGATAAAGCACCAGCCACATGAGAAATCTTAAATTGATACAGGGTTAATTTCTTTACCATATATAACATTTTTATAGGCTCAGTTGTTAGATTCAGCATTTAGATGTAAATTATGTAGAAGAATAAAAATGATATAACCGCTGTTTTGTGTGGGTTAGAAGTATGCTTGGGCATAAAGCAAGACTGAGATGAGATGTGGAGTTGTGAAGGCAAAAGCATGAAAAGTAGCACTTCTAAGTGCAAAATAAGGCCTGAAAATGCCTGCCTTTGACATCACCTAAAGTTGCATTACAAATGAATTTTGGCAAATATTAGAAAGTTGTGCATTCTAGAGCAGAAAGCTGCAACTGTTTGTCCGACTCTATGTGGTTTATCAGTACAAAAGCACTGGGGATCATTCCCTAGGACAGCATTGTGAGTCCACCTCCTAAGCTCAGAATATTTGTATTTTCCAAGACTTTTGGTTAATCACTCCCAAGAATGAATGTACACCCTGCCTTCCACAAAACGGTAAGCCTTTATTTAAAATAGCCTTTTGAATAATTTTTAACCATTGGTCTTTGCTTTGTGAGTCTTGTAGTGTCTTGGTATTATTTACTATCATGTTACATAGCTGCTCTGAAGTCATAAGAAGAATGTGATACGATACAGGAAAGAATTTCAATATGGTCTCAGTAAAATAAACCTCTCCAAATGTGCCATACTGCCTGAGAACAAAAAAAAATTTAACCAGCCTCTAGAGACCTGGCCAGGAAGTCATTTCACTGCTTTGTACATATTTGCTGAAGTTTAATACATCATGAATTGGCCTGAAGACTTTTATCCCATGCAGACTATACTGATAAGTTTATTACCTATTGTTGAAACTGAAACCTTTGATGTCTAAAGGTTGTTTAAGGCAATTTCTAAGGCTATACCTGACTTACCAAGCATCCATATATTGGAGAAGAAATTGTGTAGGTACCACTCAGCTTACTTGGCAATATAATGCAAGCTTCTCAGCTTCTGTGGAAATTTGTCTTGGCTTTCTTTCATGGATTGAATTTCCATGAGAAGGACTGTATGTGAAATTACACTTTGAGATTGCTCTGTTAAATCCCTCATTCACACACACTTACAGAACAATTCAAGAATAGTCACAGAAATAGCCCAAATATAATTTAGAACTCTAAGCAAAACTCTTGGATCCAAAAGCATTCTACACTGCGTCTCCACTGTTATCATTAATCTGTACATTGTTCCAATCCGTTTTCTAAATTCACCTGACACTGCAATGCAGAACTAAAACATTAAGTACAACCCCCTTCCACCTCCAGGTGACATTCATCTACTGCCCAGATCAAGAAGCTGAAGAGATGTAGCAATGCCACAGGTGTCAGTAACTTGAACCCAACTGTGCCACCATAAAGACAAAAATACTGCTGAAGGAATGGGAAGGCTTAAAGCTGTTTGTTCATGGTCCTACTGGACAATTTAACCACGCATAAAATGAAAGATAGGTAAAGAATCCCCAACAGGTAGGGAAGACAACTCTGCCACTTTCCCTCCCTGGATTAATCCATGGCAGGTAGTGAATGACGTCTCCTTCTTGCTGCTTTTGCTTTCAGACTACAGCTGACAAATATATATTAAGAATCTGAAATGATTTAATTGGAAATTAAAGCACGTTGAGAAAATAATGTTTGTTGCCTTGAAGGACAGACCCTTGAAGCACAGCTGGAAGAAAACTGATCCATTTAAATGTAATACATATTTACACTAAATAAAAAAAAAAGAATTGTTACAAGTATCACATGATATATGATTTTAAGCAGCTTTCTGCATTCTTACATTTGTAAGTATGCCGAAATGAGAAAGAAATTGAACATGATTTAGGTTTGCAAACAATAGGAAACTATAAATTATTTTACTTCCTTATTCCAAAAGTATAACTAAAGATTTGTATTTTTTGTATGTGTGTATTTGTGCATGGAACTTAAGATACACATTATGTACCTTTAATCTCCATTAACATATAATGTATCCCTCAAAACCACCCCAAGAATAAAGCATAACTGTTTTAGGAGATTTCACTACCTATTTCACTCTGCAGTGATGCAGGAATAAATTGATCAATGACATTGCTGAGTATCCCAAAGCACTGGGTGTACTTGCCTGATTCAGTGTTCAGTCAAGTAAGTAGAAATCAAAGAATGTTGTTAAGATGTTAATCAGACCTTTAGCCTTCACGTTCAATACCACAAGTTTGTTCCGTAAATTCCTGGAAAATCTGAAGTTTTTGCTTTAGAGAAAAAACCCTAAAACTTTTCTGCTGGTTACACATTACAGTATTTTTGAAAATGTATTCAATTACATAGCCAAAACATACTGTAAAAAATGTCTGGCCTGTAGAACTGGAAAAGCTTCTGAAGAGTGTAAAATGCAGCCTTCTTAATCTTCAAAGAGTTAGCAGGGGGCCCTTCAGCATAAAAGACAATTATTTCTAGGACAAAATAAGAAAATGAAAGGGGAGCATTGCACATATGCACTTATTGGACAGAAGCAGTGAGTACACACGTAGGAGTTGTGCCCAGGTAGAGGAATTCCTCCACTTACTGACAGAGGAGGCAAATAGTTTGAGGAGTATCAGGGAGTGCAAGAGAAAAACCACTGTATTATACCCTGCCTTTCCAGGGACAGGCCCAACAGGCAGGCAGGGTGCATAGCACGGAGGCTTCCTATGACGTAGCTGCCATCCAGCAACACGTTGGGATGACTCACAGAACTGGAGTGCTGCCATGGGTGGCTATAAACTCTTCAGAAAGGACAGGCAAGTGAGGAGAGGTGGTGGAATAGCCCTGTATATTATAGAGGGTTTTGACTGTCTATAGCTTAATGATAGTGAACAGAGGGTTGAGTGGTTATGGGTAAGAATCAGGGGGAAGGCCAACAAGGTAGAAATCTTAAAGTCGCAGGAGAAGGCCGTCCCCCTGTGCTGAAAGATGAGCTGACAGGGAAGAACACCAACCTGGCTGAACAGAGAGTTTTGGCTGGAACTCAGGAAAAAGAAGAATGTTTGTGACCTTTGAAAGAAGGGGTAGGCTACTCCAGAGGACTACACGGGTGTCATGATGTTATGCATGGAGAAAATTAGAAGGGCCAAAGCCCAACTAGAACTTAATCTGGCTACTGCCATAAGAGACAGTAAAAAATGTTTCATTAACAATAAAAGGAGGGCTAAAGAGAATCTCCAACCTTTACTGGATGCAGGGGAGACAGTGACAAAGAATGAGGAAAAGCGATAGGACAAGGAAATGGCTTGAAATTGTGCCAGGGGAGGTTTAGATTGGATATTAGGAAAAAAAATTCTTCACCAAAAGGGTAGTCAAGCATCAGAACAGGCTGCTCAGGGAAGTGGTGGTGCTGCCATCCCCGAAGGTGTTTAAAAGATGTGTAGACATTGTACTTAGGGACATGGTTTAGTGGTGGACTTGGCAGTGCTGGGTTAATGGTTGGACTCAATGAGCTTAAAGGCATTTCCAACCTAAACAGTCTATGATTCTGTAAAGGAGTGAAAAATAAACATTACTGGAGCATTCAACGAGCTATAAGGAAAAAAAATGTGCTTTTGTTTACACTTCTCAATAAATGCAGAAACATTTTTGTAACAACCTTTGTTATTTCAACAGATTCATGTTGTTCCTTTTTGCTACAGCCCTTGTCATGAGAAGGAGGTATCAGAATTATCATTCTTGATATTTCTGACCTTTTCAGTATTCAGTTATGTTTAGATTCACTGCCAGTTCCACCTCTTCTTCACAGGTTACTAAGGCTGTAACCAAAGAAAAATGCAAATTGCCAGCAAGCCAAATTACAGAACATTAATAAGGTCAAAGCAGTACAGTTTATTATCATCTTTCACAGAATATGTGAAATATTAACACTGTGTTACTTCAGTCTCATGACACTAATTGTAAAGAGACCTTCCTGTGCAACTTATTCTCATTACAACTTTAAAATTACATTGTGATTTGTAATCCTGTAGTCTGCTTAGAATTTGTCTCTCTCTAAATATCTTGATTATTTCAAAACGCACTGAGCTGCACATGAAACACTTTCTGATAACTTGCTTTATTTGTACTTCACGGTTTTATTAAAACTAATGGAAAGCAGAGAAAAATACATTAGCAGGAAGACAGCATGCCATTTCATGTGCAAATGCATGCAAACAGTGCATGAACTCCATGGCTGAGCAAGAGATTAGGCTAAAGGCCTCCTTTCATCCTACTTAATTTGAATTATTCCCCAATTATATCATTCTGATCAAAACACAAGCAATATCTGAGAATGCCTACTTAAGGTATAGTGTATTGTACAGGCAGAGAATGTTAAATAGTCAATAAAAACTGCTCCTGCAGATGCAAGAATGGGCAGATCGGAATCCTTCGACCTTGGTTAAGACAATAAATTGTTTTATCATTGCATTCTATCCAGCTGAAGACCTCACCAGAAGGACACTTGCAATGCAGGTTCTATTTGCCACCTGGACAGTGGCTGACCATGCCATTCAGACCCTACCTGGCACAGGTTGCCCAGAGAAGCCGTGGCTGCCCCATCCCTGGCAGTGTTCAAGCCCAGGTTGGACAGGGCTTGGAGCAACCTGGTGTAGTGGAAGATGCCCCTGCCCGTGGCAGGGGGCTTGGGGCTAGATGATCTTTTAAGGTCCCTTCCAACCCAAACCAGTCTACAATTCCATGAAAAGCTTTCAGCATTACTGAAATAGGAGACAAAGTTTTCACTCCCATTCCACACTGCAAAATAAACTGTCCAACCCGAACTACATTTCTTATAAGTTACTACATTCTTCCAAAAGCTAGCTGGCTTCAGGTTTACCTAGCCTAACCTTTCAGATGGCAAGGGATGGATTTTCAGCTTAATGCTAGGAAATTACATCCCATTAGCAACAACAGAAGTTGCACACCAAACTCCCCATGCAATAGGACGAACATGAACCTTAATTTGCTCAGCAAATATTCATAAAAACTTCTAAATTATATATTACATATAGAATACTTTCCCCTGAAAAATAAAAATAATCCTTGCTTTTTATTCAGAACATCAGTGTTTGGTAGATATGGCAAAGCTGACTTGAAAGTAAAAGTTATTATAATTGAAAACTATTTATTCCCTTTACACTGAAATAAGGCAATGCTTAAGTATTGGCATAGATTCAATTTATGACAAGATGGAGCAATTAGTTAAGACAATATCAACTGAAAAGGGAAAAAACAAGGAAAGAACAAAGTTACATGATATTCATGAGAACAGAATGGGCTTTCTGTCTTGAAAGAACTGCTACTTCAGGGTTTTAGCTGAACGTAACAGAAAGCATGTTTCTCATCTTTCAGTACAAATAACAAACAAGCTTTGTTGGGTTTTTTTTCTTTCTTTCTTCAGCTCAACAGAAATGGTTTCATGCTGCCACACCTACGTGCATTTCTTGAAAATCTGTTTTTTTAGTTTGTTCTAACTTGCCAGATTTAGCAAGCTCTTTTGTGAGTTCAGGTTGACTGTACGATTCAGAGATTATAGTTAAGTGGGGACCGAGTAACACCGTATTCCTAGGAGCTTTTATGTGTCTCTCATTCACAGTAACTAGCTTCTGAGCAGGCATGATCTGCTTGGCCTTGGAGTAACATTGCTTGAGGGAACACTATCCAGTTCTATCATAAATCCCCATCTTCTAAGACGGAAGCAGGAACAGGCAGAATAGTAAAATAAATAGGAAGAAAGGAGAATACTCACACATTCTATTTTTAGGTACCTGCATTTTTCTCAATGGGCTATATTCACATCATGTAGTTTGGGTTGGAACCTAGAAAGTAATCTCATCTGCATTTCAGAGCAAGATCCCAACCACCGAACCTTAGATGTCCTCACCCTGGTTTTGAAGTTGCACAGAACAATCATTTTGGGTTAAGTTCTTTATAGAATTAGAATGACAGAGCCTATAGCTATTCCGCTTCACTTGCCCTTACTTTCAGATCATACACAGACACTCTTTTCCAGCTTGTCCACCATCTGTACTTACCCTTAGAAAACATCTAGTTTTCAGCCTTGCCACTTGCTGCTAGGTGACTACTGGAAGACCAGAGACACAGCTACATGCATTGCCTTGACAATGAAATTCTCTTAGACTTTCTAAAAGATTCCCAGCTTTTTTGCTTTGACTCCTACTCTGTCTCCAAACTACACTCCTCCCACCTGGCTGACTTTAGTACTCCTTTGTAGGATGCATCAGTAAAATTATCTTACAATCCCTTTTTAAGCCAGATCACCAATACAATTAAGGTTACAAACTCTTAAGCAGTTGAGGCAACCCAATAAGAATTGTAAAAACAAGCAACAGGAGGCTAGAACTTTGTCAAGAGTTCTGCTATTGAAATAGCCAGTATACCATGCTACTGCAACCCAAGGCTTTGTACATTTAAACAATTAAACATACATATGCACTGAGAACTATCAGTATCACCCTGTTTCACATGTTTCAGGCTTTTGGGAAAGACTAAATAACAAGTCCATGAGTGCCTCCTGCACAATAAGCAATACTAGCTCTGTCCTTCTGGAGTGAGTCACTCAGCTGCTGTTTGTAACAGCAATCACCTGAAGAGTAGGGAGTGGACTGTCAAAGACAAGTTATTTTATAAAGGTGCAGTAATAACTTTTATGAGATACTTGAAAGTCATAAAAAGTACTCACAAATCTTCACTAAAGGACTGATTTTGTAACTCAATTTGGACAATCTGAGCTACTTTGGGAGTGGTACACCTGTCTCAGAACCTTACATGCCAGCACAGGTCATGAACGCAGTGTGAGTGTATCCAGTTGAGAACCACATTCCTCCCACTTCTGAATCTAACCAATGGGTATGGACAGTCTGAGCAGAAGGTTTGCAATGAGAAATTCTCTTTTATGACAACTGGTGAAAAGTTAAGTTTCTTTTGGCATAGCATGTAAAAATGCATTTTCCAGTTTTGTTTTTTAAACACTGTAGTGTTATACTAGGTAAGTCGTACTGTTATATTATAGTTTGCAAAGCCTATTGACCTTGTTTTCCCCCAAATTCCAGAAACATCCTTTTACTTCTCTACACTGTAACTTGCCACATGTGGGTTTATATATATATATATATATATTTTTTTTTTTTTTTCCCCCCATTACCTGAGTCAGTTGCTTTTCACTAAAACAAAGTAATTGGAGCCCTTCTCTAACAAACATGATAACTGGTTGGGGGGCTTTTTACAACAGAAACCCATGTAGAATATTTAAAGTCAGTTCACCTGAGTGCAAGCAAACTGAGTAGATATTAACAAAGAGATCACCACATTGTATTTCTTGCATTTGCCCTTGCAGGACTGCTATAAAATTTTACACTGTAAAGAAAATGTCTAAATTCCAAGCTGTCCCTAACATATGGAATAAACAATGCCTAGGTAGGAAAACTCTGATCAAGGCTGATGTGACTGGAGAAGTATCTCTGATTCCTAGGCTTAGCTCTCAGCTTGCGGCTGGCAGTAAATTGTCCCTTTCCTATTTTAGCGATCAGGAGCTTCCTACCTGAGAAAGTTCACAGGCTGTAGTTTCCAGCAACACCTTCTCAAAAGGTCATTTCTCCTTCTGGCAGCCCTGAAGGAACCCAGATCATGTTAAGCATGAGAACTTAAAACAGAGGCGAGAGATTTAAAAAAAGGTCTTTTGGTAAAACCAAAGAAAACTACAACAGTTAATAGTGCAATTTCCTGAGTGATAAAGGTGTTGCATTTTTTCAGAGGTCTTTCAGAGTGAATCTAAATGGGTTGTGTTATGGCACAATGAAAAACAGAAATAACACAAAGCTCTGCTGATTCAGAGAGAAATTAAATATCCAAACGTTAGCAAATTTTTAAGGTTACACTGACAAATTACCTTAGCATTAAAAGATTAATTTTCTGATTTTATCCATCTCTATGATTAAATATAGATGCCCACACTCAAGAAAGACTTACACCAGAAAAGTAAAATGCTTTCAAACAGATATAGAGAAGCACACTGCCAGAGAAAATATTATGTAAAACACAAAAATTTCTAATACCAAAACAAAACCAAATTTATGCTTTTCCATCCAACCCCTCTTCTCCTCTAGAAGTAACTAAGTAGGAAGGGACATTGTGAGGAGTATAAAAATTAAAATCTGCCTTTTTTTTCCCCTTTTTTTCTTAATAGTAGTCAAAAAATAAAATGAGCCCCTTGAAGAAAATTTTAAAAAAAGAAAAAGGCATTGCATTTACAATTCCATGTGTATGCTCAATTACATTTTCAAGGCCAGGCTGTATGTGATGAAGATGTCTCTGCTCATTGCAGGGGAGTTACACTAGATGACCTTTGAAGGTCCCTTCCAACCCAAACTATTCTATGATTCTACGACTCCATGATTTTCTTTTGACCATAAACAAATTTAAACTGAGTTACTTCAGCTTGTTAACATATTTTTCAAAGACAAAAAAGAATGGTTAAATTCTTTTAAAAGCTTTTGTCATTAATGTCAGAAAATCTCTGAACATGCCATGTGCATACGACCATTACATATAAAAAGAAATCAATCCAATTTTGAAATATGTATTAAAAATTGAAAAAACCCCAAAAAACAAACACCCCCCCCCCCACAAACCACCTCCCCCCCCCAAAAAAAAAACCAAACAACCCACAACTATTATATCATATATTAGGATAACAAAGTTCTGGCAACCACTAAAAAAAAAAACAACATCATTTTTATTTTTTATAGGTAAAATCCTCACAAAAAGAAAACAGAAGCACCAACTATATCCTATTCCTAAATGAATATTCTGTAAAAACTAAAGCTTATGCCATTCCCTGCCAGTGCAGTAATTAGGTATTCAGAGCAGTAAACAGCTCGGTTGGAATGACTGTATGACAAATGACCAAAACCATATCAACCATAAAGCCCCAGCCCTTTAAAAATCCCTCAAGCCCAGGGAGTTCAATCAATGTGAAAGAGACAGCAACTTCAGCGATGGCAGCATTCGCTCACTCTCTACTCTGCATAAATCTGATGGCAGGGAGTTTTCTTCCATTAACGTCCACACACACAAACCAAAGAAGAGGAAGGTAGGTTTTAGAAGCCTAATAGATAACAAGACAGAGCTTGTGGGAAAAAAAGCCAATATGGAAACCAAGTCTGCTAGTTCAATGGCTATTAGATTGACTGGGGGGGGGGGGGGGAGGGAAGGGGGGGGAAGTCGAATAGATGAATAAAAACGAAAATCAATGAATACAGACACCACCCTACATACAGGACAGACACATGCTAATTGAAAATACCTCTATTTTCTTAGGTTTCCATATTACAACAGGTGCTAAAATGTGTATGTGCTGAAATGCAAAAAGTGAGGATCACAGCTTTACTATAAGAACAACACTTAAAGGTTAAGATGTAAGTTCTGAATTCCCTTGATTCCAACCTCACCTGATTAAAAGCAGCTTTGTTGTTACCAAGTGCACTGCAGGATGTAAATCATAATCATTGTAGAGCTGTATACACATACTGTGTGCATTCATATGTACCACATGTCAACACACATTGCATGTAAACAGTTTCATACCAAGATAATGTTGAGTCAGAGTAAGAAAGAAAGAAAAGAAAAAAAGGGCAAGAGAGGGAGAGAAAGTGATGATTTCTCTGTATAGGGAATATTAAATATCTAAGGTGGCATATGTGAACAATTATAAACCTCAGCAGTCTTCAGTATTGAACTCCTACTTTTGTCCAACTCAGGTATACTCTCTTTATGCTTTTCACATGGAACTAGCATATTAATTAGAATGAGATCATTCAGTTTCATCCAACAATGCCAATGTTATCTGAGGGCTGGACAGCATCCAAATTTCATTTCAATATATCACTTTGGTATAATAAATGATAAATCAATATTTCTAATAGTTTTCCATTCTAATGTATTACAGTGGAAATAAGCCAGCAAAGCCTGCAAGAAATATGCACATTAAAAAGGTTATACTTTGAGCATAATGAAAAGTAAATATTTTTTGTTAAATGAAATTTGGAGGCAATTGGTCATGGAAACCAGGGGAAATTCAAGAGGAATTTGAAAAGTTAACATAATTTTGAAGTTAAAACAATAAGTTAACAGATCAGCGAGTCAACTAAGGAATGAACTAAAGAAAGTTCATTAGCTTTGATTAAGGTGAGAGAAGGCATAACTACAACATATATGCATAAGAATAGCTTATCATTGCCTTTTTTAAGGAACATCATATATGCACTAGCTGAACCATGGCACTTACAGACCAACAGGCCATGGTAATAAACACATCCATTATTTAACTGCAGGGAATAATTTATAGATTTTTCTCACCTAGCCTACGTGCATTTAGCTCAATTAAAGATCCTGTGTGCTGTCCTGAAGAGGGATGGGCTCCATCACATGCTCATGAGTTTTCTTCAACTACTATCTTTGTAAAGGATACAGTTTTTTGTTTTGGTTTTTTTTTTTTTACTTTTTTTGGTCTTCAAGATTGTAGAAGAAAACCATATTCTGATTGACAAGACAAGGAATAGGAAGAAAATATTCTGCCTTATTACGTGGTTGAATATAGTTAAGCAGAGTGCCGTAACACGCATTTGAGTGTATTTCAGACATTATATCAGTAACAGTAAGTATATCACAAAAATTAAATCAATTTAAAATAATTAATATTTTAATATTTGAATAAAACCTAGTAACATTCCATTTCTAAGTGCATTATTTCACATTCTAAAGACATAACAACAGTTTCAAAACCCTCTACCAAGAACTGTAGTTCTCAATATTTTTTAAAAAATATATGCAAGCCAAACCAAGGATTCTCATGATTAATCTGTATTCACTTTTAAATTTCAAAAAAATCGATTCAAATCTCATTTAACATAATGTAAAAATAGCCAATTCCATTAAAAACAGTTCTGTAAGTCTTGCATAAGATGAGAACTAATTCCCATTGATTTCACTGAAGTTACCTAACATATTCACTTAATCAGTAAGCAAAATCAAATTTATGTATCTTGAGTCAGCTTAAGAAACAATGTGAATTCCACAGGGAAATTCAGTCCCCAGATCTCAAAACCTTAATAGTTTGAACTGAAGTTCAAGACTTACATTTTTTGGAACATAAGCATCTAACTTGCATACACTGAAAGACAAAAGCATGCCCACAGATCAGTTCTTTTCAGAGCACACAGGACATCTAGGGAAATTAACTCAGTTTCTAATCAATATTCAGACTCTGTAGAACAGAAACAAGTACGTATTTATTTTTTATTAATGAAAATAGTAAACTCCATTTGCTATCGTTCTAAAAAGAATTAGTAGATACCATCAAGTCAAAATGAAGTTTAAACTACCAGGGTCATCCTGACTGAAAAAACTCCCACCAAAACTAAGTTCATGAACTTCATAGAGTGGAGACAGGCCTCAGCAACACAGAACTTAAAATGTTCCCTGACCTCATGCTTTGGGTATGAAAAGATATCCTTTTTTTTTTTTTTTTTTTTTTAGTACATTGTAATTCCTGTGAAGATTAAAAATAATACATCTGCTTTATGGCTTTCCTTAAATAACATAACATTTTAATTTTTATAGTCTATTGTTATGAAGATTTGGACTTATTTAAAGCCGTGTGCATTTGAGTATTTGATGTAATTTCCATTTTTGGTATAACTTGCCACTTACGAAACAGTGCTGCAAAGGTGTAGGCAGATCTAAGACATCTACTGGTTACAAAGACAGCAACTTTGTGTATTGCGAGAGAACAGAGAGATAAAGAGAGAAGCTGCAATGCTACCAGTACAAGAAGCACTGCTCAGCAACTATGAGGCTCAAGACAAGCATCAGTCCCTTTCCATAGCAGCAGTCACCAAGGCTGAATGGGCAGCTCTAGAAGGCAACTGATGATGCAGGAACTGGTCCCCCTGACGACAGAACTGTAAAACAGCATCTGCTGTCTTGCTAAGACCAAAACTGATGGAATTTTCTTCTCCATTTTAAATATCTCTTATCTTCATTCCGGAGCAGGTCTGTTGGCAGAACTGTACAACTGTTTCCATGAATAAGGCCCACGCTATCTTTCTTGCCTTCAGGAACATGTATTTATCTCTTGTTCAACACATGAACTGCATTCATTTAGCATGCCTTGATGTACTGGGATCAAAAATACTGTCCTTAAAACACATCAGTGTACCAGTTACCCAAGATTCTAAACTCCCATTTTTTTTCTCTCAGTTTCATGCCTGTTAATGAATCTCAGTTAAAGACAGTATTTTTGCTCTGTCCTTGCATCATGTTGGGGTGGGGGTGTGTGAGAAAGCACTGGAGAGAGATGGGCAGAGACTGACAGAGACACACACATGCACACACACTGCTCTTGTCTGGAACCTTATGTACTTTAAGTCTTTTACATCACTAACTCACTGTCTTACCCAGATTCTCCAAGGGATCACCTTGCATTTTCAGCTTCCAAATAAGTAAGCAACAATGTTAAGAAACAAAATGTATCTATTTCTCCTGATAAGGCCTACATACTTTAAGGCATTTTCATTCAGACTTCCTTCATATGACATTTACTAAGCATAGGATTTACATGAGGATATTTTTGTGATAGTTAGTATGTCCGTAAAGTAAGTTCTGGTGAAACGCTTTGCAGTGCGCCATAAAGACCTATATGACTTGGTTAATTCAAACGAAAGAAAACAATCTTCTTAAGCCTCCTCTCTACTAGAAGATTATTCCTTTTAACACCACAAGAGGAACACAATTCCAAGTTCCAACAGTTTGGAGTATGGCGGTAACTGTTTCTGAGGACATACTGGTAAGCACATGCAAAGATCCACCTGGTGAATCTCACAAAAATCTATGCCTGGCATTCCAATCTTTCCTGTCCATTGGTTTGAATGGTGTATGAATTAGATTAACTGTCCTGATTAGTCAAAGAAATTTAGCTTAATGACCTGCAATTACTTTAATGGCTTTGAAATTCAGAAGGTAAGAAGGGACTATGTTTCTTTAAATGAACATTAAATATAAAATGTCTCTGACTGACTGTCATGAAAACCCAATTTTATTGCCACTTAAATTATTCAGAATCAATATTAGACATTAGCTATAGTTATGAAGCTTATGAAGAAAGAAGCATCTAAAAGCTACCTTTTTAATATTGAATAATTCTATATTGTTTTGAGAATAACAAGCTATTTGCTATGTATCACTGTTTCAGAAAGCAGCATCTTTATTTCTTTTCAACACTAAGCTGTAAAAAAGAAAAATGGACTGAAGTTCATCTTTGATGAGTTTGTGCTTAAGCTCATTTCCCCACTTTGATTATTGAATTTTCCAAGTTCTGATGAATGCCATTTATATTCTAGTACCATCACGTACCTCCAGTCAGAGGCAGTAAAACCATACTAGCGGTTCCACATACAAAATGCAGAGGAAACGTGTCAGGTCAAGTATTGGTGCAGTGTAGAACAAAGAATTAAAAAACCCCAAAACAAAACAAACCACAAAAACCAACCAAACAAAAAACCTTGAAAAGATTAACTTAGTGAAAAATGCATAATATACTGGTATGTAGCAATTCTCAACAGTGATTTGAAAATAGCTTCAGTAGTGTTGCTGTTTAAGAATACAACACTTCTAAAGAGTCAAGAAAATGCGTAGGGAATGTTAAAACTATAAAATCCATAATATGTATAACCCAGCTTCATTCACTTTTCTTCTCAGTGGAGGGTAGTTAAAAAACAAGGTAGCACAGACAGACCATTAGAACCCTCACTCTGACTCCAGGTATCAACAAGCAGAGAGAGGACAGTACTTACATTTTCTATCTATACGATAGCAGAACACAGTAGAATCTACTTTAGTATCAAGTGATCTTCAGGGTATAAGGACATTCTAGACCACCTTGAAATTTGTTATGTCCCTAAGGAGGACCGTGTTGGTTGTTAGTCATCTGTGCTGGTGGTCATGTGAGCAAAAGTGAGCAACGTAGAATCGCTACTTTACAGTTGAACTATTTGACCAACTTTCTCTTTTTATGAAACACTGTGATCAAGTAATGGCTCTCAAACTTGTTGCTGTCCCTTGACATCTACCTTGGTAACACTTAGCACACACAAAAAGTGGAGAGCAGAACAGAAAACTATTCTTCAGAACAGATTCTCCTCCTGCACAGCTATATGTTTAATGAATTAGAAAATACAAGCACAGAGTAATCAAGAGCACCTCACGAGTCACACAAATAGGATTGTTCAAAGGAATATGCTTAGCTACTGAATTGGAGCACCTTCCAAGGCAATTTAAGCTTAAATAAGTATGTTGTGGGATACTTACACATAGTTAAAACCCATCTGTGGGATCCCAGAGTTTTATCCTGTCTTTTGAAGAAAAACAGGCATGAAATATTTTATTTATTATATATTATATGTAAAATGCGTATTCTACATAACAGATTATTTTTCTTGAGTTAAAAGTAAATAAAGTCATCAAGTGCTTGGGATCACAGCAATAAATAGCTTGTGGGTATGTTCCTTAACCTTAAATAAAAAAAAAGGGGGAGTGGAATAGGAGGTGTGAATGTCACTAAAGTCTCACATTGTCAAAAGTCAAAAAAATATCACAGGACAACCCTATTTTTGTATTAAACTCTGGTTTTACTTCTCATCAATGAATTCTATTACATAGGACACATCACATATTGGGCCAAACTGCTAAAATCTGCTGGGAAATGTTCAAATATCTACAAGCAATCTATTTTTAATAGCTGTGAAGCATAAGCAATTTCCATCGACTCCCATCACTAATCGTGGTTGACTCGTGCTGTGGAAATCCAATCACTTAGATCGAGATATGCAACTTCTGGCACTCAATTTTGATAACTTTGGTCTGAGAGTTTTAGCTCTACACAGAGCTATTGTATTCAATAGAGTTGGCACTTACTCAAAATCTATACTGCATCTATTAATTCAAGTCACTTAGTTACAAAGTTCCTCCCACATTCTTCCAGCCCACTTCTATTCTAAATTTCCAGGCTAGAATTTGAGACTTTTCCATATGAAATATTTTTCCCATTAGCACCCTCTAACTCAATAAATGATATTAAGAAGATACAGTTGTGATATTTTTTCACACACACCAAAAAAAAATCATTATAATGCATAACAACGATACTTGTAGTAAATCCAATAAATAACAGCACTGAAATGCAAATGAAACTTTACAAATTTTGCAACAGCAGTTTGTCCTCGAGAAGAAATAAATTGTTACTGCTTGCGGTGCACCATGGATTATGACCCAGCAACTGCAGACAAGGCTAGAGGACTTACAAGGCTTAAAGAAAAAAAGTTGTTTTGGGAAACATTTCAACAGACTCGTCCACCAAATAAGCAGCAAGTATTTCTACGGAACACTTTCTGTGCCAGACATAGGACAGTGTTGCGTTCCCAGGACATGCTAAACAACTTCCCAATAATGGCAGAAATCATGCATTATGACAGCACTGAATGGAGCACTTCAGTTGCTTAGGTGTAGCAGAAGACTACAGCCAGGGCTTCGCGAAGCTCCCAGCTACTTTCTGAGTAATTTAGGCCTAAAGTAATATTAATAACAACAACATGAATAGTAACAACAACAAAAAACCTTAAGAGATCTTATTAAAAATTTCGCATCTGAGCAGGATCAAAGGAACAAGTACTATCTTCACACCCTCTGGGATGAACTTTTGGACCAGCTATGATTATTAACATTCTTCTGGTTTGTGGGATTTTTTACTACAAACTTGAGAATTACAGCAATTATAAACAGTGAAAACTGTAGGTTTAATGGAAACACGAGGCCACTTTAATTGTACCTGGAATTTCATGTTAATAACTTTGCCCAACAGCAAAAACAAAACTCTGAAGAATCAACTGACTGTAAAAGCTTCCTGTCCTCCTACAATGAATGTCATATGCACTAGATTTTTACCTCTTTCTTCTCCTTCTCCTAGCCAATAATGATTTCCATTTTACCTCTAAGGAAAGGTAGAATAATAACTTGGAATCATAAAAAACATCCTCGAAAATTATGTACATTCATACAAACTATATTTTTTGCCTCCTATTCACTGGGATCTCACTGTAATGCACTGAAAAATGCAAATATACAATTTGAGAGCATGTATTTAAAATCAGTATGATTCCTCTGTATACATATGTACATGAATATCTGGGTTAGTGAGAAGAAAACATGACGAATTAAGCACAGAGGAAAAGCCTGCTCCATGTCATCAGTGCTCTTTGAAAAAAGAATATTTCTAACCTAACTGATACAAGAATGGAATAAATGACATATGAAATGCTATTAGTTAGATCCCCTACCCTTATAGATTATTTTGAATATACTGAACACCAAAGATACAAATGATCGATTTTGAAAGTTCTGGGGGAAGGAAAAAAAAAAAAAAAAAAAAAAAAAAAGAGGACTGTGGGGAAAGGATAGTTAAACCCAATGAAACTGATAACAAATCACAGAGTAAGTGTGGTGGTTTCTTATTAAAAAAGCACTGTTTTTAAAAGCAGAGCCTTTCACGGTGAAGAGAATGCTGGACTTGCTGTCAATAACAAAGAAATTTACTGCCCCCTCCTGGACTGGTAAAACAAAGTGACGTTTTCGCTAAACTCGGTCACAAAATTGCACAGATGATGGTCTTTTATTAGTTAATACAGAGCCTCCACCCATATCTAAAGCTGGTAGAACGGGTGATGACTATGGATGACTGCTGGCAGTGAAAAGCCATCAAGTTCAACACAGGAGGCTAAGAACTTGATTAGATTATTTTCTAAAGATAGTCCTTAACCGTATCAGTTATATAGCAACATTGTGTAATAGTTTTGTAAACACCAGAAGACAAAAATGTACATGAAGTCTTAGCATCACATTTACCTTCACCAGGAGATTCATATCTAAACTGCCATAGGGAAAACTTTCTGTCCTAAAGAGCATAATGATCGATTTATTTACTTATCTAAATTAAGCTGATGTTTGAGGGTTTTTTTGGTGTGTGTTTAGGTTGTTTGGTTTTTGGGTTTTCTGTTGGGTTTGTCTGTTTGTCTTTTTAACTCGTTTAGTTGGGTTTTTTTCTGGTTTGGGTTGTAGCTTTGGGGTTTTTTTGTGTTGTGGGGGTGTGTGTCCAACTCTGCTTTTGCCTGTGGTCCCTTATTTTTCAAGATTTTAAGAAAATACTGATTATTCACAAAAATCAAACCTGCCAACTGATCCTGCCAACAGAAACTGTTTTACTTTATTTTTAAAAGTAATAGCAATAGCCCATGCAAATTTTAACTTGCAATAAAAACCCAAACCATCAGCGATATATAAATAGGAAGAGAATTGGTTACAAGTGCTTTGGAAAATAATACTAATAAAGAGATTCTGTACTTAAACAGTAAACAATTATAGTGACTATATTTACAATCCACTTTTAGACAACAACTGCAGAAAAATCAACCCTCGTTGGCACAAATGAGAGTAAGGATTGAAAAGGCTTTGTGAAATGACAATAATAAGAGCGAAGCAGTTCAGAAGACCAATGGATATGAGTGCCAAAACAAATGAGGCAAAGGGACTGGAAAGCCAAATGCAGTAAGGAAGCTTTTTAAAACATCAGATGTTCTACCTGAGCCAGCCCCAATAGCAAAACTGGTACATCAGTGGCATTCAACCTCGCCTTGCTCAGCTGGCACCTGACCTTGTCAGCATTATGGGCGCATTTCTACCAGGATGAAATATGCTTCAGTAACTTCCCAAATTATTTGGCACAAACATCCTTTCTGTCAACATCAAATCTGCCTATTTTGTGCAGTCTGCTTGATATTTATTGCCACTTATTTATAGGCAATGCAAAGAAACCCTGCTTTCTTCTTCAGTTTTGATATCCTTTATGCCCTTCTTGGAGCATCACAAACTGATAAAGTTCATGACCTTGTTCAAAATCCCATTAAATTCTGCCCGTCATGTCCTTTAGGACAAGTGCTACAGTTGTAGAAGCAGGATCTATGGACCACTGCACAGTTTTGTCCTTCGGGATGAAAATTAACTAGCAGGTGAAGTTCTGAAGCTCTGTGCTTTTTCAAAGCCCCTCTGAAATGACAGATAATTTTTAAGCCACAAGAACATGCAGCATTAGATCATCAAGTAAACAGTTACTTCCATACTCTGCTATGTAATCAACAGATTCTGATCCATTCTAGTTAAGTGAAGCTGCCTCTTCCTTTACAAACCAACTAAAGGAAAAGATCATAATCTCTTTCCAAGATAAAACCTTAGGCTGTTCCCTCCACTTTGGAAGTAATCAAATGTGTGCTCAAGTCTCACACAGATAGGAGAAAGCTTTAAGATTCCATGCTGATGAATACGGTAAACCAAAACACCCATCTGGACACACAAAAAAACAATGCACAAGTGAAACCCTGGACAAATAATACACTTTGCATTGATGACTGTGGCCTTTAATTTAGACTGCTTATAAAACTCATGCAGTTGCAGACTCTCCAGACATAGTACAAAAATAAGAAACATTTTATTAATGTGAGAAAAATGCATAAAACCCTTTATAAGCCCCTAAAGTTAGCACCGCAGAAACTGTTTTGGGCTTCAAGAGGCACTTTACAATTATCTGCTTTGATATGATAACTCACTGTACGAAGTTTAATCCACTGTTAATATGGAATAAGGAGGTTTTCTAAGTACCTCATAGAACAGCTGTACAGCTAATATATCGGAAGATGTAGACAGTCCTCCAAAAAATTCTAGTCATTTTTCAGACTATCATCTACACAACATGAATTAAGATTCCACAACATGAATGAAGATCCCACTTTGCTCCTTTTTGTCATCAAAAAGGGTGTGCTTTGGAAGGTGTTATGCAGACCTTTTTCAGCTGTAGAAGGAATATTTAGTTAGAATACTGAAAATCATACAAGCTTAAAAACAATAAAATCTTAAGAAAGGAACTTAACACGACATAACAAGAAACCTAACTGATATGAAAATCTGAATTTGGGTGGGTTTTTTTTTTATTGTTATAGATTTCAAACTAAAGACGGGAGAAATTCTAGTATAAGCACCGGCCCTGGTAATTCTTCCTCAGCCCATGCAAACAGCAGTCTTCTATGTTCCTACCTTTCCTTTGCCTTTTATGATATGCATTTCCCTTCTCTAAAGGCTTCTGGAAAGTCTTTACAGGTATCTGCCATTCTGCCAACAGGTACCACAGGTGGTCAGAGACAGAGGAAGGTATTTGGGGAGAAATGCAGGCACAGAGAGGCACTTTAAATCTCCCACGACTCTTCCATCATTAGATGCCTGCTTGCACTGTCGTTTTGCTCTACCAGTTGCAATTGTCCATAAAAAGTAAATCTGACAATTTTGTAAGCTAATTCACCTTCACTCAAAATAAATCTTACATCAGAGATAACATTAAGTGGATTTGTCTATGCAGTGGCACGGTTTAGCTCTGTAACTGCTAACTGCATATTTCTAACTGGTGTTAGAAAACCCTAACACCATTAATTTAATTTTTCTGCATAATGAAAAGTGGAAAACTGATCTATTTCCAATTCAGTTTGGGATGAAAAAAACTGATTTGCCCTCATCAAGATGATACTGTTCAATGGTGGTGCAGAGTTAAAGTGATGAGTTTTCTCCTAAACGTGCATTTCATATTTAAATTTTTTTTTTTATTTATTTTTTTTTTTAAGTAAGCCTTGCTTCTGTCTTTTCTAAGCATGGTTTGGGAGCATTTTTACTTCTTTTCACTTCTGCTTCTTTTAACTTCCAGTGTTGACTATATTCTTACCTGTTATACTTTTAGATTATACTTTGATATTATCTATTTTATACTATAAAGTTAGTTCACACTGTCTGACAGAACAGAGGTGAAATAAAAACTGAAACTTGAAGATATTTGTATAGGTAATGATGAAATCAAGCCAATGTACTGTGTCTTCTATGGCTGGAAATGAGTCTGATCACGGTTCAGGATAATCCAGAGATCAATTACAGAATCTGCCTGAGGTTTATGAAGAGGCCTCATCTTTCTGACACTGACTGTACGTCCTCAGTTGGCATTGCCTTTGAGGCATGGAGGGACACAGGCCTTACAATAACTACTACGTTGACGATATCCACCAGTTACAAATTTGCTCCATCTGACAATGGTGAGGTGCCCAAGGAAGGGCAAAGCCACCAAGCCAATTTTCCATGCGTGGGGTACCCAAGCAAGGGTGCCAACATTCTTCTGGATGTTTAATCAAAGTTTGTGTGTACTGGAGGTTGGTTTTATGTTTCAAACCAGTTGCAAAGATAATACTTTTAGCATGTAACACACTCCTCAACAACTCATAAGGTACAGAAGCACAAATGCAACTGTCCCCCCCCTCCAGATTCAGAGGGACAAGACACATTTTGTAAGAGAAAGCCTGTTACATAGTATTGGTCAAAAAAATAGTCAATTTTTAAAAGTAAACTGTTCTAATACTTTTTAACTAAATCACTGAAGAACCTAAGAAAAGTCCCCCCACACATTACATGGTACTTGATAAGACAGAAAAGGAACAAAGGTAAATCTAAAAAGAAACTCCTGAAAAGGACCTTGTGATGACAAGTGGAGTTTTATATCCATGTTTCAATTGCTGAAGAGGATTCTGTTCAGACTGTGACCCTCTCCCTAGGCAACTAAAAGCTGCACTGTTGTTTATGATGATTAATTTCCTAGGCTGTTATGTTTCAAGGTAATAAATTATTTACACTGAACTTCACTAAAGCTAGATGAGTTCAGACTTGGGAAGACATTTTGAAGGTGTGCAAAGGACTGGGGTGTGGAGAACTAACATAAAATGGCTAGACAAAGAATCCTGTCAGCTTTAAAGGGTGAAAATTGTAAAACAAAATGTAATGATTGACTGTAAAATATGTATGGCTGAAGTGATACTTTGAGAATATATTGTACTGTACTACTCCAGAAATGAGACACAAGGCATGAAAACCTACAGTCAGGGTCCCACGCATTCCCCAGAATGCTCAAACTACACCTTATAGCATGATTTCTAGATTAATTTCTGGATTACATTCAACCACTGCCATGCTGGTGCAATAAGACTGTATACATCATCTGCGAAGCCACTTTAGAAATGTAAATAAACAATTCTGAAAGCTCCTATTCAAAAACATTAGGTAGAATAGATAAGAAACGAATGTAGTTTAATTGATAAATATATCTTCCTGTTTTCTACAGACTAAGAAATTTCTGTCAGCAATGGTAGTAAGACCCCGGGCCATGGGGAGCCAAAAAGTATTAATCCAGAGCAGATTCTTTCTTACTCAGTGCACTAACAGAAAGGGTTAGTGAACCCATGTGCTGATGCACTCTAGCAGTATTTTTTTTAATAGATTAGAAAGAAATTTGACAAATATTTAATTAAAATAATGTCAAATAATTTTAACTAAATAAAACTCTCCCCCTCCCCTTACCCTTTTTTCCCCTACAAATTCTTTGATGCCTTTTCCCTTTAGGTTAAAGAACTTCCAATTATTACTACATGAAGCATATTTGGTGAAAAGAAAATTAAACCTAACCAGGATATGGAATAGGTTGCCAGGAGAAAGCTAACCTATTTTACTATCTGGATGGCTCATGACACCTTCAGTTCATTTAAAAAAAAATCTTACCTATCTGTATTAGGGGGTAAAATTATTATGAGTCTCCTCCAATTCTTAACTCAAGGATAAAACATAGGCGAGTTGTAACTAGTAAATCTAGGTTTGAAGCAACAGAACCTACGCTGCCAGACTTAAATGCGTCTATGCAGACATAAAGGGCTTCATATTGAAAATATTACAGAGACTGAAATTGCACGTCTTGGTTTGTTTACATTGAGTCTAACAACAAAGACACACATTAAGTATGATTTAAAGCTTACAACAAGAGCCTAGGAATCAGTAAATACAAACACTGAGTAATCCCACTTGTACCACGAGCCTGCTGTAGATCCTCGGGCAATTTCACCCGGTTTCAGACTTCCCATCTCTATGGAGGGAGCAGGTAACAACACATACCCACCTGCCACAGATGTTTCAAAGTTAAGTTCTTCAACTGGAGAGTTGTCTCAAATGTCTGTCTTACCCAGACGCTAAAAATAATTATGCTGATTGAAGCCATGGTCAGAAGATTTCTACTTGTGTGATCTTTTAAAAACAAGGTCCTAAAATGTTATTTTGTTGAACTAATTGTTTTTTTTTTCAATAAAGCACCTTTAGGATACTTTCAGTTCTGTTTATGACACAGGCTATACTATTTTAATAATCTGTGCTTCAGATGTATGGTGATGAGGGAATAATTGTGCACCTGGGGATATAGTGTAATTAGAAAAGTGGCACAGGAGGAGAATAAAAATTATTTTAAAATCTTCAGAAATTAACCAATCTCTATTCCACTGACGTTTAAGTTGCTACAGGAGCATCCAAGTGAGAAGCATGAACACAAAATCAAAGGAATTTGTGGTATTATAAATAATTAAAATTTCTGCCCTATCATTTCTCAAGGCTTATAAGAAGCAAGGACATGCAACCAACTGGGTCAGACAAATGAATCCATCCACACAGCTGGTAAAAGAGTCTGTCTAAGCACAGCTAATGTGCTGGGGTACGAATATTCGAGCAGGTGTAATTATACTAATGATTTATTGAATGTTTGATTAATTGGAAATTAAGTGAATGCACAGTGGCAGAATTGTCATAGCAAATCGCTCAGCTGTTTGGTTAAAAGGTGCTCAATCTCCCTTCAGTAAAGCAATTAAGAACATCCTAAATCATGGAAATGAATTATCTCTGCAGAATTATCTGATGTAACGACATCCTTACACACAAACTGAAATCTATGAACAAACTGCCCTAAAAAGAAATTAATTGACGAACATGGGAACTTAAAACACAACTGCCTTACACTGCTCACGAAAACAAAGGATTAAGTGGCCATCCTGACTTCCCGAGATACAATGTGAAAAAGAAAGATACATAAAATTGCCTGAATAAAATCTAAGTACCCAGACAAGAAAGGCTCATATTGTGACTCATTAATCACTTAACTGTTAACAAAGCTGTATCCCAGATAAGTCTTGTTTTTATGTTTTGATTGAGTATTGTTTTAGAGTAACTTTAATAAAGGACCCCTACTGTTGCCTTATTCAAATTTTCCAAGCAGTGGTTATGGAATCTGCCAAAATTGGGTTCTGACAATTCTTCTTCATTCCGAGTTCACTGATTACAATTCAACTTCAATTCAAAATGACTTTGAGGGCTAGAATTGCAGGCTCAGCTTGAGATATGAAACCTAGTTGTTCTGTGGCATATTTTGACCTATCGATACCATTTGGTTCCAGAATTTGTCCTGCAATAGCTTTTTGATAATGTCGTTAGTAGAATAAAGGGAAGTCCCTTCATAACAGATATTATTAAAAGACTAAGATTATACAATGCAAAGCTAGAATCAGAACATGCAAATGAGCAGTCAGACTGCAGCAGGTAATTATCAGATAATAGGTTTACTATTCTTATCATTTGAAGTATTTGCTAAGGCAGTTATGAAAATTTTAGAAGAGAACAGTAAGCCCACAGCTAGCTCCTAGAGCATAACATTTCTTTTGGAGTTCTGTAAAAAGCAAACATAGACTTTAGTATTAATCTTGATCAGTTTAAGTGAGCCTGTCAGGACATAGGTCAGGAGATCACAGGCATACTGCAAACCCAAACAAAAATCAGGGCCAGTAATTTATTTCATACTTCTGTGGAAGAAATAAGTTTGTATGAGTGGGACAGTGGTGTCAGCTTTGAAAAGGCACATTACTGAGGCACTATTCTGTTTGAATGTTTCTGCTTATGTTTATGCATATTCACGTGTGACATCTAAAGCATAGGTACCTAAACAAGCTGTTTTCTACATAAAACTGGATTTTGTTTTTTTAAATAGTCTATATACAGAATAAATCCTTTATTTGTATAAAGCAAAGAGTTCTGCTTAATTACTAATCACAGACATGACTTCAGAGGACCCAGCAGCTAAAGAAGATGTGAAGCTTTCCATGTCAATTCCTGGTGACTGTTTTTCCACTAGGCACTATGTCATGATGCAAACCATAAAACGTCTTAAGTTTAAGCATAGAACTGTAACGATCAAAGTTAAAAACAATCTGTGCTTTCTACATTTATTCTGTAGACAGGACCCTACTAATCTTTTTTTCATTATGAAAAGAAAGAGTGGTAGCCATGTGAGCTTGCTGAACCTTATAAAAGCCACAGGACTAAAGACAGATCAAGTGAGCTATATCCTATTACTTGTATGTTCATTCTCAACTTGAATAGCTACTTCAGTAGTACTTGAAAACACTTCATACTATAACCACAGTAAAATGAATGCCACTTGACAGAGCCAAGCATGGAGCAAGCCTGTAACATCATATCACTCTTCCTTTCCCACTTAGTGGCAGAATCCTCTGATCCTGATTAACAGAAAAGCTTAATTAAAACAAAATTAGCACTCTGCTTTCCCTGCTGTCCTCCCTGCTGTGAAAATCTAGTGGTACACCAACTTGTAATTACCAAATTGACTTATTTAAAAACGTGTTCTTTGAATTTCCATTTATCATATTTTGTTCTCCAGCCAGTCTGGCTTTTTGCCACTTCAAGAAAAACAACCACCACCCTTTCATCCACATAAGAGATACCAATATAAAGATCATTGATAAGCTCCAAATTGTTCATCCAGTAGCTGAAACTTTACTTATGGTTTTACATATCCCTACGAACTTAAAAATGCATGTGTTATTGATACTAACATACCAAAATATGACAAATGGCATGTATACCTACTAAGTTATTTACAGAGAAATCTTGCAGTTAGAAACACTACTGGCACCTTTAGAGGGGAAAGCTAGCAAAACAAGGAGCAACTGATTCACCATACCAATTTTCTGATTTGATTACTGACAGAAAAAACAAAAGAGGAAAGCTGACCGAAAACAGGTTGACAGAAAACAAGTAACAGCCAGGACATCTACTGTTAAATCCTTTACAACATGCCACCTCTGAAAGAAAAAGTGTTCACTGGTTAAAATCCCAAGTTGAAATAACATTCCCTGTATCTCCATTTGTGCCTGTTGCCTCTTGTCCTGGCACTGGGTACTACTGAGGAGAGTTTGGCTCTGTGTTCTTTTACTCACAACGATCAGGTATTTCAGAGGGAGGTATCTTGAATTTGATCTCCTCTCCATGCTAAACAATCTCAGATCTCTCGGTCTCTTCTCATATCTCTCATGCTCCAACCCCTTAATCATCTTTGTGGCCTGTTGCTTGGCTCACTCCAGAATGTACATATCTCTCATGTACTGGGGGAGCCCAGAACTGGACACAGCAGTCTAGATGTGGCCTCACCAGTGCTGAGTGCAGTGGATAATCACCTCTCTTTACCTGCTCCACCTTTACAATGCTTATCCTAATGCAGCCCTGGGTACATCGCTGACACTGTTCAACCCACTGTCTACCAAGATCCCCTTGTCATTTTCTGCCAAGCTGCTTTCCAGCAGACTAGCTGGACTAGTCTGCCCCCAGCCTAGACTGGTTCACAGTTGTTTATTCATTCCTGTGTGCGCAACTTTGCACTTTGGTTTTTTGAACCTCATGAGATTCCTGTCTGCCCATTTCTCCAGCCCATCAAGGTTTTTCTGAAAGGCAGCACAACCTTCTTGTGTATTGAACACTCTTCCCAATTTTGTATCACATGCAAACTTGCTGAGGGTGCATTCTGTCCCATCATCCAGACCAAATTTCACATACAATAAGTAAAAGTGGAATAATCGATTAGCACTTTCTGTCCCTCATTTTCAAAGCAGAAACCTGTCGTCACCTTTGTCAAGAATCAGTTGCTTTCCTTCATTGAATGGTAGATGCAACTATCACATCTCAGGTTTATCTTAAGATGTAACTCAACGTACTGCAGACATGTACTAATGTACTAATGTACTAATACATGTACTAATACAGACATGTACTAATACCTTTCTCAAAGTCTTCTGGGGCACCTACACACACCTCAGTGTTACTGCTGGCATTTACACATTAACTGATGTGTTAGCAGTATGAAGAATAAGAAGGTAGGATTCACAAAGTATAAAAATCTTGCCTATAAATATACCAGAAATGGGAACCCACTTTCCTATTTCCAGTTAATGGTAAGAGGCTGAAGGAAACTTGACTGGAATTTAATAGGGTTGGTTTGTTTATTTAAACAGAAATTACAATAAGCCTATGAAACAATGATATTTAAACACAGACAAGGTCAAAACCCACCCATTATTTGAAAGAGAGGTACACCAAAAAAGAGAATAGCCAGCTAAGGTAGAGTAGGGAGCAACTACAGTCAATCTGATCAAATTACAGAAAGAAAATAACAAAGACTGAAGATATTCTAGATTAATTCTAACAATTATCACTCATATCTTGTGCTGCTGCATATAGCAGGACTTAATTTCCTTATCTATAGACAAACAACAAGCATGTTATCTTATTGCTACTGATATAACAGAGTTTGAGAAAATAAATTTGAGTATGAAACTACTTCCCTGATCTAGCAGCAGGAAATAGAGTATCTCCAGCCAAATAAAAAGTCTCCATCTAACATCTTCCTTCATGATAGGACAAGATGTTTCTATACCAACAAGAAAGAAAAATAGATGACGGAACACAGGTAAGGCACAGAAAACGTGGTCTGACAAGATTTAAATGAAATAAATATTAATCATTCAGGTGGTTTTCCAGATATGGTATGATACGTAAGAGGAAATAGTTTCTCACAAACATGTATGATTAATTCTGCTTCTATTCAGATAATGACAACACATTGGAATAGGTGCTGACATTGAAACCACCTAGCATGTAGTAATCATATACCCATAAACTGTATTTTTAATGTAGAATCAAAAGAGATTCTCCTTTGCTAAAAGAGTGCTGAAAAATTAAGAAAGAATTACATTATTTGACGACTTTGCTCCAGGGACTGAGATTGTATCAGCCACCTAAAACAGACAATAAGTCATCTAAAAAAATAAGAGAACATCATCAGCCAGGTTAGTATTTAATTTAATTTGCTGCTTTCTCAGTAGTACAGAGGAAGGAATTCTGTATCATTTGAGGAACAAAATTAACATAGTTGATACTTAAAACTGAAAATAATCTGCAATGAAGAGAGATCGTAATTTGCTAGAAAGAAGGAGTAATGGACAGGTTTCCAGCTTTAGAGTGAAGTATCACTTTTTTGTCTTTTTTTCTTTGAGACTGTGGAAAAGAGGAATGCAACTGTTTCACTGAGCTTTCTCGCTGAATGTATCAAGAATCCTCAGCAAAACACTCCTGCCATGAAAAAACTCTC
The DNA here is from genome assembly GCF_004027225.2 of Strigops habroptila. Lineage (NCBI taxonomy): Eukaryota > Metazoa > Chordata > Aves > Psittaciformes > Psittacidae > Strigops > Strigops habroptila. The sequence continues at coordinate 74,216,774 of NC_046358.1, forward strand.
AACCCAGGGAAGGGAACAGTTCAGTGAACAGTGCATGAGGAAATCAAGACAAGCATCTGTATGGAGATGTCAGCAACATAAAAGATTTCTGATTTAGAAACCTAGTATCTTTCACCGTGAAACAATGCCCATTCTTTAACTTTGTTAAAACTCTTCCTGAAAGCTAACTGCAAACCTACCAATTTCTTCCTAATACCTGTATGTATATATATACACACACACATATACACGTGTATGTGTATATATATACACATATGTATAACCTGTATATGTATATAACCTAGCAATACACGAGGATAGTCCAGGAAATTTTCAATAAACAAAGAGCACTGTTAAATCATTCAGAAGTCTTTCAAATGCTTTCACTGTCCTAAGAAGTTCTGAGGAGCAGATGCCCAGGTTTTTTGTCCTTGTAGCTGCAGTGCCCAAAGAAATTAAATCTGTTTGCAGAGAGCTGTGGATAGCAATTTCCATTTCACTCTTCACTTATCAGATGCAAATTTAAGAAATAATTTTAAGTCCATAAATAACCTTTTTCATTCCTAAATAAATCATGTCATTCCATTCATTAAATATATGTACCTCCCCCCATCCCCATGTAGGTATACTCAACTAGAGGTGATGAAATTTTGCTCAGGAATTCCTGCCCACTAGAACAAATGCCAACGAGCCACTTGATCACAAGATTACTGAGACACATCTTCCCTTGTCCTCATCAGTACCCTGGGGGGCCCCTTTCTTACAGCAAAACAAGCATTATAACTCTACCTGCACAAACATCCAGGTCCTTGTCAGAAAGGTTCAGACTGGCAACAGGCAGAGGAAATATTCCTGGGTAAGATGCTCAGACTACAAAACTCAACACAGCATAGGATATCTAATCTGTCCTGACCAGCACTGTTTTGTGTAAATACTGCAAAAAGTTTATACGACAAGTGCATTTACTAGAAAACAAATGCTGCAAGGAGTGACCATTTCTTCATTTGTTCATTGGGTAGAAGGCCTGAGTTATTTATCTGCCTTGCAAAACAAGTAAATGTACACACATATGTCTGAACGACTTAAGATTTTCAGGAGAAATTTTCATTTCATCATTAGGGAAATACTTTTCAACCTAAGTACTTTCCTTTTTACAACAGAAAACACAATTTTGGTGAGGTATTAACTGTCCTGGTTTGGGATCTTCCATGCTCTATTTTTCACTTTTCAGTTCAGTTTCTCTATATAACATTAACGTAAGCTGCATACCACTGCAACTGTGACAGCACAGACTGCACATCTGAAATCATAAAAGCAAGACAAAAATCTCACTCTAATACGGAACATATAATACATACATGTTGTTTATATAATCCAATTAGTAACTAAGCTGTGTAGAGAACAAGTGGTATTCATACTCATGTAATCTTTTGTTTTTTTAATATATGGACAGTAGATTCCTATCATATTTAGACAGCTAAAAATATGGTGGTAATGGTAGGGAAGATGCTATAGCAGCTTCATTGCTTTTTGTTTCAGTTTAAGGCAGGCGCCTAGGAGACTTTAAGTAAATTAGGAATCAGTGATGGAATGTGGTACACAGTTCTTGAGATATTACTGCTCAGAGCATCCTGGTGCCAATTGTTGTAGCAATGAGGGCCTGCTGATTGCCACCAGGCAGAAAGTTTTCATTAACCAACCCCTAGGATTTATTCTTTACGATGTTTTTGACATTTACGCAACATTTTTCATTTTTCATTACCCCAAGGAAAAACAAGGGGGCTGGAAAAGAATAAAGGATCTCTCGTTTGCCAGACCACCATTTAAAAAGACTGAGCTGGCTTTATGAAAGTGTATTTAGGCAGTCAGTTTTGATTTAGTACAGTATTCTAATCAGCAAAGAACTAAATGCGTTTTTAGACTTCGTAGTTTATATAGGGAATCATTAGAAAACAACATTCCCCATATTTTATGTTTTATTAACAGACACCAAGAAAAGGAAAACACTGTTATCCCTCTTACTTCAGTCTTTGTGTTTATTTCCAGCATCTAGAGGGCTAAAATCTTTGTCAGTGTAAATATACATATTACTACACATGTACATTAACATCAGTTGACAGTGTGATATGAAAACCGTATACAATATGAACAGAATAAGCTTGTGTAGGTATTTTCCATTTGTTCCAAAAACCACAATCCAGTATTTACCTATTAAGTAAAAAAAAATCTTTAAAACTTATAAAGCTCCCACCTCCTCCACCTGATGCCTTCCAAATTGAACTAGCTGGGAAAATCAGTTATATTGTATCAACTTGATGCTTTAAGGGGAAAATCTGAGGATGAAAATACTGTCTTTTCTTCCATGCACTTAACTATTTCTGCATGCTTTATCTGGGAGCTATGCATGTCTCATCAATTTAGCTAACAGAGGGTGGAAACTCACACATTGGAAAACTTTAGAGCAAAGCATTAATGAAACTTTATTTTCAAAGTTGGTTTGTTTGTAGTTTTTCCTTTGTTGTCGTTTTTGTTGGTTTTGGGTTTGGTTTTTTTTTTGGTGGTTTTTTTTGTTCGTTTGTTTTAATGTATCTGTATGTATTATTCAGTCTTTGCTTCAATGCACAGGAATGAAATTTACCGTAAGGAAAAAAAAATAAATCTGCCTATTGATCATAAATACATTTCTTTTCTCAACTAGCTCCCCTATAACCAACACATTCCCTACATCAAAATAGGTAATTTTGCTAAGAACATTGAAGCTCAGCAGTTCTGTGCTTTTGCTTTCTCTTTTCTTTTTTTGTAACGTGGAAGTGTTTCAGAGCTGAGAATAGTTTACTTAGTGACATCCAGCCACCTCAGCTACCTATCATGACAGCACAAATAGCATGACAAAAGGAGAACCCTGTCTATAATGCAGTCATACAAAAACTGAAAGCTAGTCATGAGAATCTTTCACATCAAATCAAAATACGAGCAAGCTTAAAGAGCACAAAGCTCCTTGGAAACATCCCTCGCATTTCTTCCTCTGCATTTGCAACAGATGAGTAGTACTTGTGATCTTCAGGGTTAGCACTTATGAATAATCTACACTAATCAGTGAGTTGATAAACACCTTTCCATACTAGAGCAGCTGCATACTCCCATATAGGAAAACCAATTCCCCCATGGTTTAACAGAAATGTGGTTGTACTAGAGTACATGAGCACCTTAAAAAGAATTACTGAATGTACACATGGATTTCCAATTGCCAAGGCCAAAGGTATATTCTCCATCACGCTGCGCTAGTATTTTTGCAATCATGATTGTAATCAAAAGCAAGATTCTGTAATGATCGTGCCAAATGCTGTAGCTGTTTTCTTAACTGTTTTTGTTACATTGAGGCAAATTGAGAGAAAAGGTTTTTTCCTAATATTCCCCAAAGATTCTGGATGAAGTCGCAACAGCCCTTGATTATTGACAGCTTCCCTATCACATAGAATTGCCATGGGGCTGGCTTATTTAGGACTAGAAGTATCATGAAAAAAGCTTTAAGCAGACTAGATATCTTTCTATGGGACTTTATAGACCATTAGAGGAAACTCTGTGATCAGAACTCTCAGAGATTCATTGGGTACTCTGAATAAAACTCAAAGTAGAGGCTCATCATTAGTCCTTTCGTTTTTTTTTTCTCCTCCTTCCACTTGTCATTATTAAGTCAGCATTATATGTCTGGAATAATGTGCTTGGGAGAACATTTAAAAAATTGTATTCTTCATAAAAAATCCACTATATTCTATAGAACACTGAAGGTGCTTGACTTTTCCTTTATAAGAACACCATTTCTACTAAAAATGAGATTCCATTTTACAGCGTCTTAAGAAAAAAAAAAAGAAAGAAAAAAAGGGTACCTTTAATGTGTAAAATAACACAGTACAGTGTTAATAGTTGCCACAGGAATGAGGAATGATTTCCAACATCCAACCATAGCACTTTAAAGATGGCCTTTAAAAAGGCTCTAGCCCACTGTTAAAAGATCTTATTGATACTATCACAGTCTACATCTATGCTCCTTCATGCTCATTCAGTGCAATCCGTTCAAGAAAATATTTTTTCCACTTCTTCAAGAAACACTTGAAACCTACCAACAATGCAAACAGGAAGGAACTGAATATACAAACAGCAAGACTGCTCAAAGGCAGGCACTGAAGAAAGCCTAACCTGAAAGCCTTGTCAGGGATCAGAACAGATGAGAAAAGATGATTTATTCCCAAGGAAATAAAGGGAAACGTTAAACTTTTGGAAGTGCTGGTCAACGGATAACAGTCCTCTTACACTTAATATTTCATTTTCTAGCCAACCATTTGATTACTTGTGAAAGCAAGGACAAGACACAAGAAATCAGGACGACCTTATAGCTCCCTGCTGCCAAAATTATCTTAGCAGGAGGGTTACCACCGCTGAACTAGATGCCAGTGTGCAAGCCAGTGTGGAACAGGGAGGGACCAACAGCCCTCTATTTTTCCCCCTCTGTGTGATGGTTTGGGAAATTAGTATTCACATTTAATACTAAGCCAGTAACTCTTCAAATCATGAACCCTGAATCAATAGGGGACTTCTTGGTTTTTACCCCCTTTTGCATTTTATGCATTTATTACTGCTTGCATTGTTCTCAAGCTTTTCGCTACCACTGTATATAAATGGAGATTGTTTTGTTACCATTTCCCAGCTACTAAACATGGAAGACAAATTACGACTAAGACAACAAGAATTTTCAAGAAGTAGACTGACAAAGAAATAATTTAGAAAACTGCATATTTAAGAATTAGAATTTTAAATGCAGCTGCACATGCCCATGAATGCACATATATGTCCAAGTAAACAAAAATCTTGAAAGAGCAGCTTTAGGGAATTTTGAAATTAAAGGACCACAGAATACAACTGGCTTTTTCACGTTCTTCCCAAATACAATCTGGAACATCTAATTTAATGTCAGCATTAATTTCTTCTGGCATTTTTAAGTTTGAACTTGGTGGATCTGCTTTTCAAAAAAATTACAATACCAAAACAAAACAAAGAAAGAACTAAACTTCAAAAAAGAGGAACAAATTAAATACTGTTTTGTCAGAAAAGTTATGAATTACTTGAAAGGCTGGTGTATTAACTATTTTAGTAAAGCTGATTTACTATTATGGGATTCCGATGAAGACAACTGATATAATCTGTGTAATTCATCTATGTCAACTCCAAGAGATTCTTATCTCCTAAAAGAAATTGGTAAAGATAAGAAGAATTGATTTCCTGCCCCTCCCAACTCTTAGATGAACCCATGTTGGAAGAACAACATCACTAGTTTGTTATTTACTGGCAAACAAAATCTCACCAATATACTTACCTAACTTGTGAGGATGAAAGGCCTCACCTTATCACCAACAACAGAAAACAGTGAACTTAAACCAGTGAGCAATCGCTGAAGGTTTTGTTTGAGTACAGAGAAGCAGATAGGCTAGAGAATCTCATATATCTCACATCAACAATATCATAGTATTGTCTTCTGCAAATAAAAATAATCACCATTTATTCTAAAATAGATTTGTACGTGTCTGAAAAATTAAGACAGTTCAAAATAACCAGTTTTATATCACTATATATCACTTACATCACTGGCTGTTTCTAGAGTAATCAAAATTGTTCTGTGACATAATAAACAGTTTCACCTATCCTGCAGCTTTACAACAATAAACTTCACTTTGAAAAGTTACATTGAAAGAGGAACAAGACAAATCATAAAAGAAAATCCACAAATTAAAAATACAAATAATTATTAGGCTGAAATTTTGGCTTTACAGATCTATCCGGGGGGGGAGGGGAATAAAAAAAATCCCATTTGTACAACTGCATTGTTTCCTTGATTGACAGGTAGTCCTTATATGCCTGAATCATACACGTCAGTGCCATTTTCTGCTGAACTTTTTTCTTAGAACCTTCTCTCTGAAAACGCCAAGATTACGTAGAAGACAGTATTTCTGAGACTGCCTCTCAAAGGTAACTATTAGCTACATTGCTAAATATGCCAAGTTCTATTGCATATGTTTCTTTACCAAACGAAGCTATCATGGTAAGATACTGGTTTATTACTGATTTACATGATTGAAATTGGGATAAAAGTAACTGTGGTGACTATAGTCTTTGTCTCAATCTTTAGGGCAACAGTCTGCATTTAGTACGTAATGGAATATCTTGATGGAGCCTCATGAGCACTTAGTACCCTTTGCTCAAATCACATTTTCTGCTAAATGTACTGTTCTTTGCAATATAATTAGCTGTCAGCAGAAACCTAATTTCAAGAAACTGTTTCCAGTGTTTAAGAGACTTCAAGAACCTGTGTCTACAATTTAGCCAAGGTAGTCACATGTGCCCATGAATGATACAGACGGGTTTGTGATTAGAATTAATCTCTCATGTAGTAAACCAGAAGAATGTATGTTGTGTTGTCACACAGCTTTGGAAAAAATCATACAAATATCTTAGCCAAGGTGTTATGAATGTTCCATACCATCATAGGCTCACTCCTAAAAGCAGGAACAACCACCCACCCATGCCAAAATCAGACAAGATCAGCTGAATGACCATTTCAAAAGAAATGAAAATATTAAGTAATATTGTGGGAGGATTGCAACATCTGAAATTGATCAATTTGGTGTAGCCTGTGCATAGGCAACCAGAATCAGAGACATTATGAAGAAAAACAGAAAGCCTTCTCTATGGAGACAAGCTTTGGAAGCCAGAAGTAGACTCCAACAATTTTTCATAAATAGAACACAGAACAGGAATTCTTCTTCCAACAGTCAAATTCTCCATCCAATTCAACAACCAGGTAATTATTTCCCTTCAGGCAATAGCCAGCCCTTGCACTGTACAGTAATATCAGCATTTTCAAAAGGAATTAAACTGCTATGATTATTAAAAAACACAAAAAAAGTAGTGGGAGAAAAAAAACCAAACCAAAACAAAAAACAAACAAACACCCCCCCCCCCCCCAAAAAAAAAAAAAGTGGTCTGATACCTTAGGAACCTCTTTTCACAGACTAGTACTTAGTATGAAATATCAAGTTAGAACATAAGCCATATTAAGTTACAGCTGAGGAAAAAAAGAAAAAAGCCCACAACCAAGGCAAACTTAATTATAGAAGCTGCAAATTCCATGCTTTGTTGCACAAACTTACAGATTTCATAGGAAAAAGCCACAAAGCCATTTGTGTTAACTAGATCTCTAGACAGGCAGTTGTTATAGCTAGTATATCTAGCTTTAAATATACACATACACTACTACTAACAGAGCATTAGCCAAATCAACTTCTGTAAGAACTTCTTCATTTGTGCACAGAATCAAGTTGGATATCATTAATGTGTCTATCAACTAGAATTTCCCTTTCCATAGATCATAAACAGCTGTACGGATATAATCTAAGCACCATACTTAGAAATTCTGATAAGTTTAATGTAAATAATGGTAACTGAACTTACAATTAGGACTATTTCTTGTGCTCCATTTGACACTTTCTAGTACTATTTAATGCCAGAGACCAAATACAGTGTGAGACAATATACATTATCATATCAGCAGTTCATTATCAATGTCAGAAATATATAGAATTATATGTTATGCATTTTCTGATATATGATTTACACACCTGCTTTACTGTACTACCTACAAAAAAGAAGTTTTCCCTGCAAACAGCCATGGCAGTTAAACTCCCCACCTGCTATTAAGCTTGCCAGCCAAAAAATCCCATTCAGCTACACAATATGCCTGCAAATAAACACCTCACTAACTAGCCAGGTCCTGCAATGTGCCCTGCAGGCCACAGAAGTCAGACTTTAATCGACTGGCAAGAAAAGGCAAGTTAATAGTTGTGGGTCTCTGGTTTATCCCCAGGAGTTTTACACTGGAGTTGCAGAGTAAAATAATCCATTACTAATTTCACCCTCCCTTATATAAATGTCAAACATCGTATCAGCCTTTCCCTTGAGGACAGTTTTGCAAATGTTTTTGTGAAAAATACTGTAACAGCAACCTTGTTATAAAAGCCCAAGTTATTTGGCAATCACACACTCATTAATATGTAAAATTAAATAAATAAAACCAGTATTACAGGTAATAAAACTGCTCAGATAAATATGCTTAAGCATAACAACCATATTACAAAGTAAAGCAAACCTCAGCAAAATGCTTTAGAAATGGCGGGGTATGTCGTATACTTTTTAGATTAGTAACGTATTCTCTTGTGTTTTGAAGAAAAAAAAGAAAAAAGAAAAAAGAACTGCTTTTCTGAAGCATCTCAATCATGACTGTTACAAAAACAAATCAAAGTCTATTTTCAAAAGCATCATCCCACAACAATTCACCCACTTATCACCAAATCCATCAAGCTAGTTTTGTATTACATCATTCCTACGCTCACTTTGTGAATTGGCTAGCACATCTTTGCTCATTCTTAACAGAAATAAATAAGTAAAAAGGAAATCCTTACCAATATACATAATTCCTGACCTAATCCTTTCCCCCTTATAAAATAATCAAATACAAATAATGTCTAAACGACATAAAGAGTTCTGGGAGAAGGGAGAAGGGAGGTGAAAGAATGAAAATAAAAAAGCACTGAGGTTTCTGTCACATTGAAGTCACTTGGACACTAGAACTGCTCTCATTTCAGGCTGAAGCACACACACAGATCGTGTTTAGGAAAGTTTTCAAGTGCCAGCCTGAAAAATAAATTGCATTTTCTAACACCTTAAATTAATTTCATCTCTTCATTGCTTGGTTCTTGTGTGGTGCAGAAAGAGCAGCTGCTGTGACTTACGTGCATTTTATGCTACCTATAAACATGAAACTTAACTACAGTTCTAAACATTTTAATGCAGTACACTGATCTGCCATTGAAATAGTTAGATTATTAGTATATTCAGCAAACAGCAGTGCAGACAAAAAGTATAAAGTGGAAGAGGGGCTTGAGAAAAGCCATTTTTCAAAAGTTCAGAATTTTGTTACGTAAAATGTTTACAAACATAGACTTAGGGGAGAGTTCAACAAATTAAAAATAAAAATAATACACAGTCAGTGGAAAAAAAATATTTTGGAATTGTATCAGACCTAAACCAAGTAAGATAAACACACAGATGTGTTGTTGTGACAGTACAGTAATAGAGAATCCTAATTCTAACCATCGCTAACCATTCTAACCATAAATCCTAACCATTGCTTCTGTTGAGGATGAGCAAGGCCTAAAATAATTTAGAAGTTATTATGAAATTAAGCTGTTGGGAAGAGGAATAAATAAATAAAGTATTCCACTGACGAAGGAGAAAAGTTTTCTAACTGAACGCGCATTTTTTTAGCCTACACTGCCATCTTCTGGCTTTGTAAGCTGTATCCTCATGGTATAGCAGAACACAACCAGTTCACTTAAACAATTAAATCTAAGAATAAGCCTTAACAGTATGCACATTTGTACTAATAGATGACACTGAGGAGATCTGGAGCATATATATGGAAAAGCATTGAACACCTATATGAAAAAACATATTCTGAAGTGAAGACAAACTATTTGAGCAGAACATTCAAGTCAACTGACTAAAACTATGGATAAAAATGCTGTGTAATCTATAACCATATTTGCCTTGTGGTTTTCTTTTAAAATAGTTTAAAATATTAATAGTTTTTAAACTTTGAGTTGAACTATGTACTTTGAAAAAGATTAGAGCCTAATCTAGGATTAGGGACCTTAAAAAGATAATGCACCAAGTGATATTTCATTAATTAATAGACTAAACATCAATATATTTTAAAGCACTATCTTAAACTACATACATGTAATAAATTGACTCTGTGCTTCACTATACCAGAAAAAGGAGGATTCTGTTTGCTACAATGATTACTACAGCATTTTTTCTCTGAAACTACTCTTTACCAACTTTTAGGGTTACCAAAATCAACTTGAGTAACACTTTAGACAATGCTCAAAGTAACAAAGAGGCAGTTTTGCTCACTAAGGATCAGCTGCTGTTCGGATCATCAGTCTGGTCCTAAAATTCAGACATACAGGATAAAACATGAACTTAAGTAGGTTTTAAAAACACAGGACAGTAAAAGGCAAGGTTTTACAAAAATAACTTCTTTTAAAAATCAGTATGAAGTCTCAGAGCTTTTTAAATTAATTTTGAAATAGGAAAGATGATGTGAAAGAGGAATATTCCAAAAGATAAGTAGTTCATTAGCATGCAGAATAACGTGGTCTAGCTTCTGATCTGACTCAATTCTCCTGTGCTAGACTGCAACATAGCAGATTACAGAATACTACTGTTAGGTTTAAATGTAGAAAGCAATCAAGCCAAGTTTCCACAGTTCAGTTTACAGGGCCACCAAAAGAGAGATGGACGTTCTTTGGCAGGCTTTGTGCTTCTTAATGTTCTTGAAAAGTGAACAGAACTTCTAAAAATGATGCCACTTATCTTTGAAGACTTGACTTTAGGAACACATGATAGGAGTTTTGGAACCAAACAATCTTCAGACTTCGTAGCAACAGCTAATCTCTGCATCTAGTTCAGTCGAGACTGTGAGTATCAGAAGTGAGCCAACCCAAGCCTCTATGCCTTCTTTACCTAAGGTGTAATTGGGTGCTTTTTCCTCTATGCAGTAAGACGAAGCTTCCCTGGAGTCATAGCTGTTCTCAAGGCAGTAATGTAAATAGAGGAACCTTACCCACTTGGTCTTAATTATCTTAACGGCCACAGCAAGGACTAAGGGAATGTCAAGAATTACGAAGTTCTTGCAGGTCCTTCACAGAAGGAAAAAAACCAAAACTAAACCCAAGAATAGTACTTGCAGGCATTTCTCCAGGATCTTACAAAGTACTTTCAGGTGCTCCTTCAACATAAAGCCTTGGAATCCTAGGCAACCTTCCAAAAGAGGCCCAAAAAGAACCACTATAATTCCATAAGAAAACAACTGACATGAGAGCATCTTATAAAAAGCTCTTAGATTTTGTAAGTATGTTCCATTTAAGGCCTTGAGTGTACCAGCCTCTGGCTCTGGTCTGAGAGTCAGTGCTCAATGACATGAATAAACAGAACAGAAAATGCAGTTCCTGCTGAATTCAGTGAACTGAATGTTAGAACTTCAATACATGTAAAACAAGACGAAGATTTTTTTAGCCTCTGTTTCCTGAAATCCATTCCGTGTTGATATTTATGTTATGGGAACAAAAGGAAAGGCCAAACAATTCCATATAGGTATCTGCAAATCTCCCACGACATTACTAATAAACTGTGTGGCCATCAACTGCACCCGGCTCTCAGTCCCTACAATTGCAAACTACAACTGACTGTCACTGAGAGCATTCTCTGAGACACTGTTTTTGCATGACAGTACTGAATCCTCAATTATCACCAGAGCAGTTAAACACCAACCGCTAAGCTCTTGAAAACTAAAGCCCTGACCACACACAGTGCACTCCACAGACGCCACTGATTCACCCACCAAAGTTTCCTTCCTCAAACATTTTCACTTGGAAGGATACGCTGAGTTTACGAAGCACATTATTCCTCTGGGTAACAATCACTTTTGGGAAGGAAGCTTTGTTTGCAATCAGACTCATTAAGTGGAAGAAAAAGAACCCTGAGACACAAGATTTGCATTCTCATTCTACTGTGTTACTACTAAGTCTCTATTTATGCTGAAGTTTATTATTTATCATAGTAAAAGAAGAAACACTATGCAGAGCATTTGAACCTATTTAAATATCTTCAAAACCTTGAAGCATTCTATGATCAGTTCACCCAAAACTGGAATTATAGAACTGATAGTATTCTTAAAGGCAGATATTTACACTTTCTAAAGGAAAAAATGACATGACTGAAAACAATGAAATACAGATTCTTATAGTTTGTTTCTTAATCAGACACTTTGAAGATTATTCTGATATAAATACAGCTGTAATGAATAGATGAAGTGTTACTTTCATGCATTCTATTGAATTTTAATATTCTCATGGATCTTCTGCAATTCTGATTCTAAATGTTTTAAACTTAGCTTTTTTACTTAGACTGTGTAATAAAGATTGAAAATTTGTTACCTTTTAATAAACAGTGCATCACAGTTCTATAAAGCTTTTTATAGAATATAACAAATATAGAAGGGCTACATTTCAAAACTCTTAAAACACTGTCATGAGAAATTTCCTCCCAACATTGGTTAAAAATAACTGATTAAGCATTTTGCATCTTCAATGCAAAGCAGCGAAAGGTTATCAAACCAGAAAACAAAAGAAACCCCCTCAAGCTATCTAGAAATGTGTTTTACCACTACAGAAAAGAATGGTGAACATATTGACTTGGCAAGGTCAAAAGAGCCAGAAAATGTGTTCTTGACTGGTTGTTACTTCTTACACCCGTCATCTCAAAGTTGAAAAGTGTAGCTCAATTCAGGCTATTAAGAGGAAAAAAAAAAAAAAAAAAAAAAAAACCAAAAACAAAACACAACCCACGTAAATTAACTTTTGTTTGCACTTTTGGCTGCTGACAGGGAGGGGAAAAGGAAGAGAAAAAAAAAAAAACCACCATAATTTTACTTTTAGACTTCAAACATCGACATTCTTCTTTTAATAATTATACTGTATTTTTCAAAAGTACCCCCCCATTCTTTAAAAAAGTTGCTACACAACAAGTATGCCATAATGAGACATCCCTTCACACTAGTTCTTTGAATATTGCCCTGGGTGTCCTATGTCAGCACTCAAGCAGCTGAGATAAATCCCTGGATTTTTCTGACCTTGAGCAACAGGAAGAAATTTTCGGCTGAACTGTGCAAAATTGCTCTGGTTACAGAAATCAAATCTGGAAAGCACAAGGTTTATATATTAAGTCTCTGCATCACCCCCCAAAGAAAAAAAAATAAATACAAAAACCAAACCACAAACAACAATAACACATAGCTCTTGAAGGAAAAAGGGGAAAAAATAACCCATTAACCCTTTCCATTTATATGGTTAATATGGTTAATGGTTAATAATCCATTAACCCTTAACTTTACTCTTTATATAACTATCATCAATGACATTTCGAAGATAATAGAAACATACATACATATTCAAAGGTCCAAATATGGATATATATTTAAGAGCAAGTGTCCTTATATGCTTCATTAGAGGAGAAGACATTCTGCACCACTGTTGAAGAAGGTGGTTCTGAAACAGCTCAATTAGGAAGTTTTGATCTAACCTTCCAGTACCAGACACCTAGGCAGCTGTAAAAAGCAATCTATCACTACAGAGAAAAGATTTACCTGGCAAGAGATCCAATACAACATGAAAAGACAAACTGGAATCAATGAGAAATGAACTGGATTACTGGATAGAAGCATATTCTTGCATGTGTTCTAGCTACTGGGAAAGTAATAGAGCCAGCAGGTATAAAAAAGGCCTTCCAAATGTCTGCTTACCCTTTCATGATCCAATCATAGCTATTCTGTTAATCAGGTTGGATTACATCCCAGATATTAATTTGGCAAACAAAACAGGCTGATTCAGTCTTTCCCCTTCAAATATGCTGAAAACAATCTGCCACTGATAATCTTGCCATGCATGTGGCTTGGAAAGCCATCTGATCAATTTACATCTAATGAGAGTAGAAGTCTAAACTCAAATACAAATGACATAAGGCTTTCCCTATTCATTAATAGCCTGTAAACTCATACTCTGCTTCCCAAGGAGTGCTGAAACACTGGCAATGGAAGGGAAATAGTTCAAAGAATTATGGACTCCTTTCAACTATAAATAAACAAATAGTACATGCATGAAGAAAAGACTGCTGGCTTAAGAACAGGCAAAAGCATAGCTTTCCCACTGGCCATAAGATACCTGTTCTGCTGTTACAATTCATTTTGGTGAACAGTTTCAGTAACCTGAGCCTTCCTGAAAGATTTTCCCTATAATGTTGGTAACACACTCATTTCTTGTTTATGCAAACAACACTTGAGCAGCAGCAACACCTTTTTTATTCACCCTGAGACCCTCACACCTCTCCACACCGCCACCCCCAGGCAGCAGGGTAGTGCCAGGTGAAAGCTGGGCAGAGGACATGGCTGATCCACACTGCTCTTTTTTTTTTTTTCTCCCCTTTTCCCTCCTCACCTAACAAACCCACGAGTTTTCATGCTTTTCCTATTCTCTCTCCAATCCCATCAGGCAGGTGGCTGTGGGGTTACTTGGCTACCAGCCTCAGTCAACATGCCACAATGCATTACTGAGTCCTTTGGGTTTACACTCTTTCCCTTCTCCTTTGCTGTGGTCATCTTGTTAAGCATAGTCATAGAATCAACCAGGTTGGAAAAGACCTTTAAGATCAAGTCCAACCATTACCCCAGCACTGCCAAGTCCACCACTAAACCATGTCACTAAGGGCCTCATGTACATGTTTTTTGAACACTTCTAGGGACAGTGATTCCACTACTTCCCTAGGAAGCATGACCACCGTTTTGGTCAAGGAATATTTCCTAATATCCAATCTAAACCTCCCTTGGCACCTCTTGTCCTATCACTTGTTACTTGGGAAAAGAGACCGACCCCCACCTCACTACAACCTCCTTTCAGGTAGTTTTAAGAGAGCGATGAGGTCCCCCCTGAACATTCTGTTCTCCAGACTAAACAACCCCGGCTCCTTTAGCCGTTCCTCATCAGACTTGTGCTCCAAGCCCTTCACCAGCTTCGCTGACCTTCTCTGGACCTGCTCCAGCAATAAGCAGTAGTTTGGTTTGGATCACTGTTTTCAGACAGTCTCAATTCCTGAAAAGAATCCCCACAGCAACTCAAATCCTGTAAGATACCTGGGTACCAACAGTGGAGGTTCATAGAAAGGAACAATCACAGAGCCCCATCCTCTGGAGCCAAATGTGGCTATGCACAGATGGACTTGTTTCCGGACAGGGGAAAAAAAAAAAAAAAATAATGCTTTTAGACATCGAGTTCCTTCTAAAGTGCATGCACGTCCAAGAACTGAGGTTTCTGTATGGAAAATAAACATTTCCAAGTGCAATGTAGTTCATACAATACATCCCAGATTTACTATCTTGACACAAAGAGTCAAGGAAAAATACTTCATTTATTTTCATACTCCTCAGTGCCTGTCTTTTCTCTTTTATGAAGGTTTGCCATTTTCTAAAACTTTGAATTAACTGCAGAAGTTGTATACATTTATAGATTACAACTTGTATGTTTATTTTACCTTTTGGAGAACTGAGAAAGACAAGTTAGCAAGTGTTCTATTAATGCTGTTCTGGAAAGTTTAATCAGCTAATGTGCAATCTGTGTATCAGTTAATATATGAAATGCTGTCCTGCAATTTTAAAGAAAGAAAATCAGAATGCATTACCTAGGACTTGGGAATAGAAAATTAATGGAAAATATATATATACACCCCAGTTTAATGAAACAACATCTGCAAGATTACTTGTCTAATAAAAAGCGTATCAGCAAGCCTGATGCATAAGAGAAGTAAGAAAAATATATATTTTCTAAATGGTACCATCTGGGAGCTTTATGCAAGAATAAATACTCTTATCGGCTGGATAACTCGTGATTCTCCATGAATGCAGAACACTAAGTGGCTTCCCGCAGTGGCCTCATTATATAAAGTTCTCTTAGGAGTTATTCTGCTGTGTATTTCTGCACCATATCCCAGCAAACATTGACCTACTCCATTTATTGTCATCATGGCTAGATTTCACCTAGCTTAATGAACTGATTGTATGTTTCCAAACACAGAAAGCACATTTTGAGCAGAATAAGTGAAGCCAATAATGACAGCTTGCAACAAAGATTTAAGTTGAATGCCCAGCACTTTAAAACTCAGGCTAATTATTTATGTATGTAAAATCAAGAGGTAATATGAATTCTACACACCTTTTTCCCTTCCCCATTACCTTCTCCCCAAACTGACCTTAGCTTTAAAACTTTTTAAAAGTATATCCAGTTAAAATTTTAAAGTTGTATCAGGCTACTAACACCCTGACATTATATTTTCGTATGTCCAAAAAAAATGGTGAAGTTCCAGATTACTAAAACAGGTAGTGACGAAGAACATGAGGCTCAGCTCAAACAGATGAAGTGAAAAGCTTTTTTAATCATGAAGATGTATAACTTTCATTTCCACATTGTTGAAATTACAAACCTTATTCCATAAGGAAAACTCAACATGAGAGTTAAAAAGTAGTCAAAATGGCTACTGGCAGGCATAGCTCTGTTCATATCCTATGCTGGGAAGCATTTGCCTACCAAAATATCCCTAGCTCCTAGCAAGAAGCTGAGAGTAAGTTCACATTACAGCAACTTTACCACACTGCAAAGCAAAACCTCTCCCTGCTGCTGTGACAAGCAGAGTGCATGAGATGGCGTACATCTCCAGATGCGCAGTCATACAGGCTAGAAACAGCCTACGTTGTCTTTTGCCTCTGTCAGCTCATACTGAAATACAGGCTTTTAAAACTGTATTTTAGCACATTTTCTAGTTGATTTGTATGAAACATACATATTTCTTATCTTAAATGCCTCTAATTTCCAGCTATGTTTTGTTAACGTGTCTTTTAATTCTTACCATGTACTAAAAGCATACAAAGGCATTTAAAAAAACCCCAAACATAAGGAGGGGGGGGAAGCAAGCAAACCCATTAAAAGCCTAGTGCGTAGTGGCTTTGGCACCCTTCATTAGTAGGGAACCCCAGCTTCTCCTGTAGTTACCGGTCTGGATGTGTACTAACAAATGACCTACCTGCAGTCTCCAGACTACAAGCTGCATGCTTTCTGTATTCTGATGACCTCAGGGTGTGCCCATTAAACTTCCAAGTGCTGTTTATGGAATTATTTTCCTCTCCTGGGCCATTCCCACAGCACATCCCTGTCCCCAGTGAGGCAGTTGCTGGGTGGGAAATGCCAGGTTCGCTGAGGGAACACCCGACACCCTGTGAAGGTGGGAGCCAGCACCGGCTGTGGCTGGCCAGAACCAGTCCAGCCAGCCCCATCCCCTCTGCAGCCCCC
This sequence comes from Strigops habroptila, assembly GCF_004027225.2. Classification (NCBI taxonomy): domain Eukaryota; kingdom Metazoa; phylum Chordata; class Aves; order Psittaciformes; family Psittacidae; genus Strigops; species Strigops habroptila. The sequence continues at coordinate 74,233,816 of NC_046358.1, forward strand.
ACTGCGGGCTCCATCATGGCTGCCCTGCTCCAAAACATCATCCTGGTAGTGAGGGGCACGGCTCCCTCCACCAGGGCACCCCAATCACCCCTGCTGCCCCTCACCTCACCAGAGGAACTGGGATGGACTCAATTCCCAGTTCGTGTATTAGTATTTTCCTCAGTGATTGAAGGTTTGTGTCAGTAGGCCGTAAGTTAAATGAAAGAAAGATGCCTGACTCAACAGTTTTGCTCAACAGAAAGAGATAACTTTGTTCATGTCAACGTAAGACTTCCCTCCCCCTCCAGTGTTCTTTAGACCAGGTCCAAAAAAAACCCCAAAACAACAAACTCTCAAAAACCTAAGAGGCTTTCCCCAGCCTTACAGCAGGAAACATAACAAAGGGTCACAGTCTGAAAGCACTGCCAAGGCCCTGGCAGGGTTTTACTTTGGGCACTCCTAGAAACTGTGGGAGACAAGGTGAACGAGGCACTCAACAGAAACCCAGTGCTTTTTCTTGTTACTCAGCCCCTCTAGCCATTAGAGTTAGCAAGCACCACAGAGAAAACACAGAGTTATCTGAAAAGGCAGTGATTCCACTCTATCCTTCTTCATAAAGCCTCCCATATCCTAAATTGAAAAGCAAGAAAGAAGATAGGGAAGGAAACATCAGCTTCAAACTTACTTTTCTCTAAAGCACCAATGACCATTACACACTTTGGTACAAGTATACAATATTACACACTGAGATACAGTTAACATATTTAAATCCCTGTCATTTGGCCTTGGTATCTGGCACATTTCAAAGAATCTGGTAGATCAGATAAATAACTGAAAATTATGTAGGTAACATAACTGCTAAGGTCAACTATACCTTACCGATGCAGTACGGTATGGGTTACGAAAAGCTTGCACTACTGGAAAACAGACACACTACGTAGTAAATGCTTCCCTACCTAGTAGAAAAGGTTGCTACAAAGTTTAATTCATTCACAAATACTGAGAAGATCCAAGACCTGTTCCTATTCACAGCATGCTAATGTTAACAGATGTGTGGGTTTTCCCCTTTTTTGTGTAACTTCAAAAGCCAATTGCCCTCTGTGTTTTTATACCTGTTGACAAGTTAATGGCCAGATGTAGGCAAAAGTTCAACATGGCTTTAGTCTCCCCAAAATTATTGTTCAGTTAATTTTGGCAGACATAAGTTCTCCCTCTCCACTTGGTCGTTTTGTTCCCCCCCGCCAACATCTGAGAAATTTAATTTTATATTTAGCTGAGTATTGATGCCAAAGAGTTTTTCTTCTGTCCCCTTCCTTGTCCCCAGGTGAAATTCAGTTCATTGTATGCAGGCAAAATACAGATAAATATATCCCAAGGTAACTTGTGCATACATTTAGTTCAGTGAAAATAAATGTTTTTATTAATTTATATAAAGGTATTAGATATTTCAGAATGCTATTTCTAGCTTAGTGAGCTTTTTTAGGAGTCATTGGCAGGAAATCGTCAAATATTTAATGCAATTTATCTCAAAGCAGAGGTAGTTCAAAAATTATGGTGACTGCCTTCTGGATTTTAAATTCATATAATGCAAACATCAGGGTTGAATGTAATAGCAGATAAAGGCATGTTTTAATGCTAGTTAATGCTCTGATGTTAAAAAGGCTAGAAAGAGAATCAGCTGAAAGGCATGACTCCCAGTCCTGGGAAATGATAAAAATTACCACTGTTTTAAAAAAAAAAAAAAAAAAAAAAAAAAGGTTTTGTTGAGTATTGGGTTTAGACTGCAATCAGATTTAAAAAAAAAAAATAATATATATATTGTGACAGTTTTTTTAAACTTCAGTCTACTCAGTGAAAAATTGACATTTCAAAGGTACCAAGTATTCAAAAAGCTCACTGCAAGGTCACTCATTCCAGAAAGTTTTTCTCAAATGACACTGAAATTAATAGTACCATGGAAAATACATTTTTGTATTCTGCACATGCGTGTACAAAAAATTTGGTAGTTTGCTGACTGATGCCCTCCATAAAATTTGTTTACAACACAGGCTAATCTATGTTGCAACAATGATTACATTTATATTCTTCCTGAACTGGAACTAGGTATTTCATCAGTATTAAAGGACTCCGGAAAAAGAAATGGTGTACCTTTTCTAAAGTTCTTTCTTCATTCTTTGACAACTTCCCCCAAGAGTTTTAGTACGAAAAAGTTGTCCTTAAAAGTAAAGGACAAATAGTTCCTTCAAGAACTAATCTGCTACACAGCCACAGAATTATAATTTCAAGATTTACCCAAATATATTCAAAATGAAGATTTGAAAAAAATCTTCTCCTGATAAATTTATGTGCAAAAGCAATCATGTTTACACATAGCAGTACAGGCACAGAAAATGTAACAGTTAAAGATGGAACACATTGGCAAAATAACACAATGTAGTAAACCCTTTTTTTAAGCAATCTGCTTCTAGTATAATAAATCTGCCTTCTAGTATAATAAATATACTATCTGTGTCCCATATGTGTGTATTCAGCATATGTAAAAGTAACACAGCTAAACACGTTGACACTTCAGTGGGAGATCAAATTATTGTTTTGGCACTTCTGTCATGCCTGTCACTTCAATTCCACTTTATCAAATTACAGATTGCTAGATAAAGTTGGATTAAAGGGAAAGACAGACACACACACATAGAGAGGAGCAATTGTCATCACTTCAGTTGTGAAATTCCATAATTGCATGTCAGTGACAGAAAGAACAAGAGAGCAGTAATAGGACTGACATGATGATCACTCAAATCAAGCTTTCCAATAAGACTTTGCACTGTGTCAAGCTACATGCCAGGAAATGGACTGGATTTCTGAGTATTTCCTCACTTAGAATTGTCAATATTTATCATGTTGACTAATACTGTGTGTTAAGTTCTAGGGCCAATTTCTGCTACCTATTTTCCATAAGTACTGCTTTTACTAGTAAAGAACATAAACTTTAAGACAAAGGAGAGAAAAATAATTTTCTTTTAGAAATACCACTAAAAGTAATATGAATAACAATGTATTATACCCGAATAACTTAGACTACAGGTCTGAGTCAAGTTTCTGAGTTTTAGGGTACCTGAAAAGCAACAAATCTTGAATTAAAATCATCGTGGAGGAGTCAGCCATGGATTTCAAGTAACTTTTCTGGTAATAAACGAACAAACAACCCACCACCACCACCACCTTAGATAATTTTACCCTTGTGTGGAAGTTGTGAATACTTCCAGCTCTGTACTGAGGAAGATTCAAGGAGCAACATGCAAATCTGACTTACATGATCCGAGATGTCAGTGAAACTTCTGACATACTGTGACAGGTGGATGCTATTCTTGGAACAGCTCATTCTTCTCACCTCTGGGTTACTCCCCCTTGGTTTTGAATTCTATGGTCAATCCTCTATACTTTATGAGGTCCTGTCATACGATGGTCAATAATACTCTTTACTATTTGTACCACAGTTAAAGAGGCAGAAGAAATAGGAATCATTTGTGCACTCTAGTAGACATCAGAAGGCTCATTAATGTTCAAAACTTCCTTAGATTCACTTACTCATATTCACTGATGGGAAGCTCCTAAACAGCATAAAAAGGGATTACGATGAAAAGAAACAGTATATAAATATATCCATATCTTAGGTGCCAGTAGTTGAGTCAGTCCCTCCATGATGCTTCTTATTAGCATCCATCATCCCTATTTGATACCCTTATTAATTGCCTCCCACAGTAACTGGAAGAACAACATTAAAGAAATTGGATAAATTTTCTTCCTACTACTAAGACAATTTTTTTCCCTTAAATTTTAAGGGAAAACATTTTCATATGATCATTATAAATTAAAATAATTAAAACGAAATGAGAGAATAGGTAAAGCTAATGCTGCTTCTTTTTCTCATTTTGTCTCAGACTCACTTTGTAACCTTGCTTGTGTCTCCCCTTCACACTTCTAGTTCCCCATATTGAACATGAGCAATATAAATGTAAGTACTTTCCCTCACAGGTGTTTTTAATTTGTTTGTACAGTACTTGGAGATCCTCTGACAGAAGGTACTAAAAAAAATAAATTATAAAGTATTTTCCACAGCAGACATTGAAAAGGAAAGACATTAGTGCCTGTACCATATCCCGCAGAAGGTAATAGGGAGTTACAAAACATTATGTCACTACAGGGAAATTTTCTAACTTACTGACCTATCATGTTATTGGCCTAATGCATACCCATAAAGTCTATTGCTCTCATAAAGCCTCTGCACTCTGAGCTCCAAAGTGGTAAATTTTAAAGTCAAGATCCATCTCAAAAATGTTCTCTTCATGAGCCACTTCTCAAGAACAGAAAATGAAGCAAGATATCTGGAGTGACCTTGAGCCACCAAGCTAATAACACTTAGCTGCCAGTTAATAGTCAGCATTACGCTGCCTGCAAGGAATACTGAGGAGAATGTCATTGCACATTACGGCAAAAGTGAGTCTATTACTAAAAAGAGCATGCTAAAATAAAAACGAAGAAGCCAAAGCTGAAGAATAAAACATTCCTAGCACAGCTGAAACAAAATTCTCCAGCACCAGAAAGGTCATTAGAAGTTGACCTCCCATTCAGCTTTCAGTGTCTCCGTTTTCCAGGTAACTGTTCAGACGAAATGAAGATGTGAACTGATAAAAGATTAGGAAGATTTATTAGGGGCAGCTTTTTCAGGTAATGGCAGGTGATGAAGCTGGTGTAAGAGAAAACAAAACAAAACAAAAGGCTTCACATATTAACACTCATCTAAGACTGGAGACCGATACTAGAGTTTGGTTACATCTAATGGAAGAGAAGATTGTAAGGGAATCCACATGGTCACCCTTTTGGCAAACTGGCCAATATCCTATTGATTCTCTTCAGCCCCAACCATTTAGTTATATTGGAAAACATGGGTAGAAGAAAAAAAAAAAAACAAACACCAAACAAAAACCTGTCATCAGCCTTGCAAGAGCAAAACTTCATGCTGAAAAACACCACAGGCTTTGAAATTATGACTCAAATTCCAAAACATCATGCAACTAGTTTCAGAAATCAATGTATTTTTACAAAAATCACACTTTGTATGTTTTTTACCAGGTAATGTTCTGTGAAAATTTAAGGGACTTGTTTCTACATATGTTTCTTTGAAAAGCAAAGCTGAGACATTTCCATGATCACGATTCATTATGGATCAAATATCACGATGTTCAGAATGAAGGTACGAGATCAAAACAGAACAGGTTGTGTGTGACAAGCACAGCAAAGAATATCAATGTGGTAGGAAGTGAGTCACACATGCACTTGTGGGTTCACTGCTGGCACTGGTAAACACACTCTAGTAAGGCACAATAATACAGGCCAGTTACAGCAGAGACTTGATTATTTGTCGCCTGATGCCTTCTTACAGTTCAAGGAATATTTTCAGTTTGTAGTCAGCCTTGAACAGAGAGAAGTTGTGGATGCCCCATCCCTGGCAGTGTTCAAGGCCAGGCTGGACAAGGCCTTGAGCAACCTGACCTAGCGGGAGGTGTCCCTGCCTGTGGCAAGGGGGGTTGGAACTACATGATATTAAGGTCCCTTCCAACCCAAACCATTCTATGATCCTACGCTATTCTCAAACATGAGAGCTTTCATCCTCGCAAAAAATGTAAGTAGAATCATACATAAAAAGGTCAGTAGAAGTAACAATGGAAGGAGAGACAGATCATAGTGATAAAGTGGCTATGATAATTAAATGCTATTTTGTCATTTTTAGAATATTTCAAAACAATACTTACAGTTATTAAATGTTAAGTTTGCCTTCAGGCAATTCTTTAGCCATGGTTACATAAATATCTACTTCGGAAGTTAAAGAAACTTCAGGAAAAAGATTACAAGAAAAGGCACCTTCCAGTTTTATATTTGGTTGTTGACTAGGAAAATTTGCCATTAATTACTAATGATATAGTTCATTAGTAGTATATTCCATTATGGAAGTGCAAATTATCAGACACTAATGATGCATGTCCTAACTGCAGTAGTTTGTTTTGAATTCAACCTAGATAAAACAAAAATATTTATTTATGATGTTTCAGGTTCTATGAACTACATTAAGCTCCTAATTTTTGCTTTCAATAAACATGAAACAATGCATTATCATTAAACAAGATTGATGTATCTTTATGTGATGATCACTGCATAGGTCATCAGTAATATATATCCCAGTAATGTGAAGTTATTCGGCCATTTAAGCTTGGTGGAAGCTTCAGTTCTGGGACCAAACACAGCAAAAAGATAAAACCTAACATGTCAACAGTATAGGTATTTCTTACTTTCCTGTTCTTCCAAAATGCTTCAACAAATTCACACAACGAAGATAAATTTGCCAGACAATTCATTACATTAATTCCAGTTTCTACATTTGAAAGCTAGAGCACTGAGCAGGTGGTCGTTGTTGGATAAAAATTGTACTTTTCCCAAGTCAACAGCCAAACCATAACCCAAAACCTAGCAAACTTCATGTCTGTTCTTCAGTGATTAGTGAGGCAAGATCCCACTAAGACTGTAAACCTCAAGGCATCAGTAGTTATAGTCAAAAGGATGAGAAATTCATGGCACTCAGCACCGCAACATTGAGAACCTCCAGATCTCCAGTTCTTCAACCTTAATGATACAGTAAGAGAGAAACAAATCAAGAGAGGCTCTCCAGGTTTCACAGTAAGTTTGGACAGCCTGTGACTGGCTCCTCACTTTTGTGCTGCCACTTCTAAGAGCAAGAAGGGAGAAAAGTGAGCACAACAGATCAGCAAAGTAATAAGGCATAACATGGGAATCTCATGCTCTTTAACTTCACTTTCCTTGCTCAGCCTTAGGGCCTGGGTTGTCTCAGGAAAAGTGAGATGACATATTCTGCACTGGATGAGGAGCCCCTTTTTGGGATTGTACAGCTGGACTAGTCTTTTCAGCCCGAACCACTGAAGATAGCTTGCTCCTCAGGAAATCACTCAAACTCAGAGTAATCACTGAGGCCAAGGAAAAGTATCAGATACACAGCTCCTGTAATTTATACTGAGGTAGAAATCCTCCTATCATAAAACAATGGAAAAAAAGAAAACACCAGTTTTCTGGTAACAGGCTGGTATGTCTCCTACATAAAAGGAAGGCTGCAATAAAAAGAAATACAACACACACATTACTATGACTGCAGTCCAAAGCGTACCAGGCTCTTAACTTTTCGCATTATTCAAGCAATAAAAAGAACCTTTTGGTTGTGCAGTTTAGTAGCTGCTACCCATACTGAAAAAGTTAGATCTTGGTGTTTAGAAATAAGGTCCCAAACTGTATTTTAGCATACTATAAACCAACAGTTTAAACACCTAGACAGTTTCATAACAGCTAATGCTCAAACCTGAAGCCTAAATGCCTGAGTTTCACAGTAATGTGTACCAGTTGATGTTAGAGATATTAAATCACACAGCATGTGCTCATCATTTTCACAAACTCAGTTACCACTTGACACAGAGATAAACTACACAGATTTAGTAATCCAGAACTGGATTCCAGCTCCATTTTAAAATGTCAGCAGGAAACATATTAGAAACCGAACCAAACCAAAATCAAACCAAACCCAAACCAGCTCACTTTCTTTAGTGAGAAAGAGCTGCTATTTATTTCTGACAATTCAAAATTTTTAAACTGAACATACTTCCATGTGAACCCTTTGTTTCTTGGTTAGGTTTTACCATGAACACGTGAACCCTAATTCTGATTCAGCTCACTCTGCATGTGCAAAATGCTTGAGAAAAAAAAATGGAAGTAACTGCACAAGAAACAAGGAGGCATAATTTGTCACTAGTTCAAATTTAATGCAGCCTAGAAAAGGAGCAGAGACAGAAAGCAGGAGAATTTGGAAATTTTACAAAAAACTAAATAAGAAAATATTAACATAGGAGAAGGGGGTTTATGGAAAGTATAAAGTCAGTAAAAGAAAAAACCAGCAAAGCAAGAATGCTTTGGTTTGTTATAATGCTTTGAACAACTACAAAGACCCTAAGTCTCCTAGAGAACTGAAATAGCATTAGGATTGTAAATAACAAGGATAATTCCTTAAATTTAATGCACAGGAAAACGCTTGCGCAGGAAAATTGAATGCGCAGGAAAAAGCAATACAGCAAAGTTACTGATCCTATTGACATGAATTTTGTAGTCCTTTGCTAATATAAAGTGATTTTAAACATATCACTAGAGTATTTTTAAGCCATGTGATAAAGCTGATACCGTTTCTAGATTTCAGAAAATTCTGCTTATACTTGCTTACTGTCCTTGTAATTATCCTACAATAAACTAGTTCTATTATACTGATACACATCGGAGTAAAACACTCAGTATTGGCTTCATTTAAATGCAAGAAATTCAACCTGTCTTAATATAGAGGACTTCAACAGATAGCATTAAGAGCTGCTTGGTATCTAAGATACAGCATACTTTCTCTTCTAGTCACACTGACAGTTTAGTATCTTAATTGAATTCTTAATATGTTTCTGTATAGCTCAAAATAATTCCCTCTCTTCATTTCTGAAGATGTTGAAAATCACTGAAATTCTGCAGAACCTTTGTGCAACAAAGCAAACGAATTGTGCTTTCCTGCCCTAACTTCAACAGCATTTCACATCAGACTTGCATGATGTTGCTTCATACACTTTGAGCTACATGAACTAAAGTGCTTAGGTATAATCCTGAGTAATAAAACCTCTTCTTTTTAGCAACCCCCCCTCACAACAGCTTTTTTTAAAAGCAGGAGCTGCTGAATGCTCATAGGATGATGCAGTAGCTGAAAGTTGTTAAAAAAACAAAAAAACCAAACAAAAACCCAACCCATAAAAAGAAAAAAAACTACAGAAAACCATCTGGAATGTTAAGTAATAGAACACGGATATCACATGTTATAGCACAGTTAAACTAATGCCAAAACAGACCTACTGTTTTGAAACATAAATTGAGAATATGATGTTGTTGATGCTAGAAGGCAGGTTTCAATTGTGGAAATCGTTAGTACTTCAATTTAAGAATTCCTTCTAAAAATGTAACTTCATGCAAGTATATTTAAACTTGCCATACATACATGCCATATTGTTTAAAAAAGAACACAAGTGAAAACATTTTAATCTTGTTCACAGAAAATAAAAATTGAAATAGTAAGATTTTTTTTTTTAAACGTCAACTGTTTAGAAGTAACAAAAAACCCAAAAAAACCCAAAAAAACCCCAACCAGTACCAAAGATACTGCTTCTAAAGCAAGAAAAAGCAGACCTTATCTTGCTGTTTTACAGACATTTAACATGGTATGCCAACATTATCATGACATAGCTATTTTATTTATAATGGAAATTAAGAAAAGGAAGTGGAATTGCCTTTTAAGCTGTTGATAGTTTAATGACATGAAGATTACAATTCCCTTCTGAACAAGCAGTTACTAAAATTTCTAACAGAAACATATTCTATAGGATAAGATTATTTTGTCCCCAGTTTAGTTAAAACACAACATTAGAAAAGTTATTGTTAGAAAACTTTTAAAAACATACACACATAAGCCAACATAATTTGACATGAAAATCAACCAGAGAAAAAGACCCCACTTCCTAGAGTTGCCTGACAAATGACATTAAAACAAGCCACTTACTTTTCTGTCCTCAGTTTCTACACAGGAATTGCACTCTGCTTTAGTATCCTGAAAAGGCAAACAGAGAAGACAGGTTATAAAGCATATTGCCCAGGTTTGTGGGAATAATTCAGGATGAAGAACGGGCATCAAAGGCTGAAAAGTGGGTTTCTCAACCTATTACACTTCACTGAACTGTTATTTTGTATACATAGTATATCTAAGTGTACAATATGTAGTACTATGGCTCTAACCATAAGAGGTCTATTAACCTTTATTACAAGCATAAGCTTAAAGACAGGATTGAAACATCACAAAAACCCAAATCTACTTCAGTATATCTTAGCCAGCTCATAAGACAAAAATATGATCTCTGCTTTATACTGTGTTTGCTCTTTCTACTTGCATCTCAAGGAAAATATAATTGCTTGCTCATTTTTTTTTTTTTCTGATTAGTGATTGTAGCTTAAAATATATGAAGGTGAGCTTAAGACGACATAACTGTTCAAGCTTCTGCCTGTTGTCAAGAGTGACTTGATGAAGATATGTGTCTGCATCTCACAGCAATATGCAAGAATAATCACGCATCTGTTTGATATAAATATGTGTGTGTATATATATACACACGAATATACAGATACGTATATTCTGGACTTACGTTTTCTTCAAGAGTCAAACAAATAATCTTAAACCTCATGATGCCCAACACCTGGGTTTGGGTTTTTTTTCACCTAAGGTATTTGAACCTACATTGAACCTTTTGATTTTTGCCAGCAGACCTGAAGACATGCTGAAATAATCATTATCACAAAAATTGTAGTCTGAAAGGCATTTATTTCTTCATACTATCCCTTTGTACAACAAGTTACTATTGGAAACTGAGTAAGCCAAAAATAGTTCAAGTCATTAAACTGTAGACAAGTGACCTTATATGATCTTTCTTTTGTTTTCAACTTTACTTTTCTAGTGAGGGTATTGTGCGAAGCTAATTTTGCTTGCACACTGCAACTTTAGAGATTTCTATGGGGATAAAATGACATCCAGATATCATTAAAAGTAAATCCTTACCCAGCCTCTCACTGAAGCTAGAACTACTCTCATCAGAGTTAAGGTTACTGGCTACACTTACTTGCTAAATAAATTGTAGACCACAAATTTAAGGCTGATAGCTAATAGCAGCTCCTATTGAAAATGAGAACAAACATGAAATTATGTTTCTTCAACACCATGCCTAAACCTTAAATGAAGGACTGGTATTATTTCAATACCTAAGCCATACACCCATAAAATATACATATATATATATATATAAAAGGAAGATATATTAAAGATGTTTTCATTAGGCATACCCAGTTCTCTGTCACTTATCAAGCAGCACATTTCCAATAAAAAAGTTCTTTTTTATTCTGGTTAGCTTCCTCAGGGATCGGTGCTGGGGCCTGTCTGGTTCAACATCTTTGTCAGTGACATGGACAGTGGGATTGAGTGCGCCCTCAGCAAGTTTGCCGACAACACCAAGCTGTGTGGTTCGGTTGATACGCTGGAGGAAGGGATGCCATCCAGAGGGACCTTGACACACTTGTGAGGTGGGCCAATGCCAACCTCATGAAGTTTAACCAAGCCAAGTGCAAGGTCCTACACCTGGGTTGGGGCAATCCCAGGCACAGCTACAGGTTGGGCAGAGAAGAGATTCAGAGCAGCCCTGCAGAAAAGGACTTGGGGGTGTTGGTTGAGGAGAAGCTTAACATGAGCCGGCAGTGTGTACATGCAGCCCAGAAAGCCAACTGTATCCTGGGCTGCACCAAAAGAAGCATGACCAGAAGGCCGAAGGAGGTGATCCTGCCCCTCTACTCTGCTCTTGTGAGACCTCACTTGGAGTACTGTGTACAGTTCTGGTGTCCTCAACATAAAAAGGACATGGAGCTGTTAGAGCAAGTCCAGAGGAGGGCCACGAGGATGATAAGGGGGCTGGAGTGCCTCCCGCGTGAAGACAGCCTGAGAAAGTTGGGGCTGTTTAGACCGGAGAAGAAAAGGCTTCATGGAGACCTCATAGCAGCCTTCCAGTATCTGAAGGGGGCCTATAAGGATGCTGGGGAGGGACTCTTCATTAGGGACTGTAGTGGTAGGACAAGTGGTAATGGGTTCAAACTTAAACAGGGGATGTTTAGATTAGATATAAGGAAGAAGTTCTCTACTGTGAGGGTGGTGAGGCACTGGAATGGGTTGCCCAAGGAAATTGTGAATGCTCCATCCCTGGGAGTGTTCAAGGCCAGGTTGGATGGAGCCTTGGGCCACATGGTTTAGTGCGAGGTGTCCCTGCCCATGGCAGGGGGGTTGGAACTAGATGATCTTAAGGTCCTTTCTAACCCTAACTATTCTATGATTCTATCATTCTATGAATCAGTACTTCAAGTACTCTTTGTATTCAAAATACTCTTCATGGGGAGCCAGACTGTACTTTGTGGAATGTAACACTCAAAAATTTTCTTTCAAGTGTTACTTTCTGGCAGCCAGACAGTTTCTCACTGCATCCCTCCTCCCATTTGGTGGATAAGGAAATACTACCTCTGCCTACAGGCTGACTTCCTGCACTTGTTTGTATATTTACAGTCAGATTTTTTTTTTTGTGAGTGAGAAAAAAAGCTCAACTTTTAAAAAGCTCTCTGCCTCAGAGGAATGAATTCAAACTTCATTAGCACCAGTGCTCTTCACCTGCTAGCTATGCCCTAAGTCACCTTTTGGAAATAATGGAATGTTCTTTAACATATTTATTGTGTTCTTTAACATATTTATTAGTTAATCAAAAATGAATCATATCTTTTCATATTACTAAGGACAAGGTGGCTCTATCTCACATACTGACCCAGATTAACGAATGCAGAATAAAGTAGCTCCTATCAGAAACTAGTCACAGCTACTACAAACTCTCAGTATGATGAATATACCTTGTTCAGGACTAACAGTACTTTGATGCCTTCTGATGCCTATAGAAGATTTTAGTTTGCTATTCTGCCACTGCCATTTCCCATTAAAAGCAATTTTTAAGAAACCTAAATTCATAAGCATTTATTACACAATGTGAATTAAAAATGCAGTTTTACCTGGATAAAACAAAACCCATCTTCCTCCCAGGGCAGCTTATGTCACATGGTTGTCTACAAGCAGCAATGCAAAGGTACAAATTAAGCATGCAGTCCACCTGAAAACAGTTGAGGCCAACCCAGCTGAGACTCACTGCTGCAATCAGGAATTAGACAATGTGCCTGGAAGTTAACTGATACCACCCATAAGGAAAAGATACAGACTGGAAATCAAAGGACAATCTCTGTCCTGTGTTTTGTCCCTGAATATCAGAAGATCGTTCTACCTTGCGGGGTTTGGCTTTCTATCTAAAGATACAGAAAGTGAATTTTATGAATTAACCATTGCACTATATACAATGAAAACTATATATGTATGGTTTCAGTATTACAGGATATTGAAGCCAGCAAGAAAGAGCGGTATTGGGTTATCCTTTAAGTTAGGTAAAGTGAGATTTGAGTAAAGAAATAACTCTATGTCTTCAAGTGTAGAGACCTGGACTTGGACTTCTGCATAAGGCCAAGAAAAAAAAAAAACAACCCAGGGTCCATTGTTATTTTATTGGCTTTGGTATTCCAAATATAATTTTTAAAATATTGCCTAAATAATTTTTTATAAACTTGCTTTAGATACATTATCAGAGAATAACTTGGACTGCAAAAAAACATTTAATATGTAGTACTATGCAAAGCCTGAGTTCCTGAATAGGATTTTTCTTTACCAATTGGTGAAATCCTCACAAATGCATGTACTCTAATAAAGTATACCTTAGGATACTGACAGGTTACCTAAAGAAGGACTGAAGTAGATTTCAAGAATCCCTAGTCCAAAGGCGTTAAATCAGTTGCAAGGAGTTAAAAATTTGGACAGTAAAAATTTGTGCAGTAGATGAAGAAGAAATCATAGAAATCATAAAGTGGTTTGGGTTGGGTTGGAAGGGACCTTAAAGATCATCTAGTTCCAACCCCCTGCCATAAGCAGGGACACCTTCCACTAGACCAGGTTGCTCAAATCACTGACAGACTGATACGGAGACTGGTTTGGGGAGCAGGCTAACAGTCTATAGTAAAGGAAGAAGTAAATATTCAAATTATTTTAAAGTGCTTAAAAAACAAAACCAAACCCAAAAAACAAAACAGTCAGAGACTTACGGAAATAAAATTATATTCATGGTGAAACAGAATACCTGAGAAAATACACTGCAATCAAGGTAACAGAACACAGCAAGTCTCTTCCAAATCAATAATCTGCAAATTTATTACCTGAATAATGAACTGCAACTTGCAACAAGTTTTCTTTTAAAAATAGTAATAACAGTTCATCACTGTGCAGAAACAGAGAAGTTGTTTGTGGTGCATCTGATGTCTCCAGAAAGTCTATGTTAAAGTCTTTTTGGAAGAAGAGCAGTCAGCTACTTTGTTACCAACTGTAACTGAATTTTGTTACCAAGTGTAACTGAACTCAGACAGAATTTGTCTTTGAGTGACAAGAATATTTAATGTTAGGGGCCTGCGTGCATATGTTAACCTTTAACTGCCCAAGTAAAACAAACCAATTTTTTCTGAAGCAATCTGTGTGCAATTCTTTAAACCAGCGAAGTTACTGGCTTAACTGAATACATGTTTAAATATAAATACTTGAGTACACATCATCTACATCCTAGATACACCTCTTTAAAGAAATATGTATCCAGAAACTAAGATTAAAAAAAAAATAAAAAAATCAAACTTAATCATGTATCAATCTCAGAGTAAGAAGGGAAGAACTTCTTTGGGAGACATCTGTGCTACTTCTTATAGGGTGCAAAATGACAAAACATTAATAAATGTCATTTTAGTATGTGTAATGCAAACTTCCCAACTGCATGAATTATTTGAGATTAAGAAGTATCACTGCTGTAAAGCAGGTGTAAAATTCTGTAGGTGTGAACAACACATCAGGCACTTTCTTTAATGTTGTTACATCTCAAAAAAAGTTAAACCCCAGCAAAAATCTGTTTCTCCTGAATAATTATTATTTTGACAAATTATATCATGATAGAATGCGTCATAAGACGTTTCATGGGAAAGAGAGAAAGAATGAATTACAGACATGCCATACCCTGCCACTAAGGTAGAAAACCCTCTCATCCATTTCAGTTTAAGCTCAACACAAATCCTTTTTTTCTCTAGGTGTCACTGCACAACAGCCAATTAAATTGAATTATTCTAACCACAATAAGAGCTCTATTTATTATTATATGGCAGCACAAAAGAAAATTGCTTTTTTCGCCTGTTATGTTGGGTAGCGGAAACAAGGAAACGAGACGGTTTTATGTAGAACATCAAGAGCAACACAGGACAAACACAACTTGTTTTGAACTGAACAAAGTGCCATAAGGGACACTGTCACATATATTTCACATGAGAATTGCATTAATTGAGATGAAACTATGCTCCCCTCTGTGTTTGCAGGCATACAGTTCTGATAGGTAGCCTTTAAATGTTCCTGCTGACATTTTAGTCACGTTAGTGACCAACAGGTATAAAATTATGGTTGTACCAAGCACCATGGTCATCAGAGAGAAAAGTGAGACCAAGAGGTACTATTCCCTCAGTGCTAGTTTGGAGACAACTGATAACTTAGATGATTTGACAGCAAGATCTACTGCAAGTGCATAATATAGAATACCTCAGATACCCATTTTATTCCTGAGCAGGCTCCCCTCTCTCATCCCAATTTTGTTCAGTTTCACCATTCACATGTTTCAGGGATTTTTAAGTTTAACATGGTAGGTAAGAAATATAGATATATATAGAGAAATATATCTACCACCTTTATGTGATGTAAACATTACACAACTGTTACTGAACAGAAATAAAAGGAAAGCTCTAGAAAGTAAAAGTCATCACTGGTGGCAACATGACACTGCATGACACTCTGGCTTTAGGATGCAGTAGAAACCTCCATACGCTTGATTTTACATAGCTTCTATAATTCTACATCTAATTTTATTTCTTGAATTGCAAATAGAAATAGTGATATCAATATCCTCCAGTAGCCATTAGTCATGCTAACATAGCTAACACCTGCACATGGCTGTGCACTTTATCATACCTTTTTTGGTTTGTTATCTCCCTGCTATCCAAAACCTATTTCCTCTACTTCCCTATCATCCTAACACAGAATACCAGAAACAAAACAAAGAAACCAACCGCAAGAAAGAAGAAATTCAGCGGTCTTAAAAACTTCAGAAAAGTTATTTGAATTTCTAAGATCTTTTCTTTTTCATGCGAAAGTAAGTAAATATAAAAGGCAAACAGAATTCGTATGTACACACACTACTGCCATGGCCTGTATCAGAAGGAAAGATGAGACTGGAAGTTATTAAAGTATTCCCTTAATTGTTTTTGTATGTAATATCAAGAATGGTCAGTAGGTGGAAGCAAATATCCTTGTAAAATCTTGTTCAACTTCACTATGAAAGATAAATGTTGCACTGACCAAGTCTGTCGGGTATTTTACACATGCCCTTGACATCTCAACAAATGCTAACGCAAATTATGTCTTTCCTTCACAACAGTCGTTTCCAATTTCGTAAAAGGCCTGCAGATTTAGAAATAAAAGGATTGGGTTTTTTCAAGGTTTAAAATTTTTAAAAAAGAACGTGATTTCTTTTAATGACTAAAGTAGATATTAAGGTAATTTGATGTGAAACAAAACAAGGATATATACATATATATATATTCTTTTTTTATGGATGTATATATACATACACGTACATAAACCCAAAAAGTACAGAGTCAATTTCTAGGATATTAGTTTTTCTGGGTATTTTTATAAAGTGTTTAAATATATCAAAGTCCTGAATTATTGAGGAAAATATTTCATCTTTTTCACTACCTATTAGCTATTATATTTCATTATTGCTGCTAACAAACAGGCTGCCAGCAGAAGAATTCATTTGAATTTCATATTAGTTCTATTTTATCCATCCCAGAGAACAAATTAACCACACAGTAATACTTACTGAAGAAGAAAATAAATGAAAAATGAAACCTTAGAATGTGACATTCAAGTCTGTACTAAGATGCCAGCAACTGAAAGACTCATGCAGAAGTCTCATCAAATTAAGAAACCAATTCCAAGCTTTTAATGGCTTCAGCAGTTGCAATGTCAAAGATGTAAGAAAGGAGCTTAATTCATGAAAGCAATAGCTTCATCTCTGTTTACTAACATTTCTGGACCAACAGAGGCTTATGTCTAGAAGCACAGACCAGGAGAAGACTGGGGCGTCTGCAGCTTTTTGTGTTGCCTCAGGGCAGCCTCAGGGCTGTTTGTCTAGAGTCAAAAAGGAAACCCATCTGATCAGGGATTTCAAACCAAGCTTCTCAAGACATTGGGGAGCTTAATTGTGTTGTTTCTAGCTAAAAGGAGACAGACTTTAAAAGGAAGGTTTACAAGACTCTTGGAAACTGAAGTGACAAATCTTATAATAAATACTGCTTGTAAAAATACTGCTGTATTTCTAATGTAGATTTGAAGGGACTCTGGTGTGTGCCCTCCCACACATCCACCTACCATCCGGCTGTGTAAGTGGATACCCAATCTCTTCTTTCTTCTGATTCTAGTGTTTTGCTTATGTTCATTTACAATTATCAAGGCTACCAAGAGCTGAAAACTTCCCTCCCCCCAAAAAAAAGCTAGACTTCTTCCATTAATACAGACTTGTCAGAGGGAACAGGTACTGTTTGCTTTATGGACTGGAGTATGTGAAACCTTCCCCCTTTTTTCCTCTTCATTCTCCCATCCTTATGAGTTCTTAAACACTTAGAGATGAAGACAAGTCTCTCCACAGTACAGAAGGCAAGCCTTTGGCTGCCTCACAACTCACCTCATTTCTCCTAACAAACATTTTCGTTAGTCCAATGACGCAAAATTACCTTACTGTAAATCTTCTGCCTATGTCCTTAGATCACCGCAACTGCACAAAATAACATAAAAACCATGTGATATTTTCAGAAAAGATGCATCTAATTTTAAGACATGAATCTATCATCTACTAGTATCGAGCTGTATCTGTAGGAATTTGCTGTTAAAGCCTTGAAAAAATATCAGGTTAAGACTTACTTTGGGAGCTAGTAAGTATTTAATTTTCAAAGATGGCAACACCAATTTATGCCAGATAGTTACCAGTTTGAACAGACTGAAAATACTTAAGTTTCCAATATGTAACATCCTTTTGATCTGCAGGTCAAATCTGACACTCCTTTCTATATGGGCCTCTATTTTCAAGGCTGAAAGTTGCCATGCTCAAAGAGACAGTTTCAGATGTCTCTGAACAGAGACAGTTGTCTCTGAATCCATCTTCAGTTTCAGATGTGAAGTGAGAAAATACATGCAATTTCCATTTTCTGGTTTGTGTGCAATTTTCTGAAGAATCTAATTATACTTCATTTTTAACTGATATGGAAAAGAAGTGTCACTTCAGGAGCAAAATCAGGTTAACCACCATCACAAGAATCTTCAAAACTGTAAATCTGAACAGTTTTAACCGTTAAAACTGAATTTTGAAACTGCAAATGTTATTTATCTAATAACATAGCCTTAGGTGTAAAGTAGATCAACAGCCACATATATACGTGTATATTTTAAGCCAGTTAAATTTAGGCGACCAGTATATATTCCTGATAACACCCAACACAAGATTTGTTGATGAAGCTGCCAGTGTGATTTCAACACAGCCTACACGCTAGGTAAGCTGGTTAAGATAACAATTGGCAATATATACCCAAAGTGCAGATGCAATGTCTGTGGAAAACAATCTAATTTGACAGTTTATGCTTTCAAATTAACAGCAGCATAGGGGAACAATTGGATTCCTGGAGAAATCTGGTTTCATAAAGGAAATAAACACATAAAATTACTTCGTACCTCAACACCTTTAGAATATATTTACTAAATTCTGCTGAAGAGTTATAATGTTCCAGCATTTCTTATAAATTAGTGGCTGAGTAAAAGGAAAAGACCAAACATAAACTCCAAAACCAGCCACTATACCAGCTGTTAAAAGACCTCAAATTGAGCAGAGGATGCTGAGGTGGAGAGGACTTTTGAGAAGTCAAGATACTAAAGTGGCTGCTGGCAAGGACCCCATGTGTTTTTGAGAGGGGACTGTGAGGACACAGGATACAAATTGTAATAAACCTATTTAAGCCTACTGTTCACAAAAATATCTTATTACAAACTGAAGGAGATTTTTGCTAAAATTGAACAGACTTCAGTAATTTCTGGAAACTGATAAAAAGTAAACATAAATTTGAACTGAGATGGGAAATTTTCAAGCTTACAGTGTGACAATAAAGAAATTTCTTAATGAAAAAAGTTGCATGACGATTGCAGTACTAAGAAAATAGGTGCCCATGAAGACTAAGACTCTGCGAAAATGTGTTTTTTTCTTTGGTATTACACTAAACTTTCAATTGTCACAAAAGGCTGAGGTTTAACGGTTTTAATATGTATTAATAAATATGTCTATTTCCAAGCAGTAAAACCAGTTACATTCATAATAAACTGGTTACGTACTCACTATACTTTTTGGAGCAAAAAAGGGAAAACAGAACTTCATACTGGAATCAAGGCTTCACTGCATAAACAACCCACAAGGATTCTCACTTCTACCCTTCTTGTTCTCTCCCATCCCACTGAAGGGGAGCAAGCAAGCAAGCAGCTGGGTGGTGCTGAGCTGCCTACAACAATTAGAAATGTATTATTTCTCAGCTTCTACCTATTCACAAACATTACAAGTAGTCAGGTCTCAAATGATTTGGTGCTTCATATACAGAAACCTATTTCCACTTCCTGGCATACCTCTGCATCATTACACTAATAAGGATGTAACAAAGGCATGAATGAAGCTTTTATCAAAAGGACTATTCTCATCATGAGCAAATGAAAAAGAAGCTCTGATGATGACAGCTATTGCTTTAACATCCAAGAAAAATAAAGAATTTAGCTAGAGCCTAAGGCTGCAAGCCTGTATAATTTAGAATGGCCACAGCTTTCAATTGTTTTCTTATCAACCAACAGTCAGACTTTTTTGTTATTGTTGGCAAGAAGAACGTGACTGAGGCGCAATTCCTTCTTCTATGGCCAGTGTAGGGTATACACGACCAGTTTCCTTTGAAATATCTGCCAAGCTATACTGTGATGAAGACATCATAGAATCATATAATAGTTAGGGTTGGAAAGGACCTTAAGATCATCTAGTTCCAACCCCCCTGCCATGGGCAGGGACACCTCGCACTAAACCATGTCGCCCAAGACTCTGTCCAACCTGGCCTTGAACACTGACAGGGATGGAGCATTCACAACTTCCTTGGGCAACCCATTCCAGTGCCTCACCACCCTCACAGTAAAGAACTTCTTCCTTATATCTAATCTAAACATCCCCTGTTTAAGTTTGAACCCATTACCCCTTGTCCTACCACTACAGTCCCTAAAGAAGAGTCCCTCCCCAGCATCCTTATAGGCCCCCTTCAGATACTGGAAGGCTGCTATGAGAGCCCATTTCTTTTTGAAATGTTTTTAGGAACCTCATAGTTAAAAAGATAATATGGTCACATAAGGGCCCTGAAAGGCTGCTTTCAGGGGAACTCTCATTTACATCACAGACACAAAGCAGCTAAGACAGCCCGTAAGCGCAGCCTGCTAAGGAAAACAAGCAGAGGCAAATGTCAGTGGCATGGACGTGTTACTCCTTGAAAGCGATCAGTGCCCAACATCCCCAGCACGTGCTCTTCTCCTGAATGAATGTGCTGGAATTAAAAACGTTTACTTTTCGTTTGTGTCTCATTACTAACATACATGCATTTTTGAAGTAAGTATACAGATGATGCATTGTTCTTCCTACTTTTTCTTGGATATTTTTCCCCCGAACAGATGCTTCGGCCTATCTCAGCAGTAATATGCCAAGATTGCCAACAACAAACATTCCTGGCATCTTTCTGCGAAAGAATGATTCTGTCTCCGTACTGGACAAGAGACACATCACAAAGTTGCAAAATAAAAGAAAATAAAATAACTTTAAAACCTCCCAACAAACAAAACTAACAACATAAAAACACCACAAGTCCCCTTTACCCCATCAAGGCCCCTCTCTTAAATTGATAGATTTTGCGGGTTTGTGTATTGTACACTGAGGAATTAACCTTCCTTTTAAACAAGGAATATTGATTACTTAGTTGTAACAAATACTTTTTAATGTCTAATAATTCAATGCTATTTTTAGCATGCTGTTATTTTTAGCATGCTATTTTAGCATGTTTATTACACAAATAATCTCTGTGTAATACTATATAATATGTGAAGATATTTCAGTATACAACCGAAATATAATAGCTGCTATATTTGTTTTAAAACTGATTTCACTGTACATACGGACTGGCAATTCCACACACACACCCCCCACACCCTCTCCCAGATGTGTATGAAAGATGAATGCATAAAATGAGCTACGGCATTTGAAAGAGAGAGGCGCCAAAATAATCTTAAGGCAAAAGGTCAGTGTAACAAGCAATTAATTTACAAATGGATTTAGATCCATCAAAAAAAAAAAAAAAAAATCCAGTTTCTTCTTCCTTTCTTCTTCTTTAAACTAGTAGAGAAACAAGAAGAGCAATGTATCAATCGAAATGCAATTTTTCTAAGGTTATCATCTTTATTACATAATCTGCAATTTCCCACTCATTAGACATGTTAAGCCATCTATTCAACAGACAAAACCCAGTAGGAATGAAGCATCAAGCATCATACTATGAATTTTAGGAGCTGTAGAGGAATAAACCCTCAAATGAACCTCTAACTCTCATTTTCCCTCATGTCTAATCACAAAGCATTTCAACTTAAATATATCAACCATGAGCTGAGCCTTCAGTTTTAGGCTGCAGGCTCTCAACCACACTGGGTAAGATAAGACATTCATCTACCTTAACACCCTGTATGGCACTGAAAGGTCTATGCTGTCCCTGGGACACTGATCTCTAAGACTGTTCTTTGACTACTGATGGACTGAATCAGAGTCCTAGGGATGGAGTAGTAAGGAAAGGAGACAGTCAGAAAATGGTCTGTAGCAAAAGCTTAGGGCAGGTATATAATATCCTGCACACAAACTATGCTTTGTATACACAACACATGTATGCACATCACTAGTGTTCTACCTCAGAACCCCATGCATCAAGCCTGATGTGTAGTAACTAGGTTCTACTGACAAGCAGTTGAGGCACACCCTGAGCTAGAAGCTGTTTTCAGGCCATTTAATAACCATGAGATTTTCATCTTACGATCCCATTGATTCTGGTTTTGAAACTCCTCATACCTTTGGTCTCTGAAATAACCCATCTCAATTGTTACAATTAATTTAATTACAATTACAATCAATTTACAATAAATTACAATTACAATCAATTAATTACGTATTATATGCAAACCCACTTCCTTTTGTTTGGTTATAGTTTGAAAATCAATAGTTGATTGGATGTCAACAGTTCTTCCTTTCACTAGTGAAAAAGTGAATAATTACACCAGTGTTGGAAATGCTTTAGAGAGGTGTCTCTCCCAAATGTTAGATTTCATACTAACATATATCTCAATCCTAAGGAGAAACTACCACCTTGTTGGTAGTAACCTTCAAATATTTGACACTTGATAGAACTTGAATGTTCCAGTTTAACTAATAAAGTAGGTGATGTGCTGACCCAGGAAGAAAAGTGCCATACTTATTTCAAACTTCCATTTAAGAGATCTGACAGCACCATTGTTAAAAAAACCCCAACAACCACAAAAAAAAACCCCAAACCAACAAATAGCAGAAAATAAAGGATTGCACATTCTGAAATGCCAACTTGACATGGCCAAAGAAATCTGAGGGACAAAAAGTACATCAGAGTACATCAGAGCTTTGACCACCCATCTCCTAATTCCACATTACTTTTCCCGTATGTTCTTTCTACATTATAGAATACATGACTCTGTGTTTTTTAGAAAGTTTTACTTCCTGTTCAATCAAGATACCCAAGCATGAATAGCAAATAGTCTCTAAGCTGCACAATTTGAAACAAAGTAAAACAGAATCAGCATATCAGTTTCAAGACCTAAAAATCTGATTACATCAAAACCAATTTTTGATGCGGCACAAATGGCATTGTTCCTGAATTCAGAATATTTCTTTGATGTATTATTTTCAACCCATGGTAAGTATAACTGCACATATTGCCCTTTAACTAAAAAGTTGTTAGAATGATGTAGCGGAAAAATATATTTCTCCCTCTTTCTCTATAAACCAGGTTAATGTACCTTTATTTGATCTGGTAAATTTCTCAGATTACCTTTTGGGCAGACCAATTTAAAATTTATGATCTTAATATACTGAAACTTTTCTTTAAAGACTGAACACAAATTCTGAACCTCAGAGAAAAAAAAACCCAAAACTTCTTTATGGAACCTTAGTTACAGCAGCTTCTGCTCATCAATCCTACTATAATTTAATCCAAGATGGGTATAGAGAACACAGGTTGAGAGGTGACATGTACTTCCTGTTTTGCTGTTCATATAACCACTAATAATAAGTACAAGAGAGCACGGGAATTATATAGACCAGATAGTCACTGAACTGTAAAATCCAATACTCTTAATACTCTTTACCAAGGTGAGATGGGGGAGGGTGTTAAGCTAAAAAAAGGAAAAAAAAAAAGTACCTCAACTAATAGTACCATATATAATATATCAACTTGGCAAATGACATGCCTATAAGGTTTCTTTTTTCTTTATCAACACAAGGATCTCACTAAGGGTATCTCTAATGATACTAATTTATTAAAATTAGTGAAACGAATCACTGATGTAATGTAAATAGGCTGAAACTTTTCTATCTAACCAATTGTGCTCCATAAATAAGTGAAAAAAAAAATCATTTACAACCTGAATCAGAGAAAGTGTTTCTTTAGCTGGTTTCCTGCCAATCAACCAGCTTCTCATTTTATTTATACAAGGGTATCAAATTATAAACTCTCATAACAGCTGCACACTCTTAAAACTTGCACTTCTCTTTGCTTCTAAGGCAAATTTCAGGGCTGAAATCTTACGCGTAACTTAAATGATAATCAAAGTTCCAAATCAAACTGTATCACCACTATATTCAAACAAAAAATGAGAGATCCCATGGTATTGCAGAGTTGTTTTAACTTTGTCAAAGTGATCACTGTAATGTACTGATGTGCTTTAATGTGCTGATCCCAAACACAGGAATTAAGACAAATGCATCTCATACACTTAACAGATTAAGGTCCAGGTTCTTTGTTACGGTAAGACTAAATACTTAAGTTCCCACATCAAATGCACCACCTCCCACCCCCCACCCCCAATATTTTTAAAATACCTTTTAACCCACTATTATAAAACAGAGTGTTATTTAATCAATCGATTCAGTAGCACCAGCACTAAGCCCCCTGGGTCTCATTTGCTACAGCTATGCTTCTGCCAAGTAAAAACAAGGGCTACAAGACCACTAACATATCCTCTGGAAGAGAATCATTATATATACACTTCTAAACCAGAAAGAAAAATACTATTATGCCTTGCCATAGCTGAACACACGCAAAAGTATTACAGTAGTATTTTCCACTAAAATAGAGCTGGTGTTCTTTAAAACATGTATACTGAAACACAAACATAATTTCAACATAAGCTTTTCAACGCTTGCTAAAGACTGAAAGGATCCTAAACTAGCTCTAAGTGGTTAGAAAAAAATATACTTTGATCAAAATAGAAAATACAGTATTTCTTTCTGCTGCTTGTGAATTTTTGACTGCTTAAACTGATTAAACATGCAATTTCATCACTGTTTTTAGTACGTTCAAAATAACATCTAAAAATGTTGCTAATTTTACATATAAATACTGAAAATCATCATCATGACCATTTATACTGTAATTGCTCTTACTGAGCCTAATGAGTATTAATGATGCAGCCAGAGAAATACATTCTATAAAATTATGTGATGATAATCAAATGATATTTAGTAAATTATATCAGATATTTTCTGACTACTAACATTTTGGCTTTGCTGGAAAAATGCATTTCTTAACATGGTATAATGACACAGTAAAGCCAACATCAAGTTAACATTCAAGAGAGAGAAATAAGCTTCAGAGAAGCAGATCCAATACAAGATTTTCTACTGAATACCAGATGAATGCTGAGATTCTCTTATCAGAGCTACTCCACAAAATATTGTCTGTACTGGCCAATTCAAACCACTAACATTTAAAAGTTAATTAATGAATAAAGGTTCAAAAGACCAAGTCAGCCCATATCTGAATTATCAGAGACTCTAGAGGACTATAATCAAACAACAGATGAAGCATACATGATCTCCTCCTTTTGTCCCCAGTCCTCCTGCAATGCTGAAAAAAAGAAACAACAACAAAAAAGCACTTGCAAAATTAGCTACCCAAATGTGCATGTCTTTTGAAGGCTTCAGTTAACTATACTTTACATAATTCCCATCTGGTATCCTCAAAAGCAAAAATAACAGTATTCTCAGTTGTCACTCATGGCAACCACTTTATCAGCAACTGTCTGCTGCTTTTAAAGAATTTTGAAGTGCAAAGGGAACTCCACAAAACAAGAAGAGTATAGAGGGAGCTTTTGATTAGCAGGTTGATTTCTTCATATGTGAGACTAGCAAAGATCATGAAACATTTTTCAGAGTCTAAATTTGACCGGAAAATTATCATGGATAATTCATGCACTATTCTGTAACTATATAAAAACTTACTCTAATAGATATAATATCTAAATCCACTACTTAAGTAACAGCACAAGGTAGGAGGAGGCAGTAATGACGGAGTGACAACAGCTACCTGTATTTCAACAGGTGCAGAAATACTAACATTGTGAACATGGAGCACACAGGGTATGTGACTGTGAGCCAAAAGCACAAACCAGATGGCCACCAGGACAGAAGGAGGAGGACAGAAAGCTGAGGTTTCTGTAGCCCAACATGTAGGAACACCTTTCCCAGTCTAACTTTTTACTGCTCCAAGTTCTTAAAGTACATTCCATACTACTGAATTTGCAGAGGAGACCCTCAAAAATCAAGTTATACACAAAATTTCTGACAGCTAGAAAAAAAAGCGTTAAAACCCGCTTCTGATACACAGAAATACTAATTTAAAACAATAATTTAAAAACCACCAATGTAAAAGCTCAAAGACACTAAGCAATCCTGCTGACCTCTGATTTATCTTTTTTTTCTACAAGATGAAGTAACAACTCTTCATTCCAGAAATAAAAATCACAATGACTACAAGCCTTAAATCATCTTTCTTTACTAAAGCAGTCCTACAATGTCTCTGCTAATGCTATCTCACTATGGATGTCTAAAACCTATAGCAAAGAAAAGCAGCTTAGATATCTTTATCTTTCCTTTATTCTCATTTCTGATTTGGATACCTAAGAAGACTTTACAATCCCATTGCATGCTACAATGATGAACAATGATTTACTTTGTATATTTATAACTTACTCTTTGAGTTCAATTCTGGTATTAAGTATGTTGTTTTATTTTACTCACAAGTCAGTTTTAGGCTTATTAATGATCACGGAAAAATATACTGAATAAAAAGCTGTTAATATGATTTAAATATGTTTCAGAACAAAGAAGTTGGGAAAATGACAAGTCTGCAACAATAAAAAGGAGGGGTTTTTGTATTTACTTTAGAATATGCCATGTTTATAACCTCCACTGAAATGTTACCAATCATGAAACAGTGATGATGCCTTAGTTAACTTCTGTTATATTTTTACTACTACACACTATGAGAGAGAAATGATTTATTTGAAACTAGGAAAAATATTTCCAACACCGCATCCAGCCGTATCAGATAGGTTCAAGCCTAGAGAAAGCAAACAGGCTGGAATGGAAGTTATTCAGAAAAGGTATTTTGGCTGATTGAGAAAATCAGTAAGTAAAGACATTACAAGCAATTGATAACACCGTGAGCTGAGATGCAGATGAATAGGCATGTTTGTCTGTGACAAGAGTTGTACTCACATGCAGACAGACATTGCTCTGGACAGGTGCAGGCAAACGAATGCATATGCAGTGAACACTACAGTACTAACAGTGGAGTTTAAAGCTATGTTTTAATGCAATGGAGTAAAAGAGAAAAAGAAGAGAGTATGTTACATATTTGGACACAAAAACTGTCAGTGAGAAAAGGAGATTACAGAATGGCCCGTAGAGAAATTGCATAAATTACGATCCCTAAATCCTGAAGACAGGATAAGAGAGACAGAAGAACAGGCCTCCTGCCTTGAGAGTAATAACCTAAAAATATAGCAGAAATATTCCATATTCAACAAAAGTACTGCAGCACACTTGTTAATGACCTGCTGTCACGGTTGCACTAACCATCATACACATAGAACAAGTCATTCCAAGATCATGCGCTAAGGGCTTGTATTTCAAATATTGCCCTGAACAACTAAAAACACAAACAAAAGGATAGAAAATGAAGTCACCAAATTCATCATCATGAAAAAAAAGGTCACTTCCCTGGGAGCTTCTTGGGTTAGGTGAAACTTCTCCACTGTCCTTGCTTAGCCTATGAGTTCCCTGGTAACTTAGCGGGGGACAAAGCTTACAACAGAGGAGAAAACTTAAAAAACAGATCAAAACAAAAACAACCTCATGCTTTTGGGGAGAATAAAATTAGCTCCCACTTCTGCAGCACATTCCCAGCTGTGCAACTCTGAGCTGGATCAGGGCCACAGCCACAGCTGCATCAGCAGTATGGCATATCCCAAACATTCAGAAAGTATGTTGAGAATCTGCAATCAAAAAATCTCAGATTCTTAAATATCTGAACAGTTCTGTACCATCATCAGTTCCAGAAATCCTAACATAAGCGAAGTACAAGCAGAAAGAAGTCTGTTTGTTAGATAATGCTGGGAGGCTGCTACTTTAGTCAATTGATAGTATACCAAGTAAGCAGATTTGACAAACCCTCCTCTGAAATTCTGGACAAATTCAGTAATATTATAAATATTTGAGCAAAACCACTAGAAAGGAAAACTTACGAGACAAGTTCTGGTTCAAAGCAGCTAAAAAAAAGTGACATTCAAGGATCTATCAATGTAACTTTAAAGGTGATACATGCTGCAGCCCTACAACAGCACAGGACCAAACAGATCACCATACTAGTTGTAGTATACAACAAGTATAGCAGAACTTTGTAAGGATCTTAGTGCAACTGGAAACTCTCCAGCTGTTTGTGAAATCTCTCAGAAATACGGGGTTGCTTCTGAATGCTGCAGGTAAGCACATCAGCAAAACTCATCTCCACTGGTCTCGGTATGATTGGCTGGTCTGTTCTGTCTGGAAGGGACAACATTCTCCCTTAAACAATTTCTTTGTGGCCCATTCATCAGAAATGAAGGCATTAATTTCTACCTTCACTAAAATACATTGCCCAGGCAAGAAAGTCTGCCACAATCAGTAAAAGGTGTATATAATTTAGTATCTAATATAATTCAGCATACGGTGCCTTACTGCAACTGGTCTTACTTCAAGCCAGAGGCATATGTTGTAAATCTTCTAGCGGACAAACAAGTCAGTGAGAAAATAACTTCCAGCAGCCTTGTGACTAAAATTAACCTTTACATATCAAAAATAGCAAAACAGTAGAAAAATAAATCAATTGTAATTTGAAATCTTATTAGAGTAATATCTTTAAGGTCTTCTATTTCAAGAAGAAACACTTCAGAAAATTTTTGCATGCACAGGTTCAACAAACCTCAATACATTGTATTAAAAAGACAAAGTGAAAACTAAAAATTCAGTACAGACCAACCGTAGCATTTGAATTTGGGAATATATGGCCACGGCACATAATAGCAAAGGTATGCTTACAGCAAACTGTCTCTCTTTTTTGAAGTTACTGATGCAAATATTCACTATTTCTTTCCACTTATGCATTAATGTTTTGAAGCAATACCAACAGCTGCTTCTGATTACTCACATGAGAAATAGTTTCCTAAAGTTAATGATACTTTAGTTTCCTAAAGTAATGATACATTAATGAAGATATAACTGCTTCATTAATGTTACTTGTGCTTGAAGTCATTAATATTTAAAGTGTGAGCACAGAATTTCGAGAGAACATAAAATTGATCTTGAAATCGAAGCCTCACACACTTTAAAAAACATTAATAATGTTAGAATTTAAGAGGAATGAAAATACAGAGGAAGCACTAGGAAAAACTGGATATTTGCCTACTCTTCTGCTTATAATTACCGTGAATCATCACATCCCCATACATGGAGTAAAAACTTGTGATCATTGTACCTCACTGATGTCTCCTCCTGCACAGCCATAAATGAGGTAATGTGATACTGGCATGAGTGCATTTTGCTACTTGTAGACATGAAAATTCAGATTAGCAGATTTCTCTCAGACACATTTTCTAGCGATAGACACATTTGTGTGGAAAAAAAAACTTGTCTTGAAAGATACTTGGATATAAAAAGAATATTAAAAGATGAAAAGAAGTTGTCCACAGCAAAGAGGCTGTGTAGAGCACATCCTGTGAAAAAGACAAGCAGTGCTCTTACCATCTGGGTCAGACACAGTTTTTGAAATATGATTCAGAATTTTTAGAATTAAATCGCTTCATATTTAACTTTAGGTGAAAAATATCTAAAGTTCTAAAATAAGCCACTGCACCACTGAAAATGAATTAAACTCACATTCATGAAGGACATGGTATGACAAAATTTTCAAGTCATTGCTCAAATTTCACAGCTAAAAACTATTTGATAAGCTTGTTTATTTCTCTATATAGCATAATGAATGTATTATTTAAATAGTGAAGTGAAAGAAAAAGTGGCATTTAATGAATTACTTTTTTATTCAAATGATTAATAAAATCATTGCATGAAAGTACAGGGCAATTTGGCATTTTATTACCTAATACAAATGTGCAGACATAAAGCAGTCACAAGCTCTAAGATAATCATGTGTAAAAAAGAGAATTTTATTAACTACTTATTATCTACAAACCTAGCTAAGTTTTTGTATGTTAAGTTATCCCAAAAACTTAGCTAAGTTTATATGTGTGTTAACTTATTTTTCTCATTAGAATAAAGCAGTAAAAACCACTGCTAGCCAGTAAGATTGAACATTTCTCTAGGAAAGCAAGCAAAAAGTTTAGGTTCAAGAAAAGTTTAAAACAAGAAAATAACCAAATGCAAATTTAGTTTGCTGATACAATTAGATATGTTATGAACCCGTTAGTATGATAGACAGTTAATATTTTTCACTGTTTGAAATTATTGAAAGACTGAGTCTAAGTTTTCCTACTTCATGTCTCTCAAAGGAACATTCTCAGCCTGTTAGTAGCTTAATAAAATATTTACATATCTTCTCATTAGCAAGAAGATGAGTATAAAAGGGTACCTGCCAAAATACTAATATAAAGACATCCCATTCCAATTACTTCTTTTTCTTTGCAGAGAACTATAACCTTTTGGAGTAACAAAATTCTACTGCAAAAGCAAGGCAAAGAAGTCAAGTTTATTCCAAAGCTATTGGTTTCTACCAAAAGTTAGCCTTCTTCCTTGGCATAGCAAGGTCCAAAAGAGTGTATCTGCTCAGAGGAAAAATAGACTGAGGCAAACAGACAAAAAATACTGGTTCATATACTGAAAAACTTTAGTCTTCTGTACCAAAAAGTCAGTATCATAGTCTTAGGCTAGATTTCTCCAGTGATGTTACATTTTTCTGTTAATTTGCATTTCTAAAAGAATTATTTTAAAAGATTTGCTTTAACCAATATGATTAAAAAAAAATGTAGATTTTAAGTGGATGAAAATATTGTTTACAGTCATGTTTAATTAAGGAGGCTTGATGTAAACATTAAAGAAAAAATATTTTAAAGCAAAAAATGAACTAATTTATATGTGATAACACTTCCCTTTTAATACAAAAGACTAGTCACAAATGCAGTCAAAGTCATAGGAACAGGAATGCAATTGCATAACCTATAGCTAAATACTGGATCTTGCTCATTTGCAGAGCACTCCTGTTCATATTTATGATCAAAAGAAAAAGAAATAAATTATTAAAAGATTGCCAAAAGCACTGCGAAGTAATACATGTTGGTAACAGAGCCAAAATGATGAACAAAGCCAAGTTCCACTAATAGCTAAAGACCATATCTAGACTTGACACATAATGATACAATACCCTGCAGGACAAGAGCTGAAGAGGGAAACAAAAATGTAAATAAACTAGAGAAGCTCTTTCCCACAACAGCTGTCTTGAAACAATTAACAGGTCACTATCTGGTTACTTAAGGAATGAACATTTTAAAGCGAACCTAATCCCCATTCTTTCACCAACAGCCAAACACTGGTTAAAATGACAGAATGCAATTCAAACATTGCCAACTCATCAGCTCATTCTCATTTCAGTCCACCATGTCAGAGCAACAATCCTCTCACTAATCCCATCAAGGGGATTTTTTTTTTGTTAAATTCCATCTCTCACCAACTTCGATAGGGGAATCAAATACTGAATAATACATTCATTGAGTTACTTAATTAGCTGGGTGAGGGTGAAACTGAAACAGCTGAGTCAAATAATGAGATGTCAAGCACAGCAGCTTACACCAAGGAGGGATTTGAAAGCATTCTTCCTGACAGAAAGAAAAACACAGTATTTTTCCAACACAGAATAATAAAGGATTTAATCTTTCCATTTCAGTCCCTCCAAAAATACCAGTTGGGGGAAAAACAGAAAAAGTGAACTGACAAGAACAAGGGGAGTAGAAATCATTCACTTCACAGCAAGCACCAATAAGTAAGTCATAGTCAATTACAAAGTTACCACTGATTTAATACAAAGAGATAAAACCCCAAGGAAAACATTTTTCAGAAAAGTAGAGAATGCAAAACTATTACAATGTAGAAAGATGATTAATCAAGTAAGCTTATCCTCATTTAAGGAGAGATGTTATTCTCCAATATATCAAATAGATAATTACAATCAGTGAAAAATTTGGTTAAGTCTTTACTTCTCCACGTTGTTATCCATAGTCACACAGCATATCTTGTTTTCTGCCCTTAGCATTAGTTGTGGACTCTTCTAATCAGACACTTTGTATTTCAGTCAGAACTAGTTAATGACTCCTTGCTTTATTTATGTGTTTGGACAAGGCTTGATTTAAGCCCCTCCCCCCCCCCCCCCCCCCCCCCCCCCCCCCCCGCAGTCTCTAAATGATGATTTTCCAGTGTAAAAGAGCATAAATTTACATTTTGGCCAATAGGAGCTTTTCCAGGGACTCTGCTCAAGGGACTCTGTCAGAGACCCTGTGCAATGGCAGATATTCAAAACACTGATTTCCAATGGAGCTGAACAGTAAAGATGGTACTTATTCAGAAAAATAATAATGGTTAAACAATGTCAAATGTTACAAAATCATGAGTCACAACTCAAAACACATGGTTAGTCCTCAAACCCCAAATGATAGCTGAAAAATAAACAGAGAAGGTGGTTTGTCTTGTCACTTTCACTCTTTCTCACAAAAAACAAACAAACAAAAACAAACAAAACAAACCCCAAACCAAACAAATAAAAAAACCCCACAAAAAACCAAACATAAAACACCCCAAAAAACTATGAAATAATGACAGTACTTTTAATTTTCTCAAACTCCAGTGGATCCAACTACTACTGGCATATCCCTGCACTATGCTCTATAAATAACTGTGCCTACATATCTGACATCCTCACAAAAAAACCCTTTAAAGTAAGCAAAATGGAAAGAAAACACATAATGGGTGTAAACAAGCATGAGTGTGTGTCATAGGATACTGGATTCATCAAATTCATGCAAGTCAGAAGCCACTAAACAGTTATTAAAAGAAAACAGGAGCAGTAGTACATACCTCTTGCTAATCTGAACAACATTCAACAAGCTCTACAATAGTAACTAATAGTAAGTAACAATCCACTGGGTTATCAGGTCACCCATCATCACCAAACTTAGCTGTGGAAATAGGATTGTTTTCTGCGATTACAGCTTCATAAATCCAAACTTTCTGGAGCTGGTTCAGTCTAATTCTCTCATTCTCCCATTCTCAAACACATTTGCCATGTTTTCTTTCAAGGACCTGCTCCCATTAAATGTATCAGAATATTAACTTAAAACAAAATGGCCAATTTTTGTCCTAACAGAAACGTAGCAATTATCTTCAGGTCCTCATTTAATCTCTTGCACATGTATACAGATAGATATCAGGCTTATTCTCCTGCCATGTTATATATTCCGAAGACACCCGTATTAGGGAGTTCCAAGTTACAGTAACACAAAATTTTACATTACACAACATGTTACAATAATACAACATGTTACATTAACTACAACAACAGTTAATCTTTGAGAAAATCTAGACTTAGATTGAGGTGCAAACCAAAACCTGTGGTGGCTCTTGAGGTCTTGAAAGACCTCTTGGCACTACAGTATTTCCCATGGCTACCTGAGGCTCTAATTAAGCACCTCATTGTGCTTCAGCCTTTACTTCAAATCATAACATGCAGCTGACATGGAAGAAAGAAATATAACGATGTATGCAGAAAAAGGAACATTAAGTAAATGACTGGTATTCATGTCTGCAAGTGAAAAAAGCCCATTCGACTCAAATGTCCTCTGTAATTCACCAATTTCTTATTCTTTTTTTTCCATTTTTTATTAACACTTGGAGCTAGCACAGTGTTTATCTTGAGAAAGCTTAGTTCATCTATTCCATTACAAAACAGTCCATCACGTCTCCATATTGCCAGAGTAACAGAAGTAGGGTATGGGACCAGCAGTCATTCAGTGATTTCAAGTGAGCTGATGTTCTTCAGCAACCCATGGGAGTGTTTTTCTAGTGACAAGTACTTTCAAGAAAAAGAAACAACTCAATGTACACAATATATCTGCATTATTTAACTTATAGCCAGTGAAGCTCACAGAATGATTCATCACATGTAATAGTAAATATAAATATTAATCTAATGTTTTTAACTTCCAAAGTATACGGTAGAAGAACAGTCCTCAGTTTAGTAAAATTTGTATTTCATTTTTATCTTACTTCTCATTTACAGGCTATTTCTGCTATAATTTTTTAATAATTTTTCCACTTACTTCCAGATCTTGCAACACTAAAAATCCAGGAAATGGGCATCTTAAAACTTCAAACATTTTGTACTTATAGGTGAATCTCTTTTTTCTCTCACCTTAATACAGGATATCTATAAATGCCTACAAACCAGAAGTGTTGCTTTAGCAGATTTGCCTTTAATGAGCTATGCAACTGATACATGCTTCAGTACATAGCTGCCCATGCAGTGGGGAATTGCTTTGGAGAATCTCAGTAGCTGTATCCTTAGGATTTCCAGATGCCAGGGCAAATGCCATACATCTTAAAATTGCAAGCATATGGCAAAAACATTAAGGAAAAAACTGTAGAGTTGCAAAAAACTATAAAAATAGTAGTTAGTGCCAAAAGTAGTAACATTGACAGGCACTATATTAGAAGATAAGTACTAGAATTCAGGTTTTAGCATCTCCTTAAATGACTGCATAATTTTATTTAAAAAAGCAAAGACCACTTTATATAAAAGACTGAGTAATGGTGAGTTTTGGGGTTTACTTACTTTGCTCTTTTCCTCCTCTTTAGAAACAAGGACATTCCTCAGCTACACTGTTTAACTGTCTAGAAAAGAATTGTGCAATGGCACGCTTCCTTGCTTCTTCGGTTACAAGAAGAATGTAAAGTTTTCTTTCTTAATGGAATTAATGATGTAAAACATTACCACATACGCAAAGTCAAAAAATACAGTAGTGATGTAGTGAATATAGTAAGAGTATTCTGCACTGTAGCTATGTGACTTAAAGTAAATGATTTCTGATTAGACTCGTAAATTACTGCACATGTGCCTCTGCTAGTTGTCAGGAGTTATCAGATAACATAAACTTTACATGGAATCAGAACTAATTTCTGCATAGTGCTACTGGAGTATAGGCTTGCACCAACAATGGCAGACATATCATTAAATGGGCAAATGTAGAAACATAATTAAATTAACTGATAATCATCGCTCTTCTTCTATCCAGACTCTAATTTAATGCACTTGCAAACGTAATGAGGTTCACTGAATTGAAAAATACTGGGGAAATAACAGAAACAAGATTAAATTAATTGCAAGACATACCGATAAGAAAGCTTGTTTCAAATTATGTGAAGCACATTCCCCAAAGCCATTAAAAGGCTAGTCACATATCAGGCATCTTGATGACAAATAACACATTTTCAATTATTTTTTTACCAACTGGAATATCCGCTGTGTTTCATATAACCAGATGCTAATGGGTTAGTGTTCTCTCATCTTCAGGTGGATAAACATGTGAAAAATGCTTAGGCAGTAAAAAATTACAATCTGGCCAACCACCAAAATGATTTCTACTCCAATTATTTCCATGCACTTCACATTATGAAATTTAAGATTAAGACATAGTAGATGCATTTAGACCTTGCAGCATGTTGGCTGAAAAAATGTTTTCTTCCCTAAGAAACCAGAACTTACATTTCTGCAAACAAGAATAAAGCATTCGCTTTGAAAACAAAATAAGCAACTCAATTCTGCGTGGAAGTCCTCTCGAGCATGCAACATCTCTGAAGCAAGATCAACCAGATAAAAGATTTTTATTGAAAAAAACAAAAACAAAAACCCAACCCCCAAAAAAACCCAACCAAAAAAAAAGCAACAGGAATTCCACCATCTCACTAAGTACCCTGTCCAAACACTTAACTCTATTTGATGCCTTAATCTCAGAAACAAGGAAAACATTATACAAAATAGATTAGACATCTTAGGGAATTTATTTGAAAGGAGGCATTGTTTAGTATGTGCCACTAGACTAAAATTTCAAGCACTAGTGGGAGTTACAAGACACCCAATGTCAAGCATTTTAGTAGAATCATATCAAGTAATTCCAATTTCCTATTTCCTTATACCAGTATTAACAACAAAGGATTTACATTAGCATGCAACGACAGCCCACTTCTGCTTACATTCCCCCCGACGCTTCTGACAGCATTGTATTCCAAAGGGCAAACAGAGGGCTTCACCAAAGGTTTCTTGTTTTAACATTGAAAAGCAGACAATGGTAACTTTAACTTGGGATTTCTGACCAGCAATATGCTGCAGTGACAAGAATAATACAAAACCAGAGCTAGCTAAGACAGTCTCTGAGCTACAGAGTGAAGAAGGGAGACAAACGTAGAGAAACAGGGTATTAAATCACAGGGCATAATCCTTTAACATCCAGGGCATTCTGGTCCTAAACCAACAAAAGTTCAAGCAGACACTTTGAAGAAGGTGAGAATTCCACCAATAACTAAATGATTGACATGGAAGCTAAATGATGACATGGAAGCCAAACAGAAAAAAGGCTCAAAAGACAGAAAATTATGATGACACTAAACTCCTTTAATGTTCTTCTTCTTTCAAAGGCCTTTGCAGAAAATTATCCAAATCATGCTCAGTCTTTTTTTCTTACAGGCTGGATTCAACTCACCTGGCTTTAATTGTCTAAAAGTTAGCTACGCGATGAAGGCTAGTCATTGGCTATCGTTACCAGAGAGAGCTCTTCACTGAGAAGTATCCTTCTCTGTTGATGCTACCAAGAAAGGTTGATTAGCCAGTAAAGACCACATGCTTAATGTTTGAACTGTTTGTACCACAATTATCCCTTCATTTTTATGTCTTTAAAATATTGTATTATTTATGCACTTAAGTATTAATATTAATTAATAGTAACTATTATTTACTAATTACTTATCAATTACTAATTGATATTATTTAATTTAATTAATACTTATTTATTAAGTATTTGTGTAGAGTTCTATCACATTTTATCTAGCTTCTGTACTTTTATAAATAACAAATTAGTTGTGAACTTTAATAAATATCACTTTTGGGACTTCCTATAGTAAAATTGGCCATTATTCACTAAATATTCCATTCTTAAGGAAGAGAAAGGTAATTGTGAAATGAAAGGTGTATAGACATAACTGGAGACAATTCCAGGAGAGTTTATGTAGTTATGACTAATGTTTCAAAAGGGAAACTCCCTGTTTATACTGTATATATGTCCTGTTACTTATAAAAACCAAGCATGATACTGGTAACAGATGATTTCTCAAGGTGGCCTTATACAACTTAATTTTCTATTTTCAACATGCCTTCAATGTAACTTTAGTTCCAAAAAGATTTCATTCTAAGATCCATTACAAACTGGCAACAGAGTAGGAATTGGTGTTAATTAGCCTGGGCCTTCTCCCTAATCTTCACCAATTAGACAAGTAGTGTTTAGTGCTATTAAGCTTACATGTTATAAATCTCTATCTGCATAATGGTACTAGAAAATGGTAGGGGAGGGAAAAAGTAAAAGAGAATGAATATAGCTGAAATTTAAAGAAAAAAAAAAGAAAAATCAGCTGCTTCTTATTCTTCCCCTCTAAGCTTATCAGCACAAGTAGACATTTCAAAACTCATAACTCTGTGTGAGATTAATATTATGGGGTTTAGGATTAAAAATAAATTTAAGATGTCACAAAAGAGGGCAGACAAAACTGAATTCTCAAAGGGTGATTTCCTCACACAGCCTCATGTACTAATTGTACCATTTATAGCATAAGAAAGTGAATCCAGAAAAAAAGAGATATGCTTTCTGATCTTACTGAAGATGAAAATAAAATTTGGGAACTTGCATGAGACATAGGAAGTCAGATACAGGGCACTGAAATACAAGCAGTTGTATTTCAGTACCTCATCCCTCCCTGTGATCATACCAGATGCTTCAAAGCAAGATAAAACCAAATAGCCTGTTTCCTATACCTAGTTTGTTTCTCCAAATCAGTTCTGAATAGCATACTACTGAGATAAAACATTTATTTACAGGTACTTAAATATCTATACAGATGTTTACAAGAAAAAGTAAATCATAATGTATTCTAATCAGAAGCAAAGTATGTCATTTAAAAAAAAAAAAAAACAAACACAAACATTCCCATTCTCTACCAAGAATGCTGATTCCCAGCCTCTCGAGGCCTCGCCGCAGTGTTTGCAAACCTCTTTGTCAACATCTTTTTCCTATTATCTGAGAGGTTTTCCTGTATTGCAGCCTGTATCCATTTCCTCTCATCCTTTTACTGTGGACTTCTATGGAGTCTGGCTCCATCTTTTGTATAGTAGCTAGCGTGGGCTCCGGCAAAAAAAAGAGAAGGGGAATAAGCAACAGCAAGGGATTTTATGCCTCAAGTAATTTCCTGGTCATGAGCAAGTGCACAAACAGATACAGTATTAAGCCCCCCACCAACTCCCTGGCAAGTTCAAGCATTGTACAAGGAGAATATAAAGCCAGGTGATGCCCTTCTTCCACTCTGGGATGGCCGCGGTGCGATTCTGGAATTTGAGTATTTTTTCATTTTGCAGGAAAGATAATGGATTACAAGCAGGAAGCTTTAAGAAAGGTGACAGATGCATTTCAGAACCAGGTGAGTAGTGGCAAGTGCATCATGGATAGAAAGCAGTAAACTGTATTACAGCAACAGAGGCTCTTACAAGCTTTGATTTTTCTTCACTGGCTTCTCTGACAGATATATCATGGCCAGAACTGGTCAGAGGTTAAATTTGTATGAGAGGGGGAAATAATTGCCTAACACATAATGGTCACCTCAGTTTTTAAAGATGATGAAATATCCCATCCAGCTGGAGAGAAGGTAATTTTTGGCTAACATTCAGGAAGCAAATAGTGGTTATGCTGGACCAATGAAGAGAGGATGAACAGGTAACCTCAGAACTGACAGCTCTTTTTCTCAGACATCTAATAAAGGGACATTTTGCACATGACATATTTTTGATAAACCAGAGCTGAAAATGTAAAACATGAATTTACTAAAGTAGCAGGAAAAAAAAAAAAAAGTTTTGCATATTCACTTTTAGTAAGTGTGAGAAAACAACTGAAGAATGGCGAGGAGGATTGTAAACACTCTCGAGGAACTTGCAGCTGGAGCGTAGAAAAACATCTATCACACGAGTTGTTGTTTAATCTTGTGTGCTTGACAAGTAGAACATCTGTGTTAGAATAACACAGACCTGTGATAGACTCAGGGGCACCCTATCAAACATGCTTGAGATTCCTGCCCTGCTGTGGGAAAGATGAAAGCACAGTAGCACACTGGGCCTGCGTGAACCGCTGACATACAGGTGAAACCAGCAGGTTCAGCCACCCTCCAGCAATGACCCAGCTCTGAGGTGCCTCCGCTCCCACTGTGTGACTCTGCCAGGTGCTGCTTGGGGATTCCCAATCCATGAGGTAACAAAAATAAATTTTCTTTGCATTTCATCTGTGGCATTGTGGTTGCTTCTGCATCCTGCCTGTGTCAGCTCACACATTAAGTGAGAAAATACCTCCTCTACCAAAGCTCTTCCTTCTATGAAGGAAGACAGGAGGATCTCAGCATGAGAAGGGAGCAAGACTGCAGCTGACCCCCAAATAGATCAATAACAAATGAAAAAGGGATGACAACAGAAACATTACACCAAGATAGAGTCAAATAATGTCAATTACTTAACTTGCTGCTTACTAAAATCATGATCCTCACATTCATTTTAATTATTTTTTTAATTACATCTTGAAGCCACCAATATGCTTATTCCTGAAAAATGTATACAAATAGAAATATGGATAGGATTTTTGTGTCTTCCTGAAGGAAACATAACCTGTAATCTGCTTGAAAAACTACCCCTATTAATCAAGCTCTTATCTGCAACAAATGTGTACACACAAACAACATGCCATATGTAAAGCATGATTTTTAAATGAGTAGTGAGACAGCCAACTAAAGGAGAAACCATGTTGTTTCATAAAAAGCATGAGTATAATATGAAAAGTGTATTAAAAAAGTAATCCATCAAGAGCTCTTCCATACAAAGGAACCACCTCATTTTCAGAGAATCCCCAAACCATGAATCTCTGGCAACTGGGACAGAATTCTGGGGAAATGTCGCTACATGTGACCTGATCTCTACTCTTCCATAGCTACCCATATGGATGAGCAAATGGAAGGGGAGAAGAAGGATTTAAAATAACAAATACAATAATGCAACCAAGGTCCTATACTCATTTGAATCAACGTGAAGAATTATTTGGGAATTGAAAAGATAAACTCCAAAAGCCTTTCATAGGAAACTAAAAATCAGAAGTGCTCTCTTTTGAGGTAGTCTTCACATTTGGAGTTTTGTTCAGATTGATAGAGTACATTCAGTATTGCTCTCAGGAATGGTCCAGAGTAGCAACTGCTATAAACTGCTTTGGGATCTCTGGTCTCCTGAAGTCAGAGAAACATTTTACCTCCAAATCAGGTAGTCTAACGTACAACCCCACAGATAAGCAGGAAGACAAAGACAGCTGAAAAGGCCAGTTAAGTGCTCACTGCAGTAATTAAAACTTGCACCTCATGAATTACAGATGGACTTTCCCCATCTACTTCTTGAAATGACACACACCTTTAGCTGTGAACAGTGCCAAAACTACGGAAAAAAACTTCAGCTCAAACTCCCAGGCAGATTCAGGAAGGTCAG
Organism: Strigops habroptila; assembly: GCF_004027225.2. Classification (NCBI taxonomy): domain Eukaryota; kingdom Metazoa; phylum Chordata; class Aves; order Psittaciformes; family Psittacidae; genus Strigops; species Strigops habroptila. The sequence continues at coordinate 74,274,283 of NC_046358.1, forward strand.
TGTTGCTACACACAGTCAGTGGAGCTGCACTACTGTCACGTGGGTCCTTTCCAGAGCCGACAGTCCCTCAAGAACTGCTCCAGTGGGGGCTCCCCACAAGCCACGCTTCCTGGAGGGCACTGCTCCAGCATGGAGTCCTGTATGGCCTCCCCAGGACTGCTGGGGAATCTCTGCCCCCTCCTGCTCTCAGGCCGGTTCTCACACACTCTCCTCACAGCTGCGGGCATTTTGTCCTTTCATCAGCGGGTTCTCCCCGAGCTGCCACAGCCCGGCTGGGGGGCTCAGCTGTGGCCTGGAGCGGGGCAGTTAGAACTGGCCAGAACTGGCTAGAACCATCTGGAACCAGCAGGGGGCAGCCCCGCCCTCCCCTCATACAGCCCCACCCCAGCGCCTGGCTCTGACACCCAACGCAGCTGACAAAACACAAGGATTTGCCTCAAGTTATACACGTAAAATGTGTTAGGAAATAACAGAAACCTACAGTGCTACATTAATATACAGCCATACCTGCCCCCAAAACAACAAAACCCCAGAACACAACATCTGAGAAGGACCTTTCAGAGGATTTCAATATAATTAGCCAGAGTTCCCATAACACAAATTTTAAAGTTCAATTTCTTTTTTTACCTAGTAATATTTTAAAGATTAAATAATGTCCTCATTTGAATATAATCTGCCATTAAAATGTTTTGGCTGTTTCACTGCACTTCCAGCACAGTTTATCTACCTTTTGCCAGGCCTCCAAGCCAAAGTTCGTCTCCACTTCCACAAACCACCACCTCATTACACATTTTTTCTCAGTACTACAAATCTTTTCACGAACCTGACAGCCAAGTGCATAATACACAGAAAAAGACACCTTGTGAGAGATGTGGAGAAGCTGCTGTGGAAAACTTGTGAATATAACCTATGATAAATCTAATGCTTATGTATCATAAACCATACGCAATTAGGAGTGTGCTCAGTATTTATCAGATAATGGTATCATTCTCATAAAAGACCAGGTTTATGGGAGCACACTGTAAACAATTTTTTGTCATAATTTCTTCAACATAAAATTCAGCTTATATAAATACCAAGATCTATTCTAAATAAAATAGCAGATTAAAAACCTCTCTTTTTTAGACAGTTGTTTTTTAAATGTCTCTTACCCCTCTGTTCTGTCAAGTTAACATGGGATTTACTGGAACTCTAATTTATGGAGATGTTTTTCTCTCAGTGTGTGTGAAGGCATGCATGCAAATGCATTCTTGTCATATTAAATCTGAACAGCTAAGCTCAAAAGTGAATTTAGGAAAATACTAACATACTATCACTGTATTACTCAACCAGCTTTCAGCATAAGACTATCCTTTTTGCTAAGGATACAGAACACTCCTTTAAGCCACTGAAGGCAACATATATATGCTCCGTTGTTTCAAAACTTCAGTCTTATGAAGCATAAGTTCTTTAAAAAAAAAATAAAAAAGAAAATTGTTTTATTCAATCAGGAAAGGAAGAAATGGCATGTCACTTCATATTAGAAACATGTTTGGGCCCCTAATCTCAAACCTATTACTTCCAAGTATTGAGAAAAAGTTTAGAGAAGACGTTCTTTATACCAACTGCAATTAAATTGGCTCAGCAATTTTGTAACATTCCAAGTCTCAGAACCAGCAAATTAGGAATGGTTCCCTTTTCATTTCTTCTGCCATGCCTACTATAAATACTTCTGACTACTGTGAAGCCTTAGATTTCTGTGTGTTGATGCACCTTGGGTTAAGAATGAGAAAACAGTAACCCAATTTCAACAAAGCATATTCCCAGAAGGAATAGCCATTAATCAAGTAGCACTGCTCTACCTAGGGAACTATTCTAGATCCCCAGTACTTTAATATTTTTTTATTTTTTTTTTTGTTAAACCTTTGGACAGATACTAGCATGTGCCCCCATAGAAAATGCAGATGGAGAACTGGTTACCAAAAGAAAAAGAAAAATCTTTCTGTCAGCAGTGGTAACCAGCACAGCTCTGTGTCATAAAACTATTGAAGAGCATGCTGAAATCCAAGGAGTTATTCTACAGGTCTGAATAGTCAAGATACTATTACATATTTGTTAAGTATTCAGTGTTGCACCTGCTGACCAAGGGAATATTGTTTATAGTATTTTGTTCTAGTCATGTTATCAGTTAATCTCAAAATGCCAGTGAGGTTCTGTCTTCTCTTCTCTTGAAAGAAAAACAAAACCTACCTAAATCAAACTTTTCCACTCTGTATAATATTCCTGTAGCTTGTTAAGGAAAAGAGGTAAATTCTGAAAGAAAGATGAACAAATACATTGTAATTATACTAGAACAATGGTCATATTTAGTTTAAATATCTATGTAAGACCATGGTTACTAATGCATTTAAGAATGCACTTTATCTGTAAGCCTATGTAATGTGTCTAGTTAAACATATAACTCCTCTCCTTGATTACGTTAAAAAGGGGCTCTAACCCATGACGGGTTTCTCTATTGCAACTGGTTTCTCTGGTGCAACTTAAATTTAAATCAAATCTGCTAAGTTTATATCCTTCTTTGTACTCTGTCTCCTGCCATATAAAGTATATCTTAAAAACAAACAAACAATGTAAAAAAACAAAACAAAAAACAAACAAAAAACCCCACCCAAAAAACCCCACCAACCACTGAGCACAAAGTTCATTTGGGTTCCAAGTTCTGCCTTTTCTAAAAAAATAGCATTTACATTTTGACAAGCAGTAAAAATGCTAGCAATAAGAAGCTTACTAGGACACAGAAGTTTTTCAAGTGTTTATTCAGTATTCATAAGCAGGCAATTATTGTCACAAACTTCTCTGTATCCAAAACAGCTCTTTTATAAAATGCATTTTTTTACTACTTCTGTGTATGCAACACCTCAGTTGTGTTCTTTAATTATTATTAATCAAACAAACCATATCTCTCCATGAATAAAAAATACATTTCCTCTGATGGAGATTGCCATTTCATTAGTTTGGCTTTCTTTTATACAATGTATCATCATCCATGTTCTTTCACTATATATCCCATTGCCAAAATAGTGAATTTTAACCTTGTAATTGGATTGGATTGTAGGAGGTGTGGCTAAAATATTCAGATTTGTCCTATTAATCCCCCTGGTACTGGTTTTCCAAGAATTGATGAAATATTTGTAAACAATATTAACTCTCCTTCACATTAAACTGATCTCTTACCATCTATCATAACTATCAAATTATGGAAATTAACTTCTCTATCAAATCTAGCATTTTTCAAATTAAGACAATGAAGGGTTTTGAGAGAATGCAATCTACTTCTTTCAGAAAATGTGACTGTATTGATTTCACTAAAGGACAAGTAAAATAAGTCATCTTTGAGAGACAAGCGACAAATTCAAAATCCTCCACAAAGCACTATACAAAACAGGAAGAATGAAAAATATCTGCTATTTCTGGGAAAAAGGAACTCCTTATCAGGGTGGGATTACTTTTAAAACCTATTAGACTAATGCCTTCAACACATGTGTTAGTACAGCCACACAAGCTGTGACACATCACAAGAAGCAGTCTGGAGCTGCAACAGAGATGGAGTGTCTGGATGTGGAGCCCTGACCCCAGCACTTGCAGGAAGCTAAAGAAAGTCATGAAAAGCTACGTACCACTACTGCTGTGGTCACCTGTGGTTCTTTCCTGAAATCTTTTACTGGATCTTGTTAGGTGTCTTGTTCTGTCAACAAGGTGAAGGTTGGAAGTGCTGCTGACAGATGCTGATCCTGTCATCACCCCTTCCTCAGAAAAACATCACATTGTTGTTCCTTTATGTAAGCTAAAGCGCAAATGAGTCCCTCTTGCTGCAGACACTGCTGCAGTCCTGCCAGTGACTTTCCAGAGCTCTCCAGGTAAAAGAAATTGCAAGTTCACAGTAGTGATAATGGGAAGGAGGCTGAACTGGAGTTACAATTGTTTTTCTCTTCTATGTGTTGGGTTTCGAATGCCTGGATGTGCATATAAAGACCATGTGTGCTATAGGGTGTTAGAATGAAGCTACTGTATGTTTGTAAACCTGATACTCACAACCTGAACTTATCTAATGTTTTGGTTTTATTTAAAAAAAAAATGAAATAAATGCAAATATGCATTTTTAGAAGCCTTAAAGATCAATAAATTATTGAAAAAGATAAAAACAAGTAATGTAAGGGTTTGCCTTGTTTCATCAAATTATCCTTAAATAAGCATGGGTGGATTGAAGACATTTTGTAACGTATCCCACATATCTAGGCTACACTTTTGCCAAAGTATTATTTGCCACTCGAAATAAAATTCTCATGTTTCATTTTCACTGGAAACAGATCAGGTTCCTGTCAGCACATGAAGTGGATACTTCTCTAGAGAGTGATGGTAGATGCACATACAAAATACTTCTACCTCTCATTTCCAATTGCTTCAACCTCAAAGACGCAAAAAAAAAAAAAAAAGGGGGGGGGGGCCAAACAAAACCCAAGCAAAAAATACAAATACAAATAAAAATAAAAATAAAAATAAAAATAAAAAAAACAAACTGCCTGCTCCCCCACCCCCCCAAAAACCCAAACCCACCAAACCCCCACCAAAACCAAAACACCACCACCACCACCTTTTATCTACATATGAACAAAACCAACACACTGCAAATAAATTTATGTCTGTGAAACAAACAAAAGAAAACCCAACTTTTTGCCCAAGTTATGATTTTTATTGTTTCCTCAAAGGCCTTTTCTCTGCAAGAATATTTTTATGGCAATCCTCTCCTCTGCCTTATGCTAGAGATTCTCCCACAATTCACTGTTCAGCAGACCAAATACTATGCCCAGTGGCAATATGTTGCCTGATGATACATGTAGGCAACAACAAGGGATGTCAGTAAGATAGTCAGGTAGAGCTTCTCAGTTTCTTTCACCAACATCAGGGGCCAAAATGCCGCTGCCCCAGTAATCAAGAATGGTTTGTCCTTTTACCTTTAAACAGTCATGACCGTAATGGTGTGCTATTCAAAACTCTACATAAACTTATGTTGTCCTCTTGTGTGAATAGACCATCACAAGGTGGTTGTAATTGGCACATATTATGCCTACACATATACCTAGGAAGCAAAAGTACACCTAATGCAAGCGCTTGGCAGCTGGAGCCTTTAAAACAATGACACATTCACAAAAATATCAAAAGCAGGCAGAAAAGAATGGGTTATTGATTAGCTTGTACAAATTTTGTAATTCAAAGATATTGAGAGTAAAACTTACCAAATCCTGTAATAGAAAAGAATGAAGAAAACCAACGAATCAAAGAATCATTACACATTTTTAATAATTAATAATTGTACCACAGTCTGATGTTGTGAAAGCTGGCACAAAAACTGAAATGCAAAGTGTTGGTAACAAAGCTGTGAGATGAGACTATTTTGGTAAAGTTTGGGGTTGTTTTCTAATAATTTTTGCTAAAACCCTTAAATAGTTGAAGAACAGCTATTTAAGACAAATGACAAACACTTTTAGTAATTAGTGTTATTTTATATTGTGCTTGCAGGAACGAATAACATTTTATAGTAATTTCCTTGTGAGAGGGTAATTTTTCATACTGCAATTCAATCTGCATTATAGATTTAATAGATATGCTTGTAGTTGTTAAAAACATAACTTTTACCAATAGCGATTTTACCACTGAAACACAGAAAGCCAAAATACCAGACGTTTACAGATTAAATGTGCAAGTTAGAAGGTGAAATCTGCTGTACATATTCCCTACTCTGAAATGATGCAAGGGGCTGTAACAGCCTTCCTTATGCCCAGTGGGTTTTTCATCATGTATGTGGCTTGCAAAAGTTTTAGGACATGAAATCTTTTACGAAGACACAAAGTTAATTGTCACAGTTCTGCAGCTTTTCTAACTCACTAGGCCCAAGAGGCAGCCCACTCAAATTTCAAGCCTCCAACCATCACCTTTCTTAAACTCTCTGCAACTAGAGAGAGGATTTTGATTACAATTACTTTTTACTGCTGCAGCAAACCTGACACTAATTCACTCTACTGCATATGAGACAACACTGTTGACTGGTAACAATAACTCAATCGACTTTCCCAGAATAATGCACCAGCTATTTAGGACAAGCCCAGGACAGAGAAACCAAATCAGAGAATCACAGAATGGTTTGGGTTGGAAGGGACCTTAAATCTCATCTAATTCCAACCCCCTGCCACAGGCAGGGACACCTTCCACTAGAGCAGGTTGCTCCAAGCCACATCCAATCTGGCCTTGAACACTTGCAGGGATGGGGCAGCCACAACATATATAAATCAACATACACACATATAATATAAATCAATCTACATGTTCTCCAACATTTTACCTAGTACTACGCATTGGCTGCTTATAATTCTGCCAGGCCTAGAAAAACTAGCAAATAACACAGCCTTTGTTCCCATTAGTGTGTTTTTGTTTCATGTCATTTCTTGGTTTAATATCCTCACTTTTAGCAGACCGTTTATGCAATGCTTCATTCTTAATTTCAAAGCTTTCTTTATCTGGTTCACATCAGGTAGCATTAGGGGTAGAGTCCCTCTACAGTTCATCAGTTTGGGATTTCAGTTAGTTACGTCTACCTTCTTTTCCACACTGTGATTTTACTGTTTTTGCAGGAGCTCCCCCAGAGGAACCAGAACACAATCCCCAGCCCATCCAAACCTTTACAAACCTAGTTCAGTAGACTTGAATATATAATCATCTCTATTACATTCATATAAATGCTGTTATGGAATCTGCACATACACTTTACTTTTTTCGTGACTGTCACTTCAATCATTCTATGCTTGGCTGCTAAGCCACCCCTGAAATGGATAGGATTTGATCTTCTTTTCCAAAATAGTAAGACATATGCACAAATCCAGACTTAAAAATTTAGTTTTGCTGAGGAGAAGCCTGCTCCACAAACATAACAGATCTATTTTGAGTAAGTTTAAGTAACTTCTTGGTTCATTACACTTGCCTTTCATCACGGTTTAAAACCATCTATGATTGTATCAATATGGGGGTAGGGTGGCAGAGGGTGAAGTGTGAAAAATAGGGAGAGAAAAAGAGAGAAGGAAAGAAAGAAAAAAGCCACAATTCCCATAAAATACATACAGAAGTCTGATACTTTACAGTAAACATACACAAGACAAACTGTCCATAACAGTGGAACAAAAAAGCAGGCTTTGGCATTTATATTAATTGGCATGGCAATTAATAAGACATATAGCACATGGTAAAATCGGTTCTGCCATCTGTGTCAATTGTCCCCAAGTGGAAGGAGTGCACGTTTGCCATGTTCATCAGCATTAAGATTGCTCCTTTGCGCCAAGTCCTATTTTATTAGCTCCTACTATTTCCAATGCTAAAAATCTATCAGCATTTCTATTTAAAACTTCTCATAACAATACAAAAAACTCCAAATAAAAATAACACAATCACAGAATGCTGGAATTTGTGATTAACCTTGGTGCCTTCAGGGCAATTAATATCCTATATTGTGTTTGTAAATTGATTTCCATAATTATTTACAAATTATTACATTTGTTAAAAATGCTGCTTGTAATGTAAGTTATACTATAACAGTGGCAGAAGTACAGAGTGGCTTCTCTGAAACGTATTTAAGATCTGAGACAAAAAAAAAAAGTAATACACTTCAATTTAAGATGAACATTAGATTATGATAGCAAAACAAAACCCCAAAACTGCTCTTTTATATTCCTAAATCATTGCAGGGGGTTTACATAGCCTTTTTTCCCTGCATTTTCAAATACCCTATACAGATAACGCCTCCAGCCAAAGAGAGCAGTTATATCCTGTATAGTCACACTATCTTATACACAGTAATGAGAATTATTTCCAATCACTAAGATCAAACTGTTTGTCTTGAAAGTCACACCAACTCTCTCCTTGCTTGATGGTGAGCCACAGGCAAATGGTTGGTGCCCACCTTCAAGAAAGTCAAGAGTCTGCCGGGCAGCTGCATGACAGGTTCATGCAGCTGTGCTGACCTGCGAAACAGGTCAGCACAGCAATGTACATATACAGAGACCTCCTGCCATCTCTGTGGACTGCTCCTCTTCCATATCCTTTGCTTACAGCATTGGGTGTGCAGATGTACATACAGATGTGTGTATGTGCTTTAGTAAATCCACGTCTTTTTTTTCCACAATAGTTGCATTACCTCAGTAATACTAGTTATTTGGAGACAGACTGCCTCTGTATCTCAGGCAATTGATTTTCCTATTGCATCTATTAGTGCAACAGCAAGAGCTTCACACAAAACTCCCTCACACTGTGAGCAAAATAAACTTCAGAGAAAGCACAACAGAGATGATTTAGTTTCATGAGTGAAAAGCTACTTTGTGGGAGCTCCTGTAGAACTACCCACTTACTGAGTCACTCAGCAGTCACAGGGACTTATCACAGAATTCACTTCTACAAACACCAAAGGACAACTGTCTTTAAATCAGACATCCTAAATGCACTACATCTTCTCTTTAAAAGCAGTTATATTCCATAACACCTACACATCCAGAATAAATTAGCTTTCTTATTCGGTTGTGTGAACAATGATAAGCCCCAGAGAAAAAGTGAGAAAGACTAATGCTAGCTTCTGCCAAAATACTTATTAAATACACTTTTTTACATATGCTTCCCTTGTTGAAAGGGTGTTCGGTGTCATACAAAATAAATAATAATACATAGTCTAATAAAGTATTTATGACACCAAGCAAGTAATTTTTACCTGCTCTTCATTGAAGCAATGTTCAACAATACTAAACAAAGGAGGAAAATCTATTATCTACTACACTCTCTTCTGCACAAAGCCTAGTGCTGAACACCATAGAAAAATCTAATCTAAGGTCAAAAAGGTGACTCTGCTATTACATATTTACCTGCTGACCACCCCATTAAGGCTGTCAATAGAAGTATCTAATAGTGTCAGCTGCCACACTGGTTTTGCGTAGCAAGCAGCTGCCAGCAAACCTCAACTCATTCCATACATGCAACTGAAGAGCTGTCATCTGGTAACAAATTTTTATTACTACCAGGAGTGTATTTGAATTCAAAGCAATGACCTGGAAGTACAAAATTCCATATTCTGTAATCCCACAAGCCATGCAATTCTCCCTCTTAAATTACTATTGAATATCTATATAGCTTTCTCTGCTGCTCCTGGGTTGATATAATGCTATAAACAAACCTCCTTAGTGAACAGGGTCATGGGAAGATTTACAGTTCTTTTTCACAGGACTGAAGGTGAATTTATTTTACCCAATGCATCCATTTAGGTCTATTTTGCTCAGAACATTATTCTTAAAAGACATCTTAGGAAATTCTTCAACATCGGACAGAAGTCACATTAAGTGGTGCAAAGATGACATGGTGTCCTGCATGACCTTAATCAGCAGTTTAAGTGCAGGATAAAAGTGAGAACTGAACCTAGAGCCCTATCACGACTGCCTTTTTTGAATGTCAAGGAGAGAAATGTTGCTGCTCAGCCATGTTTCTTCACCAGACTGACACTCGAGGCTTCCAGACTTCATTCAGTGAGAAAGAGCAATATACGGAAACAAAGCACTGTCACTTGCCAAACCCACAATGTACTACCTGAGAAAACACCAGGCGCCCTGTGACAACAATGGACAATGTCACTAATGGGAACGGTATATGAATTTTTATAGATAGGGGCAGTACATAGTGCATAACTCAATACAGGGTGCATTCCTCCTAAATTAAGGCATCATGTGCCCTTACACTTCTGTTTGTACACATACCAACCCCCAATTCGCCTTTTCTGTCACGTGTGGTGTCTCATGCACACATGCATGAACCTATTGTAAATCTTAGGAGCTAACTAGAATTTCCAAATTATTTAACCCATCTCAAAACACTTTATACTATCTGTGAGTTAATAAAGTAACTGGGTCTTATAAAGCATCTCTTCTGAATATTTGGTCTCTGGCTTTACAGTTACACACAAAACATGTAATAATGCAACTCTTCTTTTCGCATACACTCCGGCACATAACTGAGCTGATCAGCTTTCAACATTATAAAATCAAACTGCTGGAACTTCAAACTTCTTATTTTGTAAATAAAAACAAGTTGCAGGAAGAGAACATTACTTTTGGCACCATATCAACCCAATTAAACCTCCATTTCATTAGAGTTCAGAAAGCAGCCAAAAATAATCTAATCGATCTATATCAAAATTGGACTTATTTTTCTCTGGTGGTGAGAATGACATTAAAATGGTTTTAAAATACACAGATAACTAAACAAGATTAAAAAGTAGAACTTTACAACCTAGACAGAGATAATGAGAAAACGCAGGAACACCAAACTTGAAGAATACCCTTAGTCTGTGGTTATCTGGACTCACTAATTGAAAGAGTGGAGGTAATCCTCGACTAGCAGTCAGGTTCAAGAATGGCAGAAGGTAATGAACAACTCTTCAGGCAGCCATAAATGTCACTTTAATGAAGAGAGATGCAGGACACTTCAGCCTCTGTGAGGATAAGCCAGTGGGGTAGAACAACTACAAACTCTCACTGACTTCTTAACTTGTAAAGGATTTTAAACGTGGGTGAAGAATGGTCCTTCTGGACACCGCAAAACACAAATTTTATGCATATTCATATAGTGAATCCAAGTTTTGGATCTGCTAGTAATTGAAACAGAGAAAAGAGTCATGAAAGCAAGGAAGACACACAGATGGAATAAAGCTGACTTATGTGACAGTCTTGATAATTGTCAAAAAGCTGGAAAACAAAACTGTCCATGACCCTCAACAGATATACTAGTATGCTAAGATCTGGTAAAGTGAGGTTTTCTTGGAGAACTCAAGTAGGCCGCAAATAGGTAAGAGAGGACACAGGGAGACTGCCACAACTTCAGAGGACAAAAGAAGACTAGACCAGAACAAAGCACTATTTGGGAGGAAAGCAGAGGATTTTATTCAAAAACGATTAGCTGAACGTTCTTCAACTAGATCTACCAGCAGAAGCAATGAAAACTTGTGACACAGTTCTGAGTGTGAAATTAGTATTTTAGATGAAAGGTTGTCTATGCAATGTTAATGCAAAAGCCTTAGTAATTCAATCCTTTTTATTTGTAACAACAATATCAATATAAATTTGTAACAACAATAATCATCTGCAAAGGAGGTTTAGCCTTTTTCACTTCTCTTTGGCAACATAAGGACGTGAAATGTACTGCAACAACCTTCTTTTCTATATATATGTATAAAAATACTTAAATGTATAGAGACGTGTATGTAGGACATACATATTAATGACTCTTTAGTAACTGAAAAACTACCAGGAAAGTAGATAAACAAGAGAAAAGTCAAAATGAACAATGCAGAGACTAGATGAGATATCCACTCTGACTGTTCTGAGCAATTTCTTTTTGTTACCTTATTTAATAAGAATGATTGAACATTTTGGGAACAGCTGCCTTGTTAAACAGTCCACATCCCCAGCCCTTTCGCTAATGTGCAAGGGTAACAGTGTTAAACTCTCAAGAACTCTCCCTAGTGATATGTCAGAATTGATATTCCTGATGTTCCCGAATTTATATAAAACAAAGTGGGAAAAGGGAACAGAAATGCTTGCAAGAGCTACTCTAACAAAGAAAAAGCCTTCTTCTAGTTGATAAATGCATTCAGTAGCATATTTCTTTATGTAATGCCTCTTCAGACAGCAGAAGAAAGCCACTGCAAAAGTTTTTTTAAACAGATGAAACATGAATCATTTTATCTTGAAATTACATAATGTAAATGCAAATTAATCAGTATCCTTAGACAACTGTAAAGTTGACAAAGTGGCTCTTAAAGTCAGCAGATATGAAAACTGTTAAGCAGTTCTTTGTTTCACCGGCTGTAACCCTCAACATTTCTCAAAACCAACATGATAAAAGCTGTAGACATTTATATCCATTAAATGAAAAAGCCATGGTAGAGATTTGAGAGAGCATTGCTTACACTGTAATCAATAGGTTACTTGTTCAATAGAGGGCATACATTACTTTTACTTCAAGACAAACACACTGGAAGTTATGTTTTGTTTCTGTCAGTGAACAGCTCTTTCTCATCCAAGCTTGTTAGCCTTTCCTTCCACAGAGTAATGAGACTAGGACTTTCTGATGACTAAGGAGAGCTTTCAGAAAAAATGAATGTCCCTCATCTGACATAAAACACCACTTAAGGATGAAGCAATGGTATGAAAGGTGCAATAGAAGCAAAATGCAAGGGAACAAAAACAAATTGCAGTGTAGTCCCTGTTTCTTCAAGGAGTAAACCATTTAACTCCATTTTGTGACAGACAGGAAAAACTGTGCAGGTAAACAGAAAAGGGTTGAGAGAAAACAAGTGCAGCTAGGTGGAAAAGGCCCAGAAGCTAGGTGGCAGTGACAGTATAGACAAAAGAATCAGGTTTAAGCTGGAGGAAAGTAAGAAAGAGACTCTCTTTTCTTTCAAAAGCACCCCCTATTCCTCCGCCTCCTTCCAGAATGAAAACATACATGTGAGCTCTTCATAACAACATCAGAGAATTTGGGTGGGTTTTTGTGTGAGTACAGAATCTGGTTTTGGCATACAGGACCCTTAAGCAGGGTTGAAACACTGACATGACTGTAAAAGATATCTGCAACACTGTGGTCTAACATAACTGAAACTAGAAAGCAAAAAAGAGAAAGGGGAAAAAAAGCCAAAGAGAAAATGGAAGTCAGGGGATGGGGGGGAAGGAAATTAAAAAAAAAAAAAAAAAGGAAGCGAGGAATAAAAGGGAAATCAAAAAAAGCCTTCCATGGAGTGAGGAAGGTTCACTTCAGTCAGTAAATAAGCCTTGAAGCACAGTCAGAGCACCCAGCAGGACAAGAATTCAAATCAACAACTGTTAGAACAAGCACTAACAACATGATCACAGGTAAACCACAGAGAGCGTATCAATTAATCAAGACTCTGAACTGTGCCCTACCCTTAAGCACACAAGAAGGACAAGGTAAGGAAGCAAAATGCAACACAGTATTATCTCTCTCATCTGAGGGACAGAATAATACTTTGCAGAGTCACAAGGAAACTGCTGGTTTCCTACTAAATAAATTTAAATAAATAAATAAATAAATCAGTAACTGATACCACAAAAAAGCAAAAGAGGCAACAAAATCACAGAACTGCCTAGAGGTAGAACTGGCTTATGCCAGCTCTGATTGATTCACAATGCTAAGAAGTGTGTGTCCACAACAAATGGTACCAGTTCCTTAAAATCGACGCAGAGCTTCAAGTTACACACTACACTTTGTGATTATCTGTTAGCAGAAAGAGCCAATCCATATATTTATTACAGTTGTTCCAAATAAAAAGACCAGATGGGCTGGAGAAGAGGGAGAACTGTGTACAGGAAAGGTGGACAAGCAGCAATGGTTAGGAAAGAGGTATGTTTGAGCCCATCATTGAAAAACAGCTCCTTATTTTCTCTTAGCATATATGATCACATCGCTACTACAGAGGGAAAGAGATGTCTGGCAATCTACTCAAACATTTCAGTTAGTCTTTTCTTCAGGCTCTCCTAATGCCTTACCCATTGTTGAACTTTGACTCTGCATGCTTCACGATAGCCCCTGTGAGAGTTCAAGACATTTCTAGAGGTCAGAAGCAATACAGTTCACAAGTGTGGAGGTGACCCTCTCCTGTCCAGCAGTGCTAGAACATTCCTGGTCAATGACGGATGTCAGAAGAAAGACTCACAAGTCCTTTATTACAGTCAGCCATGACAACCAGCGAGGATATTTCATGAAAGAAAAAAAAAAAGCATCCTTAATGCTTGTTTGTGTCATCCTGAAGAGTACAGGTTACCTTTCCTTTACCCCCATCCCAATCACTGCATCCTATCAGTTTACCACCATACTGATTCCTAATGCTGGAGGATACAGTGGTTCAAAGCTGTAGCCACAAATCAGTTCTAAAATCTTGAATAAAAATAAAAAGCAGTTTACATTAGTATTTTGAATTATGACCAGCATCTGTAGCACAGTATACAGTCTCTTTAAACACCTGCTATCTAAAAGTAGAAGTTTAAAGTGCAGATTTGTTAAAAAATAAGAGCAACTGTGAGCCACTGGGGAGCCACATTCACAAATTGACATCCACCACCTGCCAAGAGAGATGCAGTTTGCACCCATTCCTCAGATTACTACTGACTACACAACATCCTAATTCATTCTCAGGTCGATGCCAATTACTACTGGACCAATCCTGCTACCTTAAATTATAGTTCTGTTAGTATTTGCTGACATCCCATCCTATCACATCTCTCCTTTTGTTTTTTATAAGTGCACTCTGTTATGGTCATGAAAAACAATCCCAAAATTACAGAGAATATTGGGAAGCCCAAACCCCCTAAAATAAAGGATTTTAAATAAATTTGTAACATGCTGCATAAATTATGTACTGTAACACATTTTGAAAACAACAATTCTAATATGAAATGCCAGATGGCAAGTACACAGGAACACCAAGTCATTGCCTGAGTGGAAATTAAAACTTACCTCTTACCCTGAAATAAATACATTTGATAAAAAACGTTAAGACCACAAATGTGTGACTCCAAGACAGGCTGTAATACTACAAAACCAAACTGACTGGAGAGTAACTTAGCAAACTAAGACATAAAAGAAAAAAAACCCAAATACATTTCTGACACATTTTATTGTACTCTATACTCAGGGAAGACTTTGAAAGACGTGCACTGTAATACATTCTGAAAGCCAGTGGATGTCTCTGCATGGTCACTGGAGGGTCATGAAGGGATAGGCCTGCACTCAGAGTTACCACTAGTACAACCTACCATTGGGATAAATCTCACCAAGTATTTCTATGAAAGTGAATACACTTACTTTAATATGTTACCTTCTGGGGTACTAATATAAGCATGTGCTGTTCTAGTTCATGAACTCCTCTTGCAAAGAGCCACTCTATGAGGACTACAGTATGCTTGTTACGGGAGTATGGACGATTTGTCTCATTTAGATCTAACCATGATGCAACCCGGTACCAGAAGGGCTTGTAAAACCCTGCACAGAATTGCCTCAGTACTTAGGAAGCCCATGCAAACTACCCATCTTCATGTGTGCCTCCAGAGCCTGGACCCCTGGACAACTTGAACAGTCTTACTCTTGCATGAAACAAGAAAGAGATGATACAGCCTATAACTAAAAGCTTATGATAGTAGTATTTTTGCTTCCTAAAGTAACATATATAATCACACAAATATCTATATTGAGACCTGGGCATCAAAACATTGTGCATACCCATGAATCAGAGATGTTCCCACAGGTCCTTTTGATCAGGAGAACAATGGGGAAAATGTTATTTTTCTGTCACTTAGATTATGTTTTAACATAATTTTAGTACTCCTGAAGAATAGATTCTCAGGCACGGTTCACTGCAAGTGATGTTTCATTTCATAGTGCTATGTGGGCAGACTGGTTGCACTTCATGTCTCTCTGACAATTTTTAAACACTTCTCTCCCTTTGCTGCTACACGAGACTTATGACCAGACTATCAGTTTAGCATTAGCAGTTAAAGGGTTAGTTCATTTCATACAGAGAACGGATGTTCAACTGTAACTGCTGTCTTACAAACATTAACTAGAAGTGCAAGCAAACTTCTTTTGGAAGCAACCTAACACAGAAGCCAAGCATTCATGTTCTTGCTCTCAAAAGTTGGTACTGAAATATACAGCATACCCCACAGCAAAAGGTGAATGCAACAAAAACCCTCTCAGTATCTGAATGTCTTTTCAGTACTCTTTTATTTTTATTTATTCTTGCTTTCCGGTTTTACTGTCTTTGATTTCCCTCCTTCTATCATTTCTGACTGGAACTCTGTAATTCTTTATCGTCTCATGAACCAATGTGTTGCTGTTGATCACTCATTGTTTACTGCATTTCTGACCTGCATGTCTCCTATTGCAAAATCAATACAGTATTCGGATTTAAAATAAAAACTGAGTGCTAACAGTGCTTTATTCTGTAGCTAATAACAGTACCATATTATTACTTTTTATGCCCAATAAAAAATAAGAAACTGCAAACTATGATAGCCAAGGCAAACCCGTAATTTGATTCTAAGAAATAAACCTTAAAAGCCAGAAGTGCTATGCACATTAAGCACCCCATGACTGACTGTACTAACCATGACACTTGAGTTTTATCTACACGTCATGTTCACTAATGTTACAAATTAGGTTTGAATACAGTGTACGTCATCTAATATTTTACCAATATGTCTACAGAAGGCATAGCAGAAAAAGCAGCCTGAAGCCCAAAATATTCTAACGAAGGATACAAGAGAAATTATATTGAACAAAAATTGAAAGAGCTGAGAGAACAGCACAATACTTCATTTTACAGGTTGAACCACATTGCCAAAACACAAGAAAATTGGGACTGGTCTTGCATAAGGCATGTGGGCAAAACCAGAAGCAGCCAGGTGGGAAGGCTGAGAAGGTGGATTGCTCCTTGGGCACAAGAGGCAGAAAGAGCAGCTACTTTAGACAATGGAAGAGGTTTACTCGAGCGTGAAAGATGGCAAATTAGTTCAGGAGAAAGAGAAGCTGAGATGCTGAAGTAAAGGAAGATCTTTGCTGATAAACAGAAGCTTTTGGTGTTTGGGGGTTTGTGACTATCTTGTATTATTTAAAATATACCCCTATGGAAATAATCCTATCGTAAAACAGTGAAATTATCCAACCCCCAGTGGAGATCTTGTTTTATTAGTGTATTCTATCACTGATGTGAAGGTAAACCTGCCTGTATCTCCATTTTGGGGGTTTAGTCAAACAAGCACATCATTAACTGACTTTATTTGTCATATGTACCTCAAATTCCTGAGGTCAGTTTAGTAAATCTTGGTGCCGTATTCTCATTTTGCTTCAAAATTAACACTTGGAGATACACAAATTAAACAGGGCCTATTTTGTTTATATTGCAGTGTAGTCAGCACTTTATAAATTGTTTTTTATTCTGTAAATAATAATACCATAAATTTTGTAAATAAAAAAATACTGTAAATTTGCAATGTGCTGATATGTAATTCTGAGACTGTTACAGCAAAACATTTCTCCCGCAAAAAATAAAGGTTGAAATACTGTCTTTACAATACAAAATATGGCAGAAATAGTCTAGAAGTAGTTAACTCAATGCAGATCGAGTCCTTTGAAGAAAGAGGGTGTTAATAATTACAGGAAAAATTAGATATAGTTGCATTTAAACAAATGCCACATGAAACACATTTGACCATCTGCTATAACTGTCTTAGGGTATCATGTTGGCAGATATTACATAATCATCTGCATATGACAGATAATTTTAGCCAAACCTAAATAAAAAACATGTTCTGATAGTTTTGAAGGGAAAAAAAAAATACTAATCTGCTTTACAAACTTATGAAATATCTGAAGTGCTATTTCTTATTAATACAGGCTGGTTCCATAAAAACTATTGTGTTATAAACACAAGAAAGAAAGAGAAAACACAGTACCCTTTTTTTACTATTTTCTATGTATTTTGAAACACAAAACTGATCTGCCCAGAATTTCTCATGTATTTTATTCCCTTAAACCTTTTAAAAGCAGTGGCTTAGAAAAACAATTAACTCATAAAGCACTCTACTACTCTTCAACCAGTATACAAGGACTATTTGCTTGTACAGCTTAATGCTATTGGAAGTAAGAGGTTTGGAATACCTCTAGAAAGGATTTTTGAAACAGAAAAACATCCACAACTGGTAAAGATTGCCCTTGTAGAACATGTGGAGAACTTTCCCAATTTACGCAGGAATTTGTGCAGTCATATCTTATTTAACTATGTTGATTTACAATTCATTATTTAAACAATGCACAAAAAAGTACACTGCAGCAAAGTGCTATCAGTACTGAAGGTCATTCTCTACATAATACAATGAAACAAATGTTTCCTAAAGCTACCTTCTACATAACAAAAAAAAAAAAAAGGCCAAATTACTTGAAGATCTAACAAAATAAATACTGTTATCGAAGACAATTGGATTTTATAGTACTTATAATAAATACATTATGGAATTAAAATTGACTGAAGAGATTCAATTTTCCTTAGACACATTGGAACAGCTCAGAAGGAATGGAAAACCTGGTAAACAAGTTACCTTAGAAAACAGAAAAAGAAAAGCCCTTCAGGATTGGATTAACTAAAGGACAGCACTTGTCAGATGCGATCAAGCCTGCACAATTAGCCATATTGGAATTCTGCAGCACCTTTAATTATGCAACTGCTCAAGGGAAGTAATGTGTGAATCAGAAAGCAATTGAGGCAGGAGGGAATGTCTCCAGGTCTCTAGTCCACCTTCTGGCTCAAACGTAGGGTTAACTTCCAAGTTGAAGCAGGTTGCTTCATGTTTTGTTCAGTGAACTCCTGTTGATCTCCAAGGGGAGTTCCCAGCCTCTCTGAGCTGTTCCTGAGCTCACCAGCCCAGCCGGGATTCCCTGGATTGCAGCTTGTGACTCCTGCTTTTTTGCTGTGCACCCCTGGGATCATAACTCTCCCACTCCCCTTCTGGTAGCTGAATACACTGCTCATCCTAAATACTATTTTTAAAGAAGTCCTATGGGGATATAACTACATCCATGACCTAATAACAGTTTTATCTATGACCTAACACAGTTCAATATGCAACTGTTCAACTCTTGGTCTAAAATATTGAATCACTACAGGGATCAAAACAACCAGTATTCATCCCACCAAACATTAACATTTCAATGAGAGAAACTAACCTTTCAAACAAGGATCCACCCTAAGCTGCTTTTCATGCTATCTTCTCTTGAATTTCACAGCACAATTCATTTGCTAGTCCTGTGCCCTGAGTTTTATTTTCAAGTACCCCACAAGCTCAGGAGCACTGAGAGCCTCTTCAGGATATTGACTCATCTAGCCCAAGTAAGATGATACCTAGTTTCCTCTTAAGAACAGTTCTCCTTATCAGTTTGCACCTGTGAAGAGAACATCAAGATGGTAAACACATATAGCCTAACATAAAGAGTGCCATGCAGGCACAATTATCACAGATTCCTTTACAGTCCTAATACCGCCCGAACGCATTAGCTAGCACTCTTGACCTGAGAACGTCTGAGATAACTGCTGGCATGTCCCCCATTCTGGACACATCCCTGGAAGAGTGTTTCAAAGGAAACTGTGTTGGCATTTGTCTTCTGAGAAGTACTGCCTCTAAAACTGGCCTGAACATTCACTTCCACAAAGAAATGGCATAATTACTAATCATTTGCGTGTTCTCTTTTTTTTTCAGCATCCAGGAAGATGGCCATAGGCTAGTTGTGATCAACCACAGATGTACTTTGCAGGTACACATTAAGAATCGAATATATCATGAGTTTATTCCTGCCCTTCCCAGGTTGATTTGTGATTATTAGTGTCTGCCTGAAAGGTAAAATGAAAATGAAGAATCTAATGGATTCTATAGAATCTCTATAGTGAATGTGTTGCAAACAGCATGTAAAGCCTTCTGATAAAATGATGATTTTGGTGCAAAGAGTTTTAAATTGAAATACAATAAAAAGTAACACACAGATGAAAGATAAATAAAGGGAGGACAGATTCAGGGAGGAAAAACAAGCAGAGAGATTACAACTGATGTAAGAGTTGGTAAGTGAGGTGAACCAAATGCCAATGCTGTCCAGTGTTCCACAGGCTTTACATAGAGTGTGGAGTGCTAAAATAAGACTCAAATGAAACTCCTATAGTAGGATATTGCATTTTGCTAAAACAGATATACAAGATGGCTTAGAAGAACGAAAACAACAAAACAAAACAAAAAAGAAGTTTGTGGAAAACTGTGATAAACTTGCAGAAGAGTTGAATCATGTCCTCAGAACAATATACTGTGAACATCAGCAGCAGAGATTGCTATTAGTGAAAACAAGCGACTAAAGACATTTTAAGTTCAGCATTACTGGAAGAGCGTAATGAAACTCAATCAGTGGAAAGGCAAATAACTCCAAGCAACAGCTTTAGAATTGCAGTTTTCTCTTGGATGATTTTACTGCAAAGAACAACTTAATTCCCACTCATAATGACTACCCATTAGGCCAATGCCTATTAACTGCTGTCACCTATGAAAACTTTGCTGTGCCAGACAAAATTCCAGAAGTATTCCTTGCAAACAACAGTGTCCTTTCTAACTATGTTAGAAGGAGGAGTATTCACCCATTCGTGAACTAAAAAAGTTAAACAACTTTCAGCCATATTCAGTCAGCTCCTATACTACCCTCACCAGATTATATATATCTATATCGAGACAATCCAGTCAAATAACAGCTGTCAATCGTGAGCTGTAAGATTTAACAGCAATATTTCAGTCACTCTCACTACAACTGCCACATATGCAATCTCTACAAGTTCATTGTTCATAGGAATTATTGCTAAGCAGTACAGTACCATCAGCTGCAGCACTAGACAGGATTATTCATGTGTACCAGGTACTGTTCATTACTCACTTCTGTGTCTATGAGTGCTTCAAAAGTTCAAAAGCCTCTTCAGTGTGACAGCTCATTACTTATGACGCAGCTTCTGGGCTGGGAGGAAGACAATGAGGCAACTGAGATGCATTTCTTCCTCCACTGATCTAACAAACTCTCCAAAGAAAGTGCATCTTTAAGGTACAAGCAGTAAAGCACCTTCACCTTAGAGCTTCACCAGAGACTCAATTCTGCCACTAGTTCTGGGTTTTTTCTTTTGTTTTTGTATTTAGAATGTCATTGTTATTTACTACAAACAAAAGAGTCAAAAGGAAGTAGATGCAGTGAGTAACTTATTAAGCCAAAAGTAGTATTTTCTTCTTTCTTCTGATTTCCTCTTTCCTCCACCTTCAACCAACATAAAAAGAGCAACTGAGGTATGAAAAACTTAAAAACAAAAAAAAAAAAAACCAAACCCAAACCACATTTGTAATAGTTTTAGAAGCATATTACAGACACCAGACAAAAGCTCCACTTTGTGTTAATTGCCCATGTTCCCTTATCAATGAAACCACATCAACTTACAACCTACAGCTTGGAATAAACAGATACATATAAAATCATGTCTTAACTGACAATTTAGCATATTCTTTATATTATGAAAAACAATAAAAGGGAAAATGATGCTGTAATGAATGCATCAGTTATCAATGAATGCATCTGAAAAGGTCCTCTCCAAGACCAATGGGAAAAAATAATATTAACAAAACTAAAGTCCCAGCACAACCCATCTTGAGCCCACATTATCCTTCTACTCAAGTATACTCCTGCTATTTTTCAAGGAGTGTTCAAATTTGTTGAAGAGGTTGCTGTTTATTAAATCAGCTTAACAGTGCACAGGGTTAATTGTTTTTCACATGCAGACTGCTGAAGCCATTCCATTTTTTAAATATATCATAATTGAATGATGTATAAGCTTGTTTTAATAGTAATGTATAGCTTTTTAATTTCTACTCTACTAATGTCACAAACTTGGTATTAAGAGTCCCAAAAGCTCTGTTCTTTCCAGCACTTTCAAGGTTAGCTCCTGCAAAGTCGGATCTTAGAGCAGTTTTTCTGTGTCCATTCCTCTGATTTAGCAAAGTAGGTCACAGTCATCTCAATGCCTTCCTTTGATTCCACCATCTTGTCTTTTATTTAATGACTATGTAGTAGAATGATTCTCAATGTTTCAGAGCAGATTAACTCATCCTAGACTGTCTGCAGTAAAATGAATTTGAATTAGTAGTTTCAGTGGGAACCAAGACAACAGAAATCCCTATTTTACAAGTCATATCCCTCTCCTCAGCAAACGTATTGAAGCTTTTGTGATTCAGCTTTATATCAGGTTTGCATGTCAGTTATATTTGAGATTAAATTTCATCTTTCAATGAAGTATTTTTTCCTAATAACAAGATAATCAGCTACAAGACCATGTAAATTTTATTTACTACAACAAATACATAATAAAGGTGTTGGAAAAGCTACTGTTTTATTCACTGCACTCAAACTATTTTTCTTTTGTAGTTACAGTATTTCAAACATATTAGTTCTCTCCAAAACACTGCGTTGACTGGTGGTCCTAAAAATAAAGCGGATTTAAAGGACTATCTGGCCATGGCGCATCAAGTGACTGTTATGCAAGACTGGGTGTCGAGAGAGTATTGTCATTCTCCTTGTTTGGGAACCACCTGGCACCCAAAAATAGTGGCTCAACTCTTCTAAAGTCATCTCCGCTCTCAGCAGGTTTTAAGGTTCAGAGAACCTTTCAGATCTCTTGCTGCTTGGTCAGGACACAAACAAAAAGACGCTATAGTCTCATACAACTCCTCTGCTTCTTTACACCTCTCCCTTTCACCTTATTTCTTCCCTTTGTCTGCATCCCCAGTTACTTAGAATATTATTTCTTTAAGTCTATCTAAGTGCGATGTAGTACACTACAAACTGGTTCAACTCCACCGCAATGCTGAGTACCTTTATGACTTTAACCTTAAACATCCTTCTGGGAAATTTCTATCAACGTGTCTCATTGAAATAAAAATATTTGTTAAGCTTATCCTATCAAAATGCATTATACTTGACATACAGAAAATGACAAAAATTGATGTCATGTTTTTCAGAGCAGGGGTGCTTTCCTTTGGCAATACATTATTTATGAAAGCTTAGGAGAGTCCTGCAGATTGATGTTGTAGAATAGGTACACACTGCACTGACAACGCTCCCATACCCCACTCAGATGAATTACACTGAATGGTGAGAAGGCAGCTTGGCTCCCAGGCCATTTTTATCTCAGCCTTTATTTGAGAGCAACAGTGACAGTAATTGTGGAAAACACAAGTTACTTTTGTATGTAGGTGTTTTTGAAGTGGTGACCCAGAAAGCAACATTTCCAGTCTCCCAATCCTACCTAATAAGATGTATTATATTGCCATGAACATTAAAATATTTCAAATTACTCAAAATTATTCAGAAAAAACCTGTATCTTCCATGAGCAAAGTAACATTTCTACCTGGATTTTTCCTATAACCATTGAAAACAAATGAGAGTTCTAAAAGCAAAGACAGAAAATACATGAAATTGTAGATCAAAATAATTTTATAGGGTATAATCTCAGGGGAAACTAAAAATCAGCTATGAAACTGACTCACGATTAATTTATATGATTTGACTATATAATATAATGTTCAAATCTGGGACACAATTTAAACTGGGACAAGTAATCATTATTTAACCTAGATTCCGTAAATTCACCTCAGACATTTATTTTTTTCCTAACAGCAAATATTCAGTGACCTGCCACAAGATGCAGAAGAAAAGTATTTTGAAAAGTATAGTATTTTCTTCTTTCCATACCAAGTAATGCCACAAAGGCTGTCATAGAAAAAAACTGAATGGGACAGCAACATCTAAGAGAGGGCTTACATATTTAACAGCCATGGAAAGACTGAGGTATTAAAATATAAGCAGCACAAAAAGAAAGGCTTTGCTATCAATGCCTTACTGGAAATAGAAAGCAATATTTAAAATAAACTTGCTATCAACTAAAGAGTTCACAGAAAAAATCCTCTCTGCCTACGTGAGAGCACAGGCTGCAGCACCACTGCTAAAAAAAAGATGATGATAATAACTAAACCCAATTCCTACAGAGAATCACAGATACAATTCTAGTTCACATGCACTTAAGGAGAACATGACCAGGATTTGTCCCATATTAATTTTCTCATCTGGATTCATGTGCAGGACCAGAACCTCACAATATGCGACAGGGACACCTGAATGGAAATGTGCAGTTACGAATACATAAGCTACCCCTCTTACATAAAAACTGGCAACTATTTTGCTAAGAACAGGTCAACAAAAATACTGAACATTTTAATTATTTCTAATTATTATAACCTGCCTTGGAAAGTTTAGTGTCTGCAACAGTACCCAATCAACTGTGTAAGGTTTTTACTTCTTTTAGAACAAGTTCTTTCTGTGGTTTCCCAATGTGGTTTACTAGCAAAAAAACCTCCAGCCTTTATAGTCCCTGAACACTGCACGAAGCAGCAGGGTATTTTGCATAATTTTTTGTGAGACAGCCAAGCACAAAGCTCTTCAATTTTCTTACAAGGTAATAACAGCAGTTAGAACAGAGCTTCTGTGTGCTGTTGCCTCCTTCTCCAGGGCAGACACTTTCTCTGCCACCTGTGGGTTTGCTCCTACTGTAGTTCCCTTTCCCCTTCACCAGACAGCATTTGTGACCTTGCAGTCATTGTGGATTCTGAGCTCCTGCCTGAAGTGCCCATCAATCATGTAATTAAAGTCTTTAGTTCCACTTTAGGACTCTAGCCAGGTTGAGACATATGTTACTTAGGCATTTTATTGAAACATTAATTCAGTGCAGACTCTTGTTTATCTCATCACGATTGCTGAGAATTTTTTGTCTGCATGTCTTCCAGCTATCACATTTTAACATTTACTGTGAGTACAGAATTTAATAGCTAGAGCCCTTGACACTTAAGTCTTCATATTATATTTCCCTCATATTAATGAAAGGTACAGTTTTATCGGTTGGCTTAAAAATCTAGATGGTGGATCATTGTTCCAATTAATCTCTATTTTGATTATGTCCTTGCCACTCAGTTTGTAATTAATGTTTATAGTGATCACCATCAGCTGTTTTGTACCACAGAGGGCAAAAGGGGTAGGCAAGCTTTTGAGGAAGAAGAGCTCAGCTGCTATATGGCCACATCTTGCACCAGCTGCATCTGTTCTGTGACCAGATTGCATGGCATGCATAACTGTTGAGTAAAGATCACCCACATCACCTAGCAAAAGATCAAAAGTCAGAGCCAATGCATGCACAGCTTTCAAAGGACCTGCTGTCTTTACAGAAGCAGAGTGAAGTGATGACCAATCAATGCTGAAAGACAAAAAAGAATAAACACAAAAAAACTTCATGAGATCATTACCCCCTGAAATCTGCTCTTTATTAAACTAAAACAGACAAATAATGATTTGCAAACATGAGCAAGTTTCCACAATCACTTCACAAGCTAGAGAAAAGTGCTGCTTAAAACGTATCTTCAAACATGATACAGGTATTTCAAGTCAAGCAAGGGAGAGCTACTGTCTAAAGCCTTCTGCATTTTTAAAATGTAATGAAAAAATTTTTTTCAAACAAACCTACAATCGAACAACTATATTTATTTCTTCTTAAAACAGTGTTTTCTTGACCACTTCTAAACGTATACTAGTACTGGTCAGACATACAGAAAAATCACTTTTAATTTTGCAGCAGGTGAGTACTACATTACTTTTTCCTGTCTGTGCTTTGAAATAAGTTCATGAGCGAGTATCATGGCACAATGCAGCAGAGAAAACTCATCTTTAAAACACTCTGGTCTATCAGTTCAATTTGTGTTTACATACTCTTTTTTCCTAAAATTACCACTTTAAGAAGTTAAGATCAGAGTGAAAAAATAAGGGAACGTTGTTACATTTACAATGAGGAAGCTGCTATGTAAAATGATATTTCATGGCTTTTAAAACAAAGCAAAGCAAACAATCCTGAGTGACCTTACCAAAGGATGCTGAAGCCAAGGACAAAAAGGCTCCCTGGGAATCCCGTTCACACTGCCAAGAAATCAATACCACAGGCATTGACAATGCACAAACACGATACTCTACACTGGAAAACATTCTGACTCCTACCTAAAAAGGTAGGGATCTATAAAGAATTTATGTTTTATACCTAAGTTAGCATGCCGTAAGGTTTTCTCTACAGCAGAACTCTGTATAAGCTACACTTTTTTTCTCACTTTTGGACCTTAAACTTTAAAAGCAGCATTTAACGCAGGAACAAATGGCAAGATCCACTGAATTAAAGTTACAGTTTTGTGATGAGGATGAAGTTCAGGTTTGCCTTATAACTGTAATTTAGGCAGGTGTCAGACCTGTGCCCATGTACACTCATTCCCTCTCCCCCAGCCATCAGGATAAGAACTCCGCACAACAATCCAGGAGCGAGTCTCACCCAATCCAGCTGAAGATGCTGCCACCAGGTCACTTGCGAAGGAGACTCATCCACTGGACAGACGCTCGCCATGCTGATTGGGTTTCCAGCGGATTATTAACATGTAGAAGGTTCCCAACAAGTTAGTGGGTTTTACCTTGTTAAAATGTTAATGTAATAGCTTTTTCACATCTTATGGTTCACAAGGTAATGCAAGTAACCCTCTATCTCTTTCAGCAGTTTGCTGCTGAAAGGATGAATTCCACTCTAAAATGGCCTGCAAGAATTCTTGCATAAATTTACCAAGTGACAACAACTCAACTGCAATGTTACATTAAATAATTTTTCATTTATATTAAGATATCCACTCAACCTCATACTTTACTTGATGGCAAATACTGCCAAAACCAGCCTAAAACTCTTTAGATTTTATGACAGATTGGTATTAAAACTGAACGGTACCCAAGCAGAATTTTGTGTAAGCACATTAAATCACAGCTCTCCCTGCCTATTGAGGGTGCAGTCATTCTGCTGTTTGTTTATTCATTTTGAATTTTTCTAAGGACATGGTTTCCATGAGCATATTTCAATGGGACGTGATGGAGTGCCACATACTGAGTTACTGCAGAGCCACTTCTTCAGAAGACAGAAATCTCTACTGTGTGCTTGGAACTGCCCAATACATGTGAAACAGAAACTAACCGAATTTGATAATTCTAAATTATAAAAAACTGATCCTCTAATATGCACATTAACCTGCTCTCCATGTATCAATTAAAAGAGAATCTGTTCAATGACAAATCAATCTGAAATCGTGACTTCAGTGAATGACAGGCATATTTCCTTTTACAGCACAAGGTCCTTTAACATTTTGTTGAATTTCTTTTAACAAATTAGAACTCTGGTGTGATGCATTTTCATTTTCTTGCAGTCATTTAAATTGATTGAAAACTTTGATTTTTTATTCAGCACTTTTCACCTCTTGCCATCATCATCATAGAACAAGGCAGACCACACAGTTCAAACAACATCTGCTCATTCTGAAAAGATACTGTCACTTGGACCACAAATAGACCTTATTTTAAACCTTTTTACTTTGAATGACAAAGATCATTTTTTCATATTTTTGTATCCATACAGAAACTGTGATAACTACCTGAAGAAATGATAAAAATAGTGCAGTAGTACAAAGGAAGCAATTACTCTAAATTATTACAGAAAGGGAGCATTTACTCCTAGTCCTGTATTAAACATAATAATGTAACTGCTCTGAATTCAGTAAAATTAGAGATTTAAGTGATAATTTCCTAACAAGATATTTTAATTCTCAGAAATATGTCACTTAATTATGAACTGTTGGACTTTGTAGAAAATCATTCCATTTCAATGTACTGTGGTTTGTTTGGTTTTTTTAGTATGTGTGAAGCTTAGATGCTTAAATAAATTCATTTCAGAAATGCCACTTAAATACCTACAAACAGTATAAAATTTGTTATTATTCGCTCAGAAACTTAAATTATCGCTAATTAAATACTAAGATACAGTAGACTAAGTAGCAAATGCCTACTGTGAGATCCCCCTTAGAGATGACCCCTCTGATGTTGACCGAGAGGAATTCAATAGGGCTTCCTCAATTGCCATAGCTGACTTCTATGTATTCTACATTCTCCTTAACACTGAGTGATGACTCCTCCTCTTCTGCCCTACCTGTCTTTATGGAACAGCCTATAGCCACCCTCTGATCCTCCAGTCATGTGAGTTGTCCTACTATGTTTCAGTTATATCTATGACATCAGAACTTTCTGACTTGCAGTGGAGCTCCAGTTCCTCCTGTTTGTTCCCCAGGCTGCATGCACTGGCATACATACACTTAAGGTTCCTTGCCGCTATTACCCAATCAATTTGAACCCTTTGGTTCCCATGACAAATAGTTAATAATAAATACATTTTTTAACTACTCATGATAACAAGCCAGAAAGGTATTGTAATATGTCCAGAGAAGATGCACAAGATTCAAAGGAATACATCATATATAGCAGACAGAATGACTTTTATATGTAAATATATATGAATTTTGTATGCTTATACAGTAAATGTCAGCCGGCTGTACACAGATCTAAATCACAAAACATTAGTGAAAATAATTGTCATAACTTGGTATGTGATGATTTAACTTCTTGATAACTTTCTGGTAAGAACAAATACTGAGCAACTACGTAAGGGCTTCCCTCGGAAGTCATATTTCTTTCCTACTTTTGTTTACCCATATTTACTTTTTTATTAATAGCCATCATCCTTATAGTCAAGGAATATTCACATAAAACACAAAATGGTACTGAAGCCTCTACTGGATTCCCAACAGCCTCTGCATTTTCCTCCAGCACTGCCCTCAGTTGCAGTTTCCCCTATGCTATGTAACACATGCCACAGTGACATACTTGACCCCTTTTGCTTTAAAGCACAGTTCTACTGAAGAAGAATAAACTGCTCGTAGTACAAAGCATGTTTCAAAAGCAGGTGCAAGCAGACCTGAACCTTTTTGTGGATTCTAACTGCCCAGATCGTTACATGAATGCAGTACTTGACCCGATGTAATCCGTTTTGCTGAGACTGGAAATTATTCTAGCTAAATTGCTGTGAAGTAGCTTTCTGTCTGTGAAAGTAAAATTGATATGATATTACAATTTCAGTTCTTCAGCATCAACAACCCTACACATCCCTGAAGAGATTATGCATCTATTCTGTGAGGCATCATAAACTGGCAACAACAACAAAAATTGGAGATTTTTCATGACAGCATACAATGACATCTTTTGACCCAAATACGGGCACAGTTTTGAGGTGTACACATTTATGTCTCTGTGTGTGCACATGTTCCTTCTTTCCTGCATTTCTAGGAAAGGGTATCAGAAAGGACCAGTAAGGACCCCTGCTTTCTTGAAAAACTGGGACTGGATTCTTCTCCTTATGGGAAATTCTAAACCTGTAAAATCTTGAGTATTTCTGAAAATATCATTATAGTAAATATTTCTTATTCCCTTCTATCACTCTCATCATCATCAACTCTGCTTTCGCAAAGCTGCTGCTCAGCTCAGCTTATAGAGTCTGCTTCATCCTCCAAGAAAGGGCCTTAACACTATCTACAATTAACATGGGTTTACTTAATTAATAGAGAATATGGCATCATTGCACAATAATCCCTGACAAATTGATCATTATCAATAGTTAACGACTACTTTGTTAACTAATTGCCCTGGTGCAAAAGGGCGCCTGGGGAGAGAAACACTTTGCAAGGAAAACTAATAGCTACTAACAGCCATAGGGTTTGCTTTGGGAGGTGCTACTGGTATTATAAATCCCCCAGATTACTACTACTACTGATTCTTGAAGAAGAAAGGCACCGTGGCTGAGCAAAAGTGGCTTTCCGAGGTAAGAATGCATTGTGTTGAAAACAATTATCTACCATTAAGAATGCACATACTTCACCAATTAGAGCGAAGAATGCAGTCGATTACATTTATAGTATTAAGTGTATGTGATAGCTTTCCTAAGACTCCAGGAAAAACAATCACATTATACACACTATAGAGCCTCGAGAAAGAACAAGACTTAAGCAAAATCTGCAACATATAACTGATTAATATATTCACTTAAAATCGTCTGGGAGTTTCAAATAAAGCCCATTTCAATGCTCTGTATAGCCAGCATTCCACGCATGGATATCAGCTTACCATCTACTAAAAACTCTTTCAGGGATGCCATCAGGGTACTTGCACTCCATTAACATCACTTGCTTCTAGCAGAAAAATAGCAGAAGTACTTTACATGCTGATCACAAGCACCAAGCAGGAAGCTGTTAAGTGGACTGTAAGACAAACGCTTGAATTCCAAACTTTAGCTGGCACACTGAGGTTTATAGTGCAACTCACCCAGCAAAGGTTGGTGCCTACTGGAACTCACAACCAGAGAAGATCCTCAAACCTCCAAGGTTCCTGATAATCCCGCCCCCCCCCCCCCCCGATGTATATGAATTGTAGCCTGATTATTAAATATATGACTATACTTAAAGCACATTTTTCTCCTTTAAGTGGACACATCTGCCTTCACCACATCTCATCATTACCGATACACTTCTTGCCTCCATTCACAGCCTCATTATTCTTAAACAGACACTACAACTTTCAGTTTGCCCACCCATAGTTTCTCTATTCCTTTCAAATGAAAGAGCAATTTTGAAGAAAGCCAGAACTACTGATCTGCTTTTCTTTTGTGGGTTTTCAAATGTTCAAACACCCCTGCTTCAAAAAGTACAAAGTTTGGTGGTTCAATTGTTCTGTACTACACTGCAAAAAGATAGCAACTTGAAGAAAGAACTAGCATATAAGAATGGAAGAAAAAGAGATGAAATTTGCTTGTATGGAACGAATATAAAGACTACCAAGAAAAGGGATGAATAGCATAGAAATATCAAGATGGGCAAGAAGAGACAGCAAGGGTTCTATTAGAGATGAATAATACAATTGTGAGAGAGCTTTTAGAGGGTAATAAATATGTTATACAATACAGGATCATATATAGAACATAGGATAATAGAGGGGATTTTATATACATTCAAGAAAAAAAAAAAAAGGAAGTTGGTGTTGCAACAAAAAGGAGGCTAGAGTGGTCTACATTACATTTTGTGCCCCGGGTCATTATTGTTGTCGAGATTCTCATTATTCCATGGAAGGGAAAGCAACAGCAGCATAAGTGTTTGCAAGCCACCAGAATGACAGTGCATATATAAATACCTGCAGGTAAATGAAGTGGAAGCTACTTAAAATAATTTCATAGGTTTGAAATGACATTCCAAATTTATTATACTCACTGTCAGCTGTGAGCCTATATGGTTAAAATCTTACTTTCATTCAATATCACACGAAAAGGTCACAATAACTGATTACCACCAGAAGTGGATTTTTTGTTTTCCTCAGCAATTCACTCTTGCCCCACCGAAGCCCAGTCTGAGCAGTGAGAGGGGTGCTGTCAAATATTTGGTTCTTCAACTGTAGAGGGGACAAAGGGCAGAACACCTCATGTTCAAACTATCAGACCAAGAGCTCTCTGTAGATTTTAACATCAAGAGGTGCAGAACCGTGCCATATGGCATCCAGAAGGGCTCTGGTTCCAAAAACAAGGGTCAAGGAGGACAATAAGAAAAGCTGATGTTTCGACTCCTTTCGCCACTGTTGTTCTGATCAAATACTCAGTTTCTGTTGAGATTTCTATGGGAAGTGTAAATCCCATTCTCTCCCACTATGTCTAGCGTATATGTGAATCATTTAAACCACAAAGCATTAGCAATTACTCATTGAAATACCACATTTTATTCAGAGCTATCCAGAGATGATGACAAGTGCTATCAGAGAACGACTTTTTGCCCTCTGGAAAAGTAGTGGAGGGAGGAGGGGAAGAAAAAAACAACCCATCCTAGCCAAGTGAATTGTTAGTGTCTCACTGCGCAGATGAGGCAAATCACTAGTGCAGGTGCTGTGTCTATAAGGAACCCTGATAAATCTGAAGTGAATGTAATAGAACTACTTGCCTTACGCAGATGGAGAACACAGCTGGGCATTTACTGACTGGATGGGAAGCCAACCTTCTTTCTTCAATTTCTTAGCCATCGTCTAGGGGCACAGTGGTGAGACCCTACCTGAAAAGTAGCTGAGAGCCAGGGCAATGAATTACATTGAACTAAATGGATAGTATCTTTAGTTTTCCACACCCAAAACATAACAATACAGTGTAAACTCCTACTTCAGGTATCATTCATTGATTTTATAGATGATTCTGAGATATATAATCTTTTGTCAGTTTATCAACATAAAAAATTACCAGGCATTCTGGACATCCTGAACAAATGGCAAGTTTTTAGATTATCAACTTTCTCAGTTGCTAAATAAAACTAAACTTAAAACACTTGAGCAAAAATGAAATATATTAAAAAAAAAAGTAAAATATCTCCTGAGCCCCACACTGTCCTTTCACACCAATGCCACCTTAACATGCAATACATCATCAAAGGAACATTACACTGATGATACAGAATTTATGAGGGATGTCCTGTATCTTATTAAATAGGAAGTCGAAAGCAACAGAGTAGAACAGAGAAGCACAATAACAACGTTTTCACATTTCTAGAGTCTGAGAAAAACACATCTTTATACTTTTTAGGGGGAGGGAGGGAAAAGAGATAATATGAATGTAGATGTAGACGATATAATGTTTCCTCCTAAACACCTGCTAAGCCAAAAGTAAAGTGCTATAATCACAGACCTCTATGCTATATAACTCACCTTTGCTATATAATTCACCTTCATGAAATGTGAAACTCCTATTTATTTAGGAAAAAAAACCCAAACCACCCCACACTACTAAAGACACTTCACTCTTTTTCTTTACTCAGAAAGAATTTTCCTAGATTTTCTTTTAGTTATCCCTGAAAAAAATGAAGTGCACTATATTGCAAATGACTCTTCTAAACTTATTCAGAAACAACTTGGAATAGGTGGAAGCAGTATCTTATGGTGTCAGTGCTTGTTCAATCCTGAAAGATTAGAAATTACCTGAAAAATAAAAAGGCATGGTGATCTTCTCACGTGAGGCAATTTATAAGAGATTATATATTGATATAACCAGTCATAACAGCAGAAAGTACACAGGCAAAGCCATGAACATTGGGAAAGAACTCAGGATTTTCAGTATAATGCTACAAACCTCATCTCTTGGACAATGCAGTCTCACCCAGTCACCTGTATATCCATCCCCTAGCTTCCATCAGAAATTAAAGATACAATTTTTGAAAGATATTCAGTACTTATAATCTGAACTTAAAGTGACAAAATACTCTAAGACATCTCAATTCTACTTCTAGT
The DNA here is from genome assembly GCF_004027225.2 of Strigops habroptila. Lineage (NCBI taxonomy): Eukaryota > Metazoa > Chordata > Aves > Psittaciformes > Psittacidae > Strigops > Strigops habroptila. Next base: position 74,307,284 of record NC_046358.1, read on the forward strand.
GGTTGTCCAGATACTGTAGGCTTGTGGTAAATGTTGTTAACTATTTATTCCTTAATCTGGTCAATTTATCTGTCATATAGAAACGGAGACAGGAAGCTTTGCATGTCTTAAAAAGGACAATGCAAGTGTTTAGAAGGGACCTGGTTGGTTAGATTCATGTGTTTCACAGAGTTAATACCAGAGCTGTTAAGATATGCATCCCCGAAATAAAATGCTTTTTTCAACAATGATTTTTACATGTGAACTCTATCAATATGAATACTACCATGAAAATAGGTTTTGCCTTCCTCTTTTCTGTTATGTGAATTCTGGCCAAAATGACACATTGTCATTTCTGTCTATTTAGTTCATTCCTGTAGCTAGCCATATGCTTCTGCACATCCAACAAACAAATCAGAAATGATACTTCAACAATAGTAGTATTTTATATCCAAGATTCCTGCTTACCAGAGTATTTTAAAGGCATCACATGCTCATCAGAACAGTGCCAAAAGAACAGTAAGTACCTGCTGAGGCAGAATGGGAAGTGCCATGTCAAATATTTAAGTACCTGCACATTATGTTCAATTTCTTCTGAAATATAAATGCCTGGAAATTTTAAGAGAAAAGACAACTCACACACCCCGTGCTAGAGAGGAAAAAGTGTAAACTACAGAGCCATCCCCCTTAAAGTTGCATTGGTTCTTGTTTTTCCCAGATTGCACCCCTGAATCCTGTCAGATCAGACCATTGTTTCCAACCAGCATTTCAATTCTACAAGGATACTTCCTCCAAGTGATTCAAACAAGTAACTGATGTATTTGTTCAACAGTGTTACAAATGCCTTCACGGTGTAACTGTGTTATTTATTGTATTTGTGCCTGTTTTCCAAGTCAGGCTTTTTTTTAAAAAAAGTTGTTGCCCAGTTTATTGGATCCTGAGATGTACGATTGACATTGTAAGCACTATGGAAAAAAGAGCACATGGACATCCCAGAGTGAAAACCTTCAAATGAAAACACTCCTGGAGATGTAAAATACCTCTTCAAAGTGCAATAGATTTCAAACCCTGTGAATTGTTGAAAACACACCACATTCAAACCTCACCATACAAACTATTCCTTCATGCAGAGCAGGTGATGTTTCAAGTCTCCAAAATTGCAAATTGAAAGCTAATATTAACTCCAGGAGGTGATGGGAACATTAACTGGAAGAGAAAGAAGGAGGTGTTTCTTCTGATGTTAAGTGCATCAGAGAGAATTAAGATGTGCAGGAGCAGGAAAAGTTAATTCAGAGCTCAGTCAATGAGAAGGCATATAATGTGACTAAAAGAAGTTTAAGAGTAACTAACAACAGGAATTAAGATGTAAGAAGAAGAAATTAAAATCCTTCTTTCTCACCTCAGAGAAAGCTCTGCTTTTGCTGTAGATACCCGGCCAGCAAAGAAGAGAGGTTACCACACAGCATATTACTGCAAAACAACTGTAATATTTCAAAGGTGAACCTCAAGTTTAGATTAGTACTTACATGAAGTATGCGTGATTGTCTAGATTAGAAGCCCCATCCATGCTCAGTCTTACCCTGCAGCACTACTATGTAGTTCAGTGCCTGGCAAGAGACGTGCACCTCTAGGCTACCTGCCTTTCCTTGCTCTGCCAATTCACTGAAGTGCTCGATGTGAGCGCAAGCCCTGACTGCAGCATTCTGGCACTCTTTTCTAGGAAAATCTGGATGCCAGTGTGAACCTAGCTTCAAGGAAACCTGTCAAAAAGGAAAATTTCAATTCCCACCCTGAAACATATGCCCCCCTGCTAAACTTAGTAATTCTTCCAGATTCCATTTTTATTGAACACAATTACTGTACACAAACTACTATTTCATTATTTATAATATCACAACCCAGAGAAAGAGAAGAGTAACAAAACCCACCTAAATTTCATCTCATTAGTTTAGTTTTACATACTTATAAACTAGAAGTTGAAGAGTTTGAGAGCAGGCAGAAAAAGCATCCCAACAAGCAGTACCCCAGGATCAATATTCTCAACAGGAGATACCCTTTTAAGTACCTTTCTGAATACCTTGTACTATTACTTATGTGAGCCTGCAGTATTACTACCTGTACATCTCCATCTGTTTCACTAGAAGACAGCATAGTTTGACTTAAAATTCTCCAAAATGAACCAACAGGGAGAAAGTAGTTTGGAATAGCACCATGTCATATACTTATAGGTGAAAGAACTGAACCTGGACAGAAGTCACTGAGCAAATATATTAACAAGAGTCAAGTCGCATCATGATCTGGAGTCCATCTGGAGAGAAGGATTCCTACATTCCTCTGCTGCATGGCAGCTATGTGGGCTTCAAGCTACTGGAGTAACAAGCAGCATTGTTCAGTGTGAAATTAAAATCATCATGGAATCAGACCTGAATACGGAAATCTATTTCGATTGACAGGCATGTCATAATCGGACCTCTTTCTAATCTCTGCTTAATTGCAGGAGCTCAAAATGGCATGCGTTTCTTCTTTGGAACATGCTTCCCTAATTTGTCAAGATTATTTACAATAAGAAGTAGCTATTTTACCACGCATATCCCTTGATCAACATTACTTTGTCCTGAAAATAATTCAATGATATTTACTACTTAATATTACATAATAATATGATATAATAATATGATAAAATAAGATTAAAGTTTAAAACCTTCAATATTTTCTTCAGGCTTTGGTATCCAATGACAAAATTATCTCAACCCATTTTTTTTTTCCTGACACAAATGTTTCGTTGGTAATAGACAATTGAGCTACTATTACAATTCCAATTTGTATGAAGTGTACTGCTAAAGAATCAATACAGGGTAACTATAATTGGCATGTACAAAGAGTGTGTTGGTATAAAGGTTGGTGACATTTAAGAAATCTCATACATATGTAAACCTTTTCTGTCAAATTCCAAATGGTGGTTGCCCCAAGAAAAAAGCAAATCCCTCCCACCATCAGATCAGTGCTGTGACTGCTGATGACCTTCCCATTTATGTCACAACCATTTATAAAAAACAGATAAGAGCTGTAATAAACAAAGGTGAGATGCCACAAAGCCATGCAAAAGCAAGATCACCTAAGGAAAGCGTCTGCAGTTAGTGATACACAAAATGTAAATGTATATTGATGCACATATCTATAACATCGCTTACACAATTGTTCTGCTACATGGATTTTACTGTTTTCCTTTCCAGTATCTTCACACCCTTAATGTTATTTCTCAATGTATTTTCAGTGCTAAAAATGCTTAATTTGGCTTTTTTCCCCTACCGTGACTGATGTTATGTATGACCTTGAATTGAATGCCATTGTAGCAAGCTGTCTCTCACTGTGGGAGTTCTCTTTTTCATAGTGCTTCAGCACAGTACCTTTGATTTGGTAAAGCAGCACCTGAACAGCTTATGCAGCACTCAGTAATTTTCTACAGCCACAGAAGTTTATAGTTTGTCCAAGCTCCAGCAGAAACAGCAGTATTTTACACACACATAATATCCTTTCCAAAAAGCACTTTTGAAAGTGGTTTGAAAACACTGAGCTTCACAACCCCCCAAAAGGTAACTAAGAAGGATATAGGTATTTTGCTGCAGCTACCTATAGTGGCAGAACCAGCAGGTATTTAATAGTGCACAGTGAAAACAATATAAACAGGTTGAATTACAGTGAGTCTCAAAGTTTAAAAAGCTTTTTTTCTTTTTATTCCTACAGAGCTCTGTAACACTATGCTTGGATGATTCATTACCAACAATACTAATACTCATGGGTCCAATACATGAGTCTCCTTTTTCCTCACATCATTACAGCAGAGTATGACAAAAATCCTAGCAGAGGTGGTCTGGCCAGTTGCCTTCCGGAACTCAGTGGAAACACATACAACTCAAAATCTCATCCCAGCAATATTTCCAAATAAAAGAAAACATATCAATGAAACTATCCAGGATTTTGCTGAATTGTGCTGTACCTTTGATTTGAATATACAAATCAAATTAAGGTGAAATCTGCTTTGTGATGGAATACGAAATAATCGTGTTTCTAGTATCCAAAACAGTTAACAGGATACGAAGTATAATGGCAGTGTACATCTAACCTAAATGACTGAGCAAATAGTAATGAAAAATTATTTTTTTCTATTTCTTGCTATGCAGTGGTTATAATTCAGAAATAGATAAACCACAGGAAAAAAAAATAATAAATAAAAAAAAGCCAACACCAAACAAACAACTACAAAAAAACCCCAGCAACCAAAAACCAAACAGAAAAAGCCTCTGAAAACAAAAACAACCAACCACCAGAAACAACCATCAAAACATCCCAAACCACAGAACAGGAGCAGTGGCTGCTTAGGTCTGTTTTCAGTCACCTCACTTACATTTACATTACCACCATGGTTGGCAATCTATCAGCTGCCTGTGCTCTTGGATGCAGAGCATCAGACGCAAGAGGGGTAACACAACTGTGTCAGACAATTGTCTTTCTGCGGCAATTGTCATTTCCATTCGTTATCCAGGGGTTTCACTTCCTATCTAGCTTGTTTCAGGCAACTACAGTGTCTGATTAAGGGTTAAGCTTCAGATTGCTTAATTAGGCCTTATTAATTTTGAAAACTTCACACTGTGTTGAAGAGCACTGCTCGTCAGTCTTGCCATAGCTTTCAGTGACCACCACCGCCAGCAGCTTCCCCTCACACAACTTAAGGCAGCCAACACCTGCATACATGTGCACAGGGTGTATGCACTGCTAGTTGTATGTGGGATATACTCAGTGGTATTTGACCGACACGTGGGAAAAAGCAGAGGGGGATCTCTGTAGCAATGCAACCTCTGTCTCTACTTACCAAAAGTATTCAGAGGGAGCCAAAATAACCAGCTCTCTGATATTTTGTATACTCTAGAAATCTCTGGGTGACAGTGCAATGTGTATTCAGCAAAAGAGGAAAGAAAAAAAAAAAAGGCAAACTACAAAGGATTTTTCTTTAAACATTAAAAAATATACTGAGGATGAGAAGTTTTTCAAAAAAGTAACAATGAAGACAACTTTCTTGCAAGTTTTCCATGTATTTATGACATTTTTAAATAAGCATTTAAAGGGATACATGAGCAGCTTAGATGAGATACCCTAAAAATGTCCTGGCCCTCAGAATGTGGGACACTTACAATGTAAAATGAATTACACATCATAGGATGTACAGCAGACAACTTAATTTGCCCAGGTTATCTACCTTCCAGCAGCTCCACAGATTTTCATGGCCTGTGCAACACTTGAAAGGTTTGCTACAGCCCACCTTCTCCCTCGTCTCCTTTCCCTGCATTACGTCAGACTATTCTCTATATAGGTCAGATTCTGGTGTAGAAAAGACCCGTATCTTTTTGTGATATATAAGGCCATAGTTGTGAACTTTTTAAAACTGTACCAACCCCATGACAATTACTTTAATTTCATTCAAAAGTCTTTAAATAGATCAGCTTTGTAAATGATTATGAGACACTTTCATATTAAAAAAACTTCCTTCAACAGTGAACTAGGACTACTAATACCAGTTTTCAGGAAGCATATGCAATCTGCGCACAATTTCCTACTGCCTATTTTCCAGTGTTCAAGAAGCAAATGCATGAATTTGTGCATGCACCATGTTCACTAGTGACATGAGCCTTTCCTTAGAACTTTCATGATAATAGCCTACTGAGTAATAATAACAACAATAAATATATTCAAAACAATAATTCTGCAAGTGAGATTTTAAAGTCTTAACAATTTTTGTAACGTGTACCCAGATTACATGGACACAGCTTAATTAAAAGCAGGTTTATTTTATTTGTACTAGGTTGGGTGAATATGGTTCTTATTGTTTAATATAAGAACTGCCTAATTTCATATTTATTTAATTTAATGCTCACATGCATTTATATGCATTTCCAGACCCTGGGTATTTTTCACTTAACTGACAATCTGCTAACATGCTTTAGCATTCAGTCTGAATCCAACAAGTGACGTCTAGATGCAGAAATGCATGTGTTGCTGCTTGCAGGCCTTCAGGGTTTTACAATTTTATGGAGACAAAGCATTGGTGAGGTTCCATTAAAAAAAAACCCACAAAAGATAAGAGCTAACACTCTGGGGTGGACCATGCACACATCTGTTCTTTCTCTAGGTGGAGCCAACAGTGTCTACCCTGGGCACGGTATAACTACAGAGCAACCATACAGTGAATATCTCCTACAACGAGTAGCTCAAGCATCTGAGATAGAACTGACATCCTTGAAGGAGTCACAAAAGTGGTGGTCTTGAGCTCCCCTTCAAAATATACCACAATAGTAACTCTACTTCAGAAAATCTGCACTTCGCTTATTCAGCAGTGCATTCATTTATCTTATAGGCTTTTACATTCCTTTAAGTTAAATGCAGGAAACCACTGCCAAATGTACTTTGTCATGCAGCTTTGTAATGGTCAAGGAACTACTAATACAGACTGGATAGAAAATGTTAAATAAGCATATTTTTCCAGAACATGACATTCTTGCTCTGTAGTAATTACTGTTTATACTATATGTACTGGGGTGTTTTGGTTTGTTTGTTTATTAAATTAATAGTTAAGAATGCAGTCATAGACCCCCACAACACATCAATACCTCTTGGAGATAAAATTCTGTTTAATAAAAAAATAAGAATTAAAATTAAATAGGTATCATGTCATGAAATTTGAGATACTTGGCTCCAAGATTGTTGCATTAAGTTCTGATTAGCAGTTAAGCATGTGAGGTGTACATGCCAATGCAGTCCTAAGAACTTTTGGTTGTGCTAAGCTTTATGTGAGATAGGTATGATATTGCCCAGGATAAATTGATACATAGACGTTATCACTTGCAGCACTTTGATCATGTAAACAAACATCAAAATTAGGAGAGGTGGAAGAGGAAGACTGTGAAAGTAACAACACAGCTTTACTTGTTATGCATTAAAGCCACAATAAGTCTCTTAAGTTTGAGCAATTTAAATAATTGGTTTCCTGTTCATGATGTTATAAAATTTGGACAGATATAGAGAAGATAAAAGAAATATAAATGAACACAAATAACCTAAACACAGAATGGTACAGTAAGTAATTGCAGCTACAGAATTTAAGATCTGAAACTTCTAGGCATACAGGGGAATATAAATTATGACAGTGCTAAGCAATAAAAACATCTGTTGAGTTGATGGGGAACAGAAATTTAAATAAAAACATTTCCTGGTCTCTTCAGCCATAACAATGTTCTTTTGTTTGTACTCTCTGTAATTTAGCTGCTTGACAACTTCATTCAACCTTCAGAAGCAAACACAGGTATTGATTATCTCTGAACATCCTAATGACTGGAGACTGGGACACAAACCATAAAAGTAGAGTTCCTGGTTGCAAGTGAAATTATAGTTTGCCCTACAAGATAGCACAATAAATCAGAGAACAAATCAGCCAACACAGGACTCTGGGGTCACTGAAGTGATGTTGACACATTACAATAATGAGAACTTGAAACACCTCATGCCCTATTGATTTTTGAGCTGAATCATTGCCACTGCAGGAGATTACAAGACTGTGCACGGGAATCATGACCCACGTGGGAGAGGCTGATGAAAAATACAAACAATTGCACCAAAATAGTTCTTTACCTGTACCTATTACAAATTAATACCCTTCCTTTGCCCTCCCCAAGGTCTCAGACTGCAATTCAATCAACATTTAACTGCTTAACTGTCTCACTTAAAACTACTTCCCGTTGCCATTTTCTTCTTTAGCTACATTATGTAGCTACATAACATGGACTTGAAGTGACACTTTAAAACATCTCACAGAAACTGCATAATAGATAAAATGGCCTACAAGAAATGTTTTTTAATGTTCCAGTAGCTTTCATGGTTCACTCAATAGCAAATTATTCTATGATATAAAAATAATTCCAATAATCACCTACTTATTTTCTACATACAATAGAGAATACAATATGTAAACATCAAAAGCCTTGCCACCAGCTAAAGGGAAAAAGAGCTCTTTTTCTTCTTTTACTTCCACTTGACAGCATTGAGAACCAGTAAGCTATTAGAGAAGTGACCAGTGACACCAGATGATTACAGTCCTGTCACGACAAAAAGAGCAGTTATAATTTGCACTGCAGCAAATTACTTTAGGAACACATCGTTTTGCTTAAGGGGAGAAAATAATACCTCTATTATCACTACCAGCCAACAGATCTCATGCTATGCTGTAGAGGTGGAAGTAAAGAGAGAAACTATTTTAACTAGTGGCCTCCACAGTAAAGTTTGAAATTTTGTTCTTCTAGTGGCACTAAGTACTTTTAAAGTACTAAAATGGTGTCCATAATGAAGCATAATTGTTTGTTGACTTTCAAGACAGAAGAAAGAAAGGGCTAACTTGGAGGAAGTGAAAGGATAAAGAACTAGATAACCTATGGCAAATAGAAGACACTTAACCTTTCAGTGCACTTACCAGCAAAAGGGATTAGAAGTTAGTTAAGCATATCCTAAGGATTACCTCCTGTCCGGCTCCTCAGAGATACATTTTTAATCAGTAGCTCTGCACTTGGAATTTATTCCTTTAGGGAGGGGGGAAATTTTTCAAACCATTTCTTTCTTCCATCTGAAATTCAGTGTCATCAGCAAGACTCCGACAAAAGAGGGGACAGAAGGACAGAAGGACAATGAATCTTACAAACTCCTCTCAATTTTTAAGGAGCTTATCCTCAAACCCACCTCTCTGAGATACAGGCATGATTCGTAACTTCACTTACAATTAAGAAATTAAGTCAAAAGGGAAGTAGCATCCACCTCCACATTTGTAAAGGAACACAAGTATTTGTCTGTGAGCCAGGGATAATGCAGATGTGCTAGGATTCAAATCTAAATACACCTATTTCTCCCAATCTCTCTGCCACCACCAAAGCACTTGCAGTTATTTGTTTGTTCCTGCCCTCTTCCCAGAAGAGTAGCTTAAGGTACCTCAATTTTTCTTTCTGCCCATACCCAGATTGCTGCTACTTCATCTCACACCTAAGCCTGGTAAGTACACTTAAACTAGATGATCCTCTCCCTGATCTTCCCTTAGAGGCACGCTCAAACAAATTAGCACACCACAGCTGTGCTAAGGGCCACAAGACCACGAGCTATAATCATTATTAATGGGGGTAAAACATTCCACAGTAAGTGGAGTCCTTTGGAATAGTTGGGGGCCTACTGGCAATTTCAATTACCAACAGACAATACAATAACTGTAGTATACCACCAGCTACCTAAAGCCAGTCTGTTCTAGAAGGAAAATTTAATCTCCCTCCTCTAACAAATTAATAACTCTTTGACATTTGGGAAATACTATTAATAGAAAATCAAATAAAGAAGATGCTCAATGTTACACAGACAGAACAAGTGGCATTAAAATAACAAACATGACTGTCTGGAAGTGGCAAGTCTTTCAACGTTCTGAGAAGAGAGTGCACACAAATGCAGACAGGAGCAACCCCATGTGAACGACCAGTGTGCCTGCTGGTCCTGCCCACAGCCTGTGAACAGCCGATGGGATCACAATGTCCCCCAGGATACTGGCCTGCTTTGGGTTCATCCCTTCCATAAGGACTGTGAACTTCCACAGCAAAGCGAACCAAACACACCCCGATTATGAATACAATCTGTTAGGACTGTGAATGTTTCTTATTTTTGATTGTTTCACATTGTGAGAACCAGTTCTATTAGGTGAAACATTATATTCAACATTCTCCTTGTAGTTCTGTAGCTTCTACAGAAACCATATCAGTGAATGTAACATGCTTAAGCTTGTTTTGCTAATACCAGTCTTCATAAATACCATGGTAGGACTCATTAGACAATAATTTTCACAATCATTTGACACTGGACAGCATTAAAATATACTCATATAACCATTTTTCATAAAAATAAAAGTCAAATAAATTGAGAGGATAGTCTATTGTGCAAGAAAAGCCAACTTACTAATACCAACAAAATAGCATTTAAAAAAAATTAGCATGTAACAAATATATGGACAATAAAAATGGCTATAAATGCATTATTAACGGTTGTATTTTAGCAACACAATAGGAAGGAGACTGTATTTTGACGAAGGAATCATGTCAGCACTGAAATGCTTACTGCCGCTTTCTGTGTTGAGAAAGTCTCAGGAGCATCACAGATACTTTGTAAACCTTATTTACAACAGGTCGGGACCCCTTGGCAGAGTAAAACAATTACTGGCGTGTGATATCCTACTAGGAACCTTTCCTATAATTTGCAATTATACCTGTTGCACCTGTTCCAGCTGCAGGAAGGCTAGCTAGACTGTATGAAAAGAACACTGTACAAGAGGGTCCAAGAAAACATCCATGGTAATGACAGAAGACTGAATGGGTTAAAAGACCCCAACATTCTCATGTGAAAACCACAGAAAAACAACATTACAGCTGCTTACTTTTTCAAGGAAATAAAAAGGAGAGTCAAAATAAGTATTAATGATGCACAGAACTAGAAAGTTCAGTTCTCAGGAAAAAGAACACAAGAATGTGCAATGAAAATTAACAGAAAAGCAGAAGGACACTAATTCATCCTGTTAGGATTCTTCTAAGTGTACCAGGTGTACCTAATGGTAAGACTCAGTGTCAGAGCACGTGTTGCCAAATACTGAAGGAAATTTAAGAAATGTTCAAAGAGGAACCAAATCTTCATACCCTGATGTCTAAAACCTGCTGCATTAAGGATCAAAGTCATCCCTTCAACGTTAAACGTCAAGAAAAACCTTTATGGGGCAATAATGATTTGCTCCTGGGACAGTTCCACACCCTTTCACCTGAGGCATCTGGTACTCAGTGCCCTGCTCTGCCAAAGCTAGAACAGGTATTAAAAAGGCATATGTCTGATCAAGGAGCTGTATTTCTCTGTACCTGGTTCTTTTTCTTTATTTAGAAGGAAACACTGAAGGTTTCGGGAACACTTGTTTACATTATGTGATTTGACTGTTTTGATAGAACTGCAGGGGTTTAAACTGTTTACTTCTCAGTACTGAAACCGAGCTGGGGTTTTCACATCAGCCACACGATGTCACTGTTGGTAAGCAAAAATTTAAAATCGTGCATATTTGTCGGAACTCAAATAACAGTTCAGGCACTGTTACTTTCACATTTTCCTTGCTCCTTTAAGGACATCACGGGACAGCTTAACATAGCTGAAAGATGCCACAATGCAATACACTGAAAACTTTCAAGAGTGTCTGACAAAAAATGAAATTATATGAACACTACCAGTTAATGATGAACGACAACACTGGCAATGCTAGAATACATTTGTTTGTTATCTCAGCATGATGTCACCAGCATATTTGTGTATTCCCATCTCTGCATTTCACTGGCTTGTAGTTTTGGAAGGCTGATGAAAATTAATCCACACTATGCTTATAAATCTCTATACATTAGTAGAGTATAATCATAGAATCATAGAATAGTTAGGGTTGGAAATGACCTTAAGATCATCTAGTTCCAACCCCCCTGCCATGGGCAGGGACACCTCGCACTAAACCATGTTGCCCAAGCGTCTGTCCAACTAACCTAAAACTCTCATCAGAAAATCATCAGGTCTGCCCTTTCCCACGTCAGTGTGTAATGCCAGTGATTCAAACTGAGTAACTGGCTCACCAAGCTGTGTCCTGCTTAGAGAAAAGGATTTCCCACCTGAATGGGGGAGGGAATTATACCACAACCTGCTCCGTAACCCTTCAGCACACATCCTTTTCGGACCTAACATTTTAAAACATAAAATACACTTCCTAGAAAATTCACAGTGTTGCTAAGGCACCATGTAATTCAAGCCTTTCTCCCAGCCACCCAAAACTGTAGAGAGAATGGAGACCTGAAGATAACAGAGCCACTGTAAAACATCCTTTATACCTTAGAACTAAAAATCCAACTGTATAGATTCTTTAGAACTAGATTTTTCTTGTTGGAATACCATTGACAAAAGATTCAAAGTAACTTTTCTTGAACACTTGCTTTCTTTTTGATGTCTCAGTACCATTTTTCCCCCTATAATCTCTTTGTATCTCTTACTAGCCCACACTGTGTCCCATATTTAGGGTATGACAGGTTAAAAGTCACACTATATCAACTTGTAACTTCAAACACCGTAATGCGATTCATTCTTTTGTGCAGTCGCGAATAAAAATCTGTCCCAAACGGGGGATGGGAAGAAGATACTAGTAAATGTCAACTCCTGTGACTGTTTGAGGCTATTCAACTTGCATTAAAAAGTCCAAAAGATGTATAAGACACCACATACGGTATAACGTATACACTTATATGTCCAGATGTAAGCTTAAAACTGTAAGAAAAGAGAGCAGAAACATGGAAAACTACAAAAGGTGGATGTATTTGACTCAGTATTCTTCTTTCCCTCACCATCTGTATTGACAGACTTTTATTTTTTAACACTTCTACACAAAAAGAAATTAGAAAAGAAATCATAATTGTAAATATTGAAGACGGTTACCATGTTTTTTCAAATCCCTTGCCCATTTGTTACAAGATACTGTTGTGTATCTTGTGTCTTTCTTGTTAACATTTAATGGAGTACTTCCATAAACATACGTTTGTTCTTGTTCTCAACACTTTCCTCTGTCACTGCGACAGATGGCTTTACACTGAAGCACATGAAAATATTAAGTTCTTTATAAACCCGTTGAAGTTTGAAATGTCTGCAAGTAATAAGTATTTTGGCAGCTATTTCTTTAATACAGATATTACAGAATGTTATTGTTTCCACATCAGTTTCCCATTTGCTACAGTCTATTCTAAACCTACAGTTTTCTTTGAACTTAATTAATAGTCGCATTGCTTCATTCAAAATGGTGTCATTTCTAAGCTGAATAGTAGGTTTTGCTATTTGTCTGTCCAAAGAAAGGTAAAAACTGATTAGAAAAATAATGGTTGTGCCATAGGGCTTGTGCCATACCACAAAGGAGCCCAGAGCACATTGGGACTTTTTCCCTACTGTTCCTTCTGTGTCTTTTAAGAAATGTGTTTTCCACAGCAATTGTTAGAGGACTGTCTTCAAAGACTTGATTCCAGTTCTCTCTAACCCAATCTTCTGCTCCATGCCAAACCACTTGTTGACTTTTGTAGTGTAAAATAAAAAATTAAATATTGAGAAAAGGAGTCCAACATGCTTATCCTTCTCACAATGGTTACACTGACACAAGAACTTCAACTGCAGTTTGTAAACTAACATGTCTGAGCCAAGAACCAATCATGTGCACTGACTGGTTAGGAACATATCCTTTTAATTTCTATGGTTTCCTCATTCAAAGCTTTTTTTGACAGAGGCTGTCAGTTCCTATATAGAACATCTAGAATACTACACAGAAAATCAGGCAACAGAGCCTCTCTGGCCCCAAGGCACCCTTACACTTCTTAGATAGCAAAAATAAGTCTCAACTGCTCTACTATGTTCTGTCTAATCAGCTTTTTATTCATAAAACATAATGTTATGTCATTAATAGAAGATGGGAAAGTCCATGCAGTTGTCACAAAAAACCAAAAATTACTATCTATAAATAAAGTGAAAATATATTGAAAATAGCTTAGTTTAGATTATATGTTTGTATTTCAAATGCTAAAGGTGATGCTAAAGGCATAAGGGAAGCCCTCCTACGTAATATAGACATTTTAAGAGTTTATGTAGAAGCAACTCTCTAAATGCATCCAATTCTATTATACCTGCTTAGACCCTTATTGAGAGGATTATTCAGTGCTTCCATAAATACAGACCAAGAGTTCTTCCCACAACTAGTGATAAACCACATACAAGTTTCACCAACAAACACACTGTTCTAAGATGAAACACTTGAGAGGGGAGCTGAGAGCAGGGATTGAAGAGATGCACACCGGTTACTGCACTCAACTAAGAGAAAGAACCAAAAAAAAAAAAAAACGCCCCAAAGGAAGACCCAAGATCTTATCAGTAACTTTGCAGAAGTCCAATATTTTCCAAACTCTGTTTCTTGGGAAAACCTTTATAATATTGATCATTGCCTTACCTCACAGATGTGTAAAAATAGCAAGAATCTCTACCAAATTCAGAGGTAGAGACATAAAAGAGATCCACCTGCTGAACAAGATGTAAGTTCAACTTTTGAGGAAGACTTTCTATTTTAGTAATAGGAATACACAGAAATGAGAACAAGTTTTGTCTGTTATAAATTCTATAGTATGTCTTCACATACAAAGGCATACAGTTGCATTTTTCCAACATTTGCTTTCCAAACCTTTCCTAAAAGCTTCCAGTGATAGAAATCCTATAATCTTCCTAGCTCATCTAATTAAATATTAAGTATTCTTAATATCAGGAAGCGTTTCTAATACCTAATCTAAATCTTCCTTTGTGTAATTTAAGCCTACAGCTTCACATCCTACTCACTATGGACATGGAGAAGAACACGTCAATGCTGTTATGTCCAACTGCATGTTAGAATTTGTTCCTTTGAGCAAAAATGCAGTCTACTGTCTGCAATGTTGAAAGATCAAATGAAACATTTGTTATTAACTCAATTTAAACCCAAGTATTTCTGTAGCTCTACATTATGCAGGAAAATAAAACAAAAATTTCTCAGTGGGGAAATAAAGGACTCCTTTTAAAATGCCAAACGTCAAAGTACTAATGCTTGCTCTCTCTTCTTCCATGTTTCCAGTTTTCTTTAAATATCAATAACATTTATTATTTAATTAAAATAACTAAAAAGGATTTTTAGTTACCTAACCCTCCTCCCCACCCCCTGGGAAATAACTGCCTGAAAAAAAATTGTTTGGATCCAGTCAGAATTTCATAATCTTTATGCTTCAGAGACATAAGACTGGGGGGAACAAATGTATATATCCTTCCTGCCATTTTTTAAGGTAATTCCCCATAAGAATCTCAGCTCCTCATCCATCTTTATTTTCTGTTATCTTAATGGGCACAATGTCCTTGGCTCCTCCGTAGTTTAAGAACCCAATCCACCTCACTTCTGTCAATGCACAAGATAGTCTACTTGAGTCATATATTCATGGTGTGTGATCAGCTGAAGTTTGCATCCCATACTTTTCTTGTTCTACTGCACAGCCGAAGTCAAGCCACACACCAGCCAATGACTCACAATTATTCTAAAATAAAGTAATTTTCATTACTTAATCAGTGGTTATTACAAATTTCTGGACTAGATTTCCAGCATTTTCTGTAGATACATATTATCTTCCAACACTGCAGAAGCATTTTCCATTTTACCACTGTTGTTCTTTATCCTCAGCTCTGAGCCGCTGACATAACCCACTGCTTGCCAAGTCCACCCAACTGATAACATCAGATGATAGGATAATACAGGCTGAAAGAAGGTTATCCAAGAACAGCCCTTCGGATCTTCTTCGATATACCCCCTCTAAATGCAGAGATGCTGCCTGGTCAAGTAGAGTATGATGCTAACATCAACTTGCAGCTCTTCTTCTAAAAGACCCCTTCTTCCAAACCCTTGTCTTGCATTTCTGCTCTCCCCAAACTTGCCTTGCGAGGTTATACTGATAGGATAAGTATACCTAGTAATAATTACTCTGAGAAATGCTGTGAACCCAGAGCAGGCCAAGCTAATCAACTCTGGAATGTATCAGCAAAAGCATTTATTTTTTTATGTTTTTATGAGACAGATGCTCATACACACGTATCCACAAAGACATACTTCCACAAATTCAGGAGCATAATAAGTTCTGAAAAGTTTCTAGTAGACTTCAGTAAAATGACAAACCTCATAACCTCTGCCTCAATAAAGTCCAATACACAGCTTTAAGATCTCAAGTCAGCTGTGAGAACCATAGTCTCAAAGATCTAACAATGTCATACAATAATCAATACATAATCTTGATTATATTATAAATCATGGCCAATACTTGCTTCCCAATCATTGAACTATTTGAATTCAATGTTTTTATTTAAATGTGAAATGTTCAAAAAGCATATCTTAGATTAAGTAAAGATTCCCAAGCCAAATAGAACGGGTTGAACCAAAATACAGAAATCGTGTGTGGGACATAAAACTGAAGTCCCAATTGGAATATCTGTCATACAAAACTGCCACAGGGGGAAGGGGAACCTTCTTTTCGTCAAGTCCACTGACAAGATGAAACACGAAGGTCATCTGCAGCATGGGAGATTTTCATTTGTCTAGAAAAAATACCCAACTTTTTGAGACAGTAAAGATATTTAAGCGCTGGAACAGCCAGTCTAGGAGTTGATAACTTCCATTACTGACAGCTTTTAAAGATTAGCTGGATGTCTGTCACAAATGACACTTTTAAAGATGATTCTTTCAGGGAGTAGGGCAGGACTCGATGGCATGGAAGAGTGGTCCTCTCCACTGCTTTTCTATGATCACTGAATATGTCATGTTATCATCAGGATGGAATCTTGTTCAGTGCTTGCTCAGTTATGTGCAGGAGAAAACAAACAAAAGCAGAATTACCATACTCCCTCCCCTTTTCAGAATGCCTTGCCCCAGGTCTGAATCATAATAATTAATTAGAAGAAATGCTAACATACAAACATGCTGCTGCTTTTAATCAGAAGAAATACTAGCAAACAAACAGGCTTGAGCTTTACTCTATTTTTCATTGTTTGGTAGTTAACAGTTGCTACAGGAACAGCATGTGAGATAACAGCTGTATAACATGGTTGAATTCTATTATTTGCATTTACTCATTTAAGAAGATTGCTTCTTTTTAGTTATGGCATGACTAGATGAACTGAGTTTCTCCTCCTATAGACATGCAAGAATTGTGTAGGAGCTCAGCCTGCTGTACCTATGGCCCAGCCAAAAGAATACCAGCATCCTCACATACACTCTGTAAAGTTTCATTTTGTTGACAATACACAGACTGTAACACATCTCAAGACTGAGCTCTTCTCTGATTCCAGTTTTCTAGTCTTACAGACCATCCTCAAGTCACTGTATTAACTAGGGGTGCAATCAGAGACGCAGCTTCCACACCAAGCTGGTAAACCACTCTGTTCTCATAAGTCTAAAATCCAGGCAAACAAAAGTTCTGCTAAGCTATTATATGACTGTGCTGAATTTGATTTACCTCTTCTCAAATTTATAGACACTATTTGGAAAGATGAAGACATCCTGAAAATACAATTGGAAATAAATACATTAAAATACCCAATGCCATTCTTAACATCTTCTGTTAGTAAATAATATCTCCTGTTGTGGCTCAAAGAAAGAACTAGCATGAAGAAAAAGGCTCATACTTCCAGATATGAAAGTCAAAATGGAATTAAGTTGATTCCCATGGCTTCTCTCTTGGTAGAAAGTTCAGTCTGCCATGATTGGATTTTTGACTCTGCTGACACCGGGAAAGCCTCTCAACTGGACTGAAATCCTATTTGAAATGAGATCTGGTTCTTTGACAATTTTGCTCCCCCACACAGGCAGCAGTATCCTGATTTTCCCGGTAACTACCAAGATTAGAGCAGGATTATAGCCTCATGTGGTGCTGGCTTAAATGGCAAGTTGGAAAAACAGGACATTGTGCCACTGTTCAGCATACAGACCTTATTAATACATGTTCTAAAAATATCAAAAGTCTTCAAATGAAAACATTAGATGATAACTCATTTTTAATCTAGTCTTGCAAAATATTCTAACAAAAATCAATGGTTTGAGATTCCTCTGCATCAAAACCAAGTATCAAGCTTTCCCTGCACACACAGCTGACAGTTGACATATTCTTCCAAAAGATGAATCTCTTCCTTTTAAACACACCGCTTGTTGATACCACACATTAAAAGGTTGGGTCATGACAAATCAGAGGCCAGAGCTGAACTGTAGTCCCCAGGATTACAATACCACAGGACACATTGTGTCAGAAAGGTCATTTTAAAGAGCTGAACACTTGATGCTAACACAAAAATGTAAGTCATCTAAAACAGTACAAAAGGAGAGAGCCATGATCCTGCATTAGGGCTTGATCCAAATGTCGAGTTCTTATAAGACTTGCTCCACTGGAGCAGTAGTTCTTCACTGTAGTAGTAGTTCTTCAAAGAACCGAGACTCATCTTAAATGACATTATCTACTGAAACGATTCTATTTTTGTTAGAGCATCATAATAGTGCAAGTTCTCAGCAGCAGCCTAATAACTCCCCAAATAAGCAGCAGTGATGTGCCACATGTGCATCTCGCTTTACTTTACTGGAACAGGTTTTAAAGTAGAGAGCCATTAGATTCAGATTAATTACTAGTCAGAAACATTCTCATCATTCCTGGATTCCTAATATTCGTGTAATTAGAAAATTCAACTTTAACAAGGAAAACATTCATGTTAAAAACTTATAAGCACCTGTCTAGAAAGCACCTCAGCACAAGTACACAGAATAACTTCCATTTGTAAAGGGTGGCAGGTTGTTCTTAGCTTTTTACATCACACTCCAAGATACAAACGGTGAATCAACAATCTTTGCTCAAGCTCTATTCAAGTTCAGGTTGGTGTGTTAGTCTTTAGTACCAAGACTTCTATTTGGCTACTTCACTCTCCTTTCCTACCTGGTTCAATTTGCAATAACTACCAGATAGGAAACCTGCTTAAAATTACTGAAAATCAAATCCATAAAAACAAAAGCACAAAAAAATGGATCCTCTTGTTTTCCACATGAAAAATTTGGTTGGATTTCTAATATTTTTTAGAAAAATCTTATTTTGAATACATATTAAATATTAATTGAAATTCTTTTATTAATTTCTAAATATTGAACCAGTCTGGTTTTAATGATCTCTACCGAACTGCAGGTACATTAAAGTGAGCTGAATGATATGAACTCCAGGAACACTAAACTGAAGAAAGTATTAGTGTTTGCTTCTCCTGAGAATAAAAATATTTACATACAAACTGAAGGTGCAAACGCAAAGCAAGAGGATTTTCAAGTGTTCCTGAATTTATTTTTTTTTTTGAACACCTGATAGAAAAGAACATTCTGAAGTTTTTATGTATCAAAAAAAAAAAAAATATATATATATATATATAGCGGAAGCACATTAAGTCAAGGCAGTAAAACTGGGCTTTTTGTCATGTTTGATTGCTTGAGTTCATTAACTAGTTGTTCTGACTCAAGCAGTTTCTCCAGTTTAGTACTTCAAAAAAAGTTTGTGTGTGCCTCTGTGTTTGTGAAAGGCAACTACTAAGGCCCTGTGATACTATGGGGTTTTTTTTAATATCCCTAACCATCAGAAAATTCTCACTCTTCAGAAGCCTTATTGCTGAGCATGAAATCTGTAATTAACTGCAGAACAAAAATAGTCTTTGCAACCTGGTGGGAGCCGCCATACTGGGCTTTATTGTCAAAGACAAGAAGGAAAACAGCAGTCCATCCAACTGAACATGGTTAAATGAAATCAAATGCAGATTGGGCATGACAAAGACAAATACAAAGCAGAAATGCTTACTCTCTATTCCAATCTCCCAAAGTAAACACATTCTCACACTGTCCAAACTGAAGATCAAGTAAAATAAAAGCAGTGTGTGTACAATGTCACTGAAGACTATAACTTCACTACACTCTTTAACATCTCCATTTGATGCCTTAAAAATAAAAAATAAAAAAAAAAAAAAAAAGAAAGAAAAGACTCCTGCAGGTACAGAACTCCATGACTGACAAGAGATCTCAGGCTATAAAATTAAACTTCACTTACAGAAAATTGAGAAAGAAATGCTAACAGAAAAGTCTCTCACACATTTATTTCTTTTTGCTAACCTAACTGTCTGGTATCTCGCAATCTCAGAGCTCTTGAATTCTAGAGAAAACATATTAATGATGCGCCTTCTTAAATGAAAAGCCTGCACTTTTCTTCCATCTGGTGACTATGTACTTAGTCTTGTAACCAAAAAGGCATACCTCTGCAAATCAATCCTCTATCAGTGTATTCCACTGCATTTATTATTTCCTGGCAACTCAATTCATGAGAACTATTCCTTTGTAACATATTCCAAAACAAAACTAAGGGCAGGTAACTTTTCCAAATTTATCTTGAGATGGATTGGAAACACTACTATTTATGGCAGAATAATAGTTTTTAAAAGTAAACCTTATTCTCACAAAAAGTTAATAGATTTCAAAAGTCATGCTTAGTTCCTAGAAGATGTTGTAAATTCCATCCTGGTCTTACATATTAAAACCCCAAAACACTGAAAAATCACTTGAGGTAATTAAGGCCCTCTGTAGTCTTTGTCCCCTCTCTGAATTGTAGAAATCTACTATCTTGTGACATCATCATTCTAAGAAAACCACCAACATCTGTACCACTGAAGCCAACCAAAAACTTGACTTCAATATGCTTGAGCTATCTTTAAAATAGCTCCTTCTCAGCATATTACTTAAATTAAAATACGAAGTCAAATTTAGACAAGGTATTTTTTTATGGTTAAAATTCTTCACACATTTTCCCCCTGGTTTACTTTTCATGGCTTTTTTGTTCACAATTACTGTCACAATAACTCACAATTTCTCTTCCTTCTGCTTTCCAATTTGATGTTTCATTTGCCATTTCTAACATATTCATCTTAATAAAATTTATTAATATTTAATAGTTATATTTTTAATGAAAATATAAAAAGTCCAAACTTCCAATATTATACTTAAGTACATTTTTTTAGACCTTTTATAGCATTTAGAATACCACAAAGCTATCACTGAATGAATCAATTTATTACTTGTTCCTGGAAAAGTTTTGTGGTTCATGAGCAAAACTGAGACCCTACATGAAAATTTTATCCAAAAAAATTTAACAATTCCATGATAAAGATGCTACTCAAGTAACTGGTTTGAAGTTATAACGACTGAATATAACACCTTGCTAGATAATGCTAAAAAAGTTGTTTCATCCATCTATTGTTGTCATTCTGATTGCAAATATTCATTTATATAGGAGTAGGTAAAATCCTAAAGCTTAATCTTTCTAAAACTGTGCTTGGAAAGGAGTATAATTAATTCTATTTTCACTTGCTGAGGTATCAGTGTACTGGATATTGAGATGGCACTGACTAAATATAATTTATTGCCCACGTATTAAAGGGAAGGCAATGCGAATGTGAGATACTGTATGTTTACAACATCTAAAATACCAAGAAATGTGGTACTGCTTTAGAAAGGAAAACTCTGAAACAGATAATCAAATCTTATGTAATAGATACATGGGTTTAAAGGAAGTAAAACCGATGACTGACACTACACATGCACTCAGAGAAGCACCTACAGAGAATTAAACCCAGAAGCCCACATTGTTTCCATTAAATGATTCAAATATGAAACCAGTGATACATACACCACTATTGCTCTTGCTGTAGACAAGGGAACGCTCTTCACTTAACAGCAGTTTTGCTCACTTTTCACAAGTCAACCTCCTTTGCACATTCAAAAACAGACCAACAACATGAGTACCAAACGCATAAGAAAAAAGCTGTAATTTATGTACAGAATATCAAGACACACAATCTTTATACATGCCTTGCTTCATTTTAGAAATATGTATGAAATCAATGTACTATACATAAACCATTTTTTTTACGTATTTCGTAAGCAAACATAATTGTGAACTTTCTATTTAATATCTGTATAAATCCTAATTACATCTGTATCAAGACCAAATACCTTATCACTGCAGAACTAACAAATAAAAGACTGTTAAAGACTGTTTTGGATCTTACTAAATTCCTGAATATGCAGCTAAATAAAATACATGACACGGAATTTAATGTAGGGTCCTGACAGCAATGTGATTTTATGGCGCCTAAGCTGCTAATCCAACCCTTACCATCTGAAATGCAGCATGCCACTACTGGACTGTGCCACAGGCTTCGACACGTGAGAGCCAGCCTTTTCAAATACATGATACTCCTACTAAGTGGGGAAGAGATTCCCTGTTCAAAAGCTAGCAAAACCCACTTTCCCTGCTCCCCTCAACATTTTTTCCACACTTTGAAGTGTGTGGGTTTTTTAAAGAAAAACAACTGCTAAAGTAATTAAAAGTACCTAAATTACTCTACAATAATATCCGGCTGGCAACTGACATGCATTTTTAAATCCCAGTCTTTCCTACTCTATTTCTGCCTTTTTTTAAATGTACATATATATATAAATGGGTTGTTAGCTAAATTTATCTGTATGTTTAAATGGTATTTATTAAGAAAATGCCGCTGTTGGTTTATCCCACGTGTTTTAACAAGTACAGAAATAAAACTTTAAATTCCTCATATAAATTGTGTTTTCCAACATCATGATTCTATGCCGATACCATACAGGTATCCTAAAGTTAAATAAGCAATCGGGTTGGTCAAGAACCCTGTAAACTGCCAACTAAGAGGCAATACTTCACCTGACAAAACCATTTCTAATGAGATTCTTGCCACGTTTCATATAAATGCTAATATAGATCCCATCAAAAGGAAGTGAAACAGCTCTTTGAAGATGAAGTTCACATAAACTTCAGCCAGATACAGGTTAAGGACAAATAATGTCCGCACTCGGTGCCTTCTGCAAGCACGCACACACTCCGGTGCTCACTCACACCGACAAGCCCATGCCGCGCGCACACACAAGCGCAGCCGAGAACAAATGGACGGACGTACCCTGCAGAGGAAGCGCAGCACCGCAGTCAGCCCGAGTTCAGAACGGACACAGCCCGGAGGAGCCGGCAGCCCAGCGGCGTGCCTCCCGCCCTGCTCCCGCCTTCATCCCGCCGCGGCTCGGCCCGAAGCCCCGCGCACACACCAGCCTCGCCGCCTTCGCGTCGGGACGTCGCTGGCGGCGGCTGAGCCCCAGCAGCACCCAAACATGCCCCCGGCCCCCGCCCCCCGCCCGGGGCCGCTCTCCGCCGCGAGCAAGGGCTGGCTGACCGCTCGCACGCCGCCGGCCCCGCTCCCGCCTCACCTGACGGGCGCCTCCCCCGCCCGCGCCAGCCGCCGCGGTCTCATTGCCGGCTGCCGAGCGGCCCCGCTGCCGCGCCGGGCGGAGCCGGGCACAGCGGCGGCGACCCCCGCCCCGTCCTCCCCTCCGCGGCCGTCCCGGGGCACGAGCACCTGCGCGCCCCTTCGGCCTCACGGCCAGCACGTGACCGAGCGGGGACCGGCCCCCCCGGTGCGGGACAGCGCTTGGGTCCCGCGCCGTGACCCTCCGTACCTCTGCTCCTGCCCCTCGCCCGGCCCTTGTGGTACTTGCGTTCAGTGGAGCTGCTTGGGTTGAGGCGCAGCTCAGCTCAACCCCACAGCCTTGCCGAAAGGGAGGTGGGCAGGGGGAGAACTGATTACAGTCGATAACCCATTTATGGAACATCTTCATGCATGTATTAAAAACTGGATACTTATTAAAATACTAGACACAGTGCCAAAGTTTGCAAGGCTTCATGATTTTGATCAATCTATGTAAACAAAATGGTTAACATTTTGTTATATAAAGTATTTAACCAAAAACAGTTAACATTTTAATTAAATTTGATTCATTTCTTGTAAAATTCTGAATTTGTTTAATAATAACAGCATTTCAGACCAAGTTATTTTTATGACAAAGACTGGCTGGATCTGAGGCAAAGCCTAACCCCCCTTCCATAAGAGATGGTAGCAACTAACCCATTTGTGGAGCAGAGAAAAAAAACCACACAACTATTTCAGGTAGACATTAAAACCTGACGTCTTTCACCACACAAAATCATTGTGGGTCAGTTGTTACTTCAAAGTACATCTACGTACCAACTGGAGTTCCAAACTGCAAACAAAGAACCACTTCTACTTGAGACATTCTAAGGATACTGCTCAGAGGAATTCTCCAATTCTACACCATGTCATACCACACAGGTACTACTTCTCAAAATAATGAAAAGTTCAGTAAAACATCCTTCCATATGTGTCCTTATACTGCAATCAAAAGGGAGATTAACAACTGATCTCTAAGAAAAGTATTTCTGTTAATCACTCCCTTTTTGCTTATGTCAAAGAGTTTCACTCACTTTTGGCAGGAGAGACAGGGTTAAATGTGTTCTATGAAGACTGAAAATCTACAGAATAATGGTAGATTCAGATTCTGATTTGATACGTTTTTCCTTGTTTTGAAGATTTTTATTGTTGTCATGCTCACCTTATTACCTGACAGGAAAACTATCGGCCTAGACAGACTGTGGGACAATTAAGGCATCACAATAATACTAAGGCATAGGGGTATAATTTAAAAAGCAGAATGTTGCACAGGCTGGCCTGACCACTGGGCTAACGGCCAAAACAAATCTCAGAGCTCACATTGGCTTATTGTGTGGCCTTGACCAAATTATTCATCTCCTTAGTTTTCCCACTTGTAAAATTAGAATAATAATACCTACACAGTGCCCATCTCCTATCTCTTACTTCTCAGGAGGGCTCTGAGGATGAATGACCCTACATTGCTCTGAAAATGAATAAACACTAACTGCTAAGCCTGAGTTAATATGTTTCAGAGCATTAAAGCACTGAAATACACGAAATTCCAATTAAACCACCTTGAGTATCCAAACATGGATGAACTAAAACACAGGGATTACTAAAATACCATCTCCCACCAGTTACAAACAACAAAATAGTATGATTGGCTTAGAGTTCTGTTATTTAAATGTGATTTTGATCTCTGCCCATTCTTAGTACTAAGCTCAGAATTACATTACAGAGGCACCAGCAGCAATTGCTACTGCTATTATACAAAACCCTCCTGCCCAGGGCAGGTTTGCTTAGAGCTCAAGCAGTCAGGAACATGACCATTGCCTCTGGCCTGGTGTGTGCAGCCTTTGGAGCACATACGGCCATTTGATCAGAGGATCAGCAATTCTGGCAGAGGCTATGTGTGGTACTCAGTGCTGTTCTTCAGAGATTGCAGTTCTTAATTCGAGTAATGAAAAAGAGTTTAAACTAAATTAATTATCTCATTAGCAATAAATATGGGGGGAAAGCACTGTCAACAAACACACTGCGGCAGAACAAGCTGCATCATTCATGAACTTGTGACAATAATCAGGTGATCAATCAACCTAACAGTACAAATTTCTATATCCAACTTAAAAAAGGAAAGGGAGAGAATAGTAAAGACCCATTTCGACCTATAGAATTAATTAATTTGATAAAAAAACTGGACACATTTATACATTCATTTTTCACCACTCTCTCAAAATGGTGGATAATTTTAGTTTTCTGATTGTTTCTTCCACCTCACATATGAACAAGAATTAAAATTCTTTCAATGCTCTAACACTCAAATGATGCCACTGCTTGTCATCACATTATGTCTCCTACTAATTAGAAGTTGTAAATAAATTCAGTTGTTTATTATCCAAGCCCTTACATCCATTTTTCCTTAAAAAAAGGAGCATCTTTCTTCTGAATTTTTCACTTTACAAAGAAAATTACTTCACAGAGAAGTAGACCAAATTGTGCTTTAGTGGTGGTCTTGGCAGTCCTGGGGTAATGGTTGGACTTGATGATCTTTAAGGTCTTTTTCAACCTAGTCAATTCTATGATTCTATGAAGTAAAGTTGGTGCCTTTTAGTGAATGGTGTGGCTTCCTTGAGTTTTTTTAGAACTGGTCCAAAGACATCTGTGTTATACAAGAAAGCTTCCAGCTGAAAATCTTTAGTGAATTATTGATTTAGTCTTAATATCTTGAATTTTCTGTGCGATGGGAATTGTTAAAAAGCAACATAATATTTGAAGGAAAATGAAGATTGGTAAAATCCAAAAGTAGCATTTCAAGCAGTAGGTAATTCTGCACTTGTACAGTTTTAAAAACACCTTTTATAAGGACAGTGAAATGTGGTTTAATCTTCAATGCATTTATATGTCAAACACATGGGGGCTCTCCATGCCTGATGGATTACTGCTGAAATGATTTCTTTCTACATGCAATCTAATGATGCAGTAGTATTACAGAAGGTAAGCTAATGAAGCATATTCAGATGGAAAAGTGTCATGCAATTCATTATAAACATGCTGCAGTTTTATTCCAAAATGGTTTATGGTTACAGTGTGGAGTGTGAGGGAGAGGACCAACATGTTAAGACACACAACATCAATCATATGTCACAATCTTAACAAGGCAATCAAAGCTCAAGGAAACCTAAATCTGAAAATTCATAATGTTACACTGATGCTCACTATAATCTTTTGGAGAGAATCTAAACGACAAAGATTTTAAAACCTGAACTATCTAAACAGATATAACCAGAAAACACAAGTTTTCCTCTACCAAGCAGAATTTAAGACGTTCTCCATGGCCTGGATCCTGCAAGCAACAACAATATTCTAACCTCACGATGACACTAACTACAAGAGTACACAAAAATAAATGGGTTTAGCATTAGACCTGTGTAAGGGATGTTCGAAAGAATTTGAGATATAAAATACTCGTACTGATATAGATATCAAGGTGTTTTCACAAGTTACTTTTCTACATATTAAAAATATCAGTATTTTTTCTTTAGCCCCTTGCTCACAAATAGTATCTACAAAGAATTTCTAAATGTGATTCTGTCAATCTGAAATGCTTCATTTTGCATTATTAGTTGGTGGTGTCTTTTTCAAGAAGGTATATTGAAATTGATGTTGCTAATCTCTCTTGTATGTTCTAGTATGGTTTCAGCTTTACATACAGTTACAGTAGTTCACAAATGAGGTAACATATAAGTGTCCAAACCCATGCACTTTCATACTTCTACTGTAACGCTAAATGCAAATTAAATGCAAAATTTCATTTGATATCTTTATACAATCAAATCAGGCCTAATTCTGTTTGGAAACAAGTGTAAAAAGTCAAGCACCATCAGTAAAATAGTAAAAGGAACATTATTTCTATGCAGCTTTGATGCAAGTAAACTAGTACTGATCTAATAAATATTACTTCAAACCCTGCTGCAAAAAAAAAAAAAGTTTCTTGCATAAATGCTATGAAAGCTGTCAAAAAATAACAAGTCATGCCTGTATTCACCCCCCTAAAAAGAGCCTGAAATGCATATTCCACAGGCTAGCAATTTTTTGCACAGCCACTGCTGCTTAGCAGGTCATGTTCCCAAAATAATTACTTATCCAAAGACCTAAAATAAAGCAAAGTTTCTGAAGATGCATTAGATGTAGGAAAAAATATGTATCTCATTTTTCTCAAGTACAAGGAAAGCACAAAAAACCCCAGTCATCAGAAGCACTCATTTTAAGGCTACCAACTACGTATTTTTTTTTCAGATTGTTGCAATGTTTAATATGAAATGTACAATAATAACTCATCTACCAACTTTGAAAAGTCTTGAAGCAAAATAATTCCTTATGTGCTTACAGGTATTCACAACCCTGATGAAATGCTAAACTATTCACAAAAAATTACATTACTAAGGCAAAAAATATTTCAGCATGAGCAAGCATTACCAGTTAAGGCTGTAACATGGACTTTTAATGCTTCAATATATATTCCCTTCAAAGGTAATTTGGATCTGCTTTTAGATGTTATTCACAAATTCCAATTCTGAGTTTAGTAATATTTAGAAAACACAACTGTTTTCTGTACTGTGAACTCAAAATGTCTTCCTATTCGGCAGTCTATTTTACTTCACAAAGTATTACTGCAAATCATTTCCTTAGTAAAACTGCAAAAGGTTAATTTGTCTAAAGAGCCACAGGAGTGGGAAACACAGCTATGACAGTGCTCACCACACCAGTGCAAGAAATGTAAAAATGCAAAGAAAAATATCTAAAAACCTGGAAGTGCAATTGCTTGCCACTGTAGATCATTTTGTGTAAAATATACCTTCTAAATAACAAAGCACAGCCTACTCCACGAACAGGACCTCTGAGTGCTACTCATAACATCGGATACAGTCAATAGAAAATATTTTCCAGTCCCAAGACCACAACTGGAAGTCCCTGAGGGGCCACCGGGGCCTCTGCCTGTCATCCTCTGAGGCACATACCCTCAGAGGAGTCTGAATTTGCACCTTTCACTCCACCTTTATTTCCTAAGTAAAACATGGTGAGCATGACCCCTCATGAGACAGGAGTAAGTCTGATATGTTGCCTGCACAGACAGGCAGCCATCTGAGGAAAGAAAAAAGAACAATGGGCAAGTTACTCAGAGACTTCTATAAAAAAAATTGCCCCAGGAAGTGGGCAAAGAAACACTCCTGCGCAAAACTGTGAGGCTTATGGAGGTACAATAGTCTGTGGAGAAATTGGGTAAATACATTATTTTTTATTCTTAGCTAATGACAAATCTTGAGTTTGCAGCTGTATTTATTTTTACTCAACCTATTTACATTTATAGTTGCTCTACAGATTGCAAAACATCCCAATGAGAGTTTTATCCCTAACATTAGATGCAGTGATATGTACTTCCTACTTAAACACCACACACAAAGATTTAAATATCTTTATAAATATAGGATGCAAAGCACTGTAGGGACTGTTACTTGACATACTCTAAACATTCTTTCATCATTTAATATAACATGATCATGTAAACGTCACAACCTTGTACGTTGTCAGGTAGAAGGAAGAGGATGGGACCACCTCCAGCTCAGTTACCTCAGGCCTTCTCTCCTTTAAAGTCATGTTGGCACAGAGAATGTCACAGCTTGTGGATGCAAGCAAGCACTTGCTTCTGCTCATCTGTGGCACAACACAGTTGACTAATTAATTTTTTAAAGTATTTGAGATGTGACACTTTATATATGGGATTGAATACAGATTAGCATTACAGTAATCACAAAGATTTTGTAGCCTCAAATTTGTCTTCTTCCAGCAAAGCTTCCTTTAATGTGCAAATGAACGATGCTACTACATATCTTGAAATAAACAGGCTCATTATGGTCATGGCTTGTCATACATGCAGGCATTCAAAATTATATTAACAGCATACCGTAAGCTGGCAGATAAAGACAGGCTAAATAGAAGATACATAACCAACTGCCTGCTATCATATCCAGATGCCTTCATATCAGTGGCATCCCAAAGTGGTTGGATTAAAATCTCCCTCCTCTTGAATGTTTGTACATTGATGTTGTACAAGTTGCAAGGGCTTTCTTGGCCCAGTTCTAAAGACAGAATGGCTTTGCCAGACCAAGTAAAAAGAAAGCAAAGGGAACATAAAATCATCTCAAAAATTCAATACCAGCAGAAGCTGGGAGGTAGGTTCAGAGGAGAGGCTGCCCACACAATGAAAAGCCGAGACAACAGGTAGACAGGCAAGTGAGCTGGCTGGAGCCTTCAAAACTGAAAATAACTGCTAAGTAAAGGCAACACAGTACTTTATTTATTTTTATGTTTTTTTCTTTCTTTTTTTAATTTGAATTCTTGGCAATTTTTGAGATTAACTAAATCTGTATGCCTGGAGTCACTTCACAGGTCACAGGCCACACCTCACACAAAGCAAAAGGACCAGCACGTGCTGTGGCAAAAAGGGCTGCTCCTAGTAGCTCTTGGAAAACAAGTAGATTCCTAATAGGAGCCTCAGTATCAGGGCAGTTAAATTACATGGTTTCCTCTGTAGTTAGATGCAAAAAATACCAGAGAAATAGATGGTCGTTTAGGATTTATGGGGATGAATGTTAAGTTTGTCATCCATTAGGGAATGTATACAGGATATTTTATATCATCATCTATATATAATGTTTCCAAGAATAATTAGGGCATGGTATTTTAAAACCAAACTTCACACATTTTTCTGACAAACTGTTGTGGACTTGTGGTGTTAATTTTAGCAGTTTCAATTGGATTTGGTACAGTTGGAAATGTAAGGGGAAATCTGCAGCTATCAGGATGTGACACTCATCAACACTTTCACAAAATACCCCCTGGATTTGCATAAAGTCTGCAAAGATTCATTGGCAAATCTTTAATATGAGATTTCCCTTGGTTTTACTCCCCATTCAGCTCCATTTGCCCTCCCTCTCTCCTCTGCCACCCCAGTGAGCACTGCTGTAAAGAGTTCATAACAAAGCATAACTAAATGTACTGAAAAAGAAAATATACATATAATTACCCGAAAGCTTATATAACTACATATAATTTTGCAAATTGCTAATATTTTCCAAGAAATTACTCTGTAAGGGAGATAAATACTAATTGGGTACAATGGCATTCCAAGTCACCTAACAAACCTGCAGATTTCCAGACATTCCAAGTTTTTCACATGAGCTGCGTGTAAGAACCCTCCGTGGCACAGCTTACATACAGCACAGTCATGGCACGTGAAAGATCATCAGAAGACTCAAGAAAATGGATAAACCATGATGGTGGCAAGATTTCTGGTTCTGACAAACACAAAACTTTTAAACTAAATTATGCCACTATCAAGGGAGTCATTTCTTGCTATGCCAATAGCATACAATGTAGAAAGAAATAATTAAAAAAAATAAATTAAATCTGGGTCATTTACGTATTATTTGAGAAGTACAAGCTTCTCAAATTGTACTTTGAGAAGTACATTTCAGTACTTCATTCAAATGTACTCAAGTCATTTGAATGTCATTGACTTGAGTCAACATTCATTAATATTTTGACTTTTATTGATGAGTCAACATTTATTAATATTTTTAGCTGAACTACATTGTACCTCTTTGACTACACTGACTACATCAACATATGCCACTAAAGCCGACAATGCAATATGTAACAGAAAGTTCACGATGCAAAAAATAGCAACAACTTCGTCTTTTGAACTACAAAAATAAACCACTTACGAGATCTTTTAAATTCTCATTGAAGCTTAATATCCTGCTGAAAAAAAATGCTTTTTGGTGAGCTTTAGTTTTAAAATTGAATTCCTCTAACAAGAACGATTGTTATGCTGAGCTCAGCATTAATAGGATACATTTAATTTTGAGAAGATTTAGTATGAGATTCAGAATTGAGTTTTTAAGCAAAATTCAATTCTTTTCCCTGTCATAAATTCCTGTAAATACATATAAATGACATTTCATTTCTGCTATGCTATACTCAAACCCAAACATTTGTGTGTAGGATAAGCTTTGAAATGATTTCAACAATGTACATGTAATTGAACAGCTGTACCAGACAATATATTATTTCACTTGCTTGCATTTTGAGCAAATTTATTGACTGTCTTTTTCCATTGCTTCTACTCAACAGATCATTATGCCTCTCTGATACCACACTGGCACATGAAAGAATCTTCTAAAGGAAAATACAACCTGAATGAGGGCCAGGATGTATTGCTGTATTTTTACTTCTGGTTAAACTCTCAGGCTCAGACCGTCCTTATGTCTTGTTAATTACTGAGCAGTGGAAGTATGCCAGGAAGAAAAATGCATTGATGGGTTCTGTTTGTTTTGTGGATTCTTTTTAAAGATAACTTAGAACATCAGAATTTTGTAAATTTGGTTTTTCCTGCTGAATAATTCTAAATTGTGCTGAGGTCATGTGAAGTGTAGACGCTCATGATTTTTTAAGTTTTTACTGTGAACACTTTTTATTTGGGATTTCATTAAAAGAAAAAACAAAACAAAACAGAAAACAAACCAACAATCAAGTTTGATTTTTTTTCTCTGTAAGTGGAATAAAACTTCCTTTTTGTTTTGTTTAGTAAGCAGCATCCTCATTCCAATGCTTTAATACTTCCAAAGCACAACTGAACACAAAGCAACAGTAGATCTTGCAAGTAAAAACTCAGAAAAAAATTTTTCAGACTTTATGTATATCTTACCCATCACAATATTATTTGTACCCACATAAAAAAAAAATCACCCCCCAAAAAACCAAAAACAAACAAAAACCCCCACAATAAAAAAAACCAACCCACAGTATGCTTGAGGTAATTTTAATATTCACAATAGCTACACACATTCTAATGCCATTCCCCAAGCAATTCTCCTTGAAGAATTCAGAAGTGGTCTGTTAATGACAGCAAAGCACTTCGGTGTTTTCTGGTTGCAAGACAGCAAATGTTCCACTCAAAACTGTAGCATTAGAAAAATATTAATCAAAACCACATTACAGGCTTGCACAGTGTACTAAGCATCCTGATGTACTCACATGTGAACTTACTGACCTTGAGACTAAACTGATGGTTATTCTTGGACAGTTACTGCCCAAATAGTCTGTTAGAAAATAAAAAAATCTTTACTTTTATTCCACTAATTCAGATGGCACAATAATGACTCTTCTGAACATGTGATTTCTCAAAGCTGTCATGTATTGTTCACTAGAGGCAATGAAAAAAATTTCATCACATTTCACTTCTCATTTCTCTCTAAGGCATAAGCCTTAGATCAAAGTATACGCATGCAACATTGTCCCTTGAAAGAAAGCGATGCAAAGCTCACATGAACAGCCCTTTTCTGCCTTGCACCAGGTCAGTGTGGTGGGCTGCCAGCTGGGTGAAAAACACATTTCCAAATGGAGAACCAGGAAAAGGACACTGTGTATCCTGGTGCTTCATCACCCCCTGTGCCTCGGTATACTGGACATGTTTGCTGGGTCTAGGGGACAGAGTGCCCATTCTTCACACCTTCCCATACAGTAACTCAGTAATAACTGAAGTATGGATGAAACACATTTCTGTGACTAGACGATGATTTGTTTGGCACTCATCTCTTTTGTCTGTGGCAACTATGTCTGCAGCATTGAAGAAAGCGTCCCTAGATAAAACTTTGAAATTGGGTGCCAGAAATGTGGTCCCAAGGAATCTGAACCAGCATTAATTTCTCAAAACACTAACCATATGGGAAAACACACCAAATATTTTGAGGATTACAATCTCCTGGATACAAAGCTGGCACATAAGGAATGAGACTGGGCAGATACATGTGGAACACGGTGCCCAGTGCAGTCACCTGCCAGGACCCCCTTCAGACTAACACTCAGTGCACGCAGAGGTCTATCTACGTGAAAGAAATGTTAACTCTGATTTCTTGGGGATAATTTTGGACATCAAGGCTATGAATTCTTCGCCCCACTCTCAATGGCAGAAAATGAAAGAACTCATGACTTATACAGTGAGAGCTCTTTAACCTGGTAGCAGAATAAAGATACCACTCCACAAGTGAGGAGGCATATATAGATTCTGTGCATTATTTACAGAGCTAATAAAGAGAAGCTTGTGTCAAATAAAGCCATGCGTTCCACTTTCCTTTGTCTCACCTAATCAGTACTGGTCACTAAAGAACAGTAAAGTTTGTGGAAATACAGAGAACAAGGAGAGCTCTGAACCACCCAGCATACAGAACAGTGTTTCCAAGAGCCTGACTGTTTCTGCTCAATCTAGCACATGGGAGCTAAAGATGGCACTAAAGGAAAGACATGCTTCCAAATGATGAAACACTGAATTACACTTTCATCACAGTATTATGCTCATGTCCCTGCTCCATACACGAACTTCTACCAAAAGTGTTCTTCCAGAGAGATCAGACTTCTTTTTAAAACCACATGAAAAGTCAGCACTGTGATTTCATTCTACTATCATTATTTTCCCCCTCCTGATTTTACAATTATTATTCCTACGAAATGCCACCAACTTCTAGTATGCTCTGAGGTTCAGATAATTCCATGACCTTTGCTACCCTCACTTCTCTTCAAGAAAGCCCTCAGTCCCACTATTCAGAAGATAATACTGTTTTTACAGCATTTTAATTTAAGTGCTAATTTTATCTGGAAAACAAAACAGCATTCACACTTTCAATCAAGGAGAAGCAGAACAGTGAAAATTCAGGAGATGAGTCTGGACAACATAGTCCACACTGACTTCAATGGAGTAAAGTTAATTTGTGGATATAAAATTTTGAATATTACAGTAATAATAAAACTTCAAGTCAACTTTATATCATGTTGTAATAAAGTATTACTCAAAGATTAAGTATGTCGTATCTCACTCTAATGGCAAATTAGAAAGCAAGAACAATGAGATTTAGGATATTATCCTTATATATATATATACACACAATTATTTTTCATGCATGTGATATTTATACTCTACGTATGAAATCATAGAAAGGTTCCCAACTAATACATTTGCTGGGGCTCTTTAAAGAAATACACTTTTCCATTATTCCATCAGTTCCATATACCTCCCTGCTGCTTCCCTGGGGAGCTGGTGCCCAGCTTCAGGATGCTCACTTTCTTTACCTGCCCCAACATGCCGTATCTCCAGCATGCATGGAGGGCTGTATCCCTGAGAAGAAGTGGATACAGGACGGCTTGTTTAGCACAGTGTTGAAGAGCCTGCATTCTGTCGCTGCTAACAATTCACGTCAGATTGCAAATACAAAAGTCCTGCATTTCTTGCCACAAATTCAAACATTATGATGTGGTATTACCAGCCATGTATTATTTGTGAAATCTAACTGATCTAGAACCAATAGCAGAAAAAACCAGAAGTTCCTACTGAATTAAGTAATTCCCTGTGCAGTGCCTTTCAAAATAAGAACGAGGACTTTTCTTTACCTGAGGCAATATCAGTTAGTCAAGGAGATTAAAAAAAGAGATGGTATAGATAGTATACTAGGACTTGGGTAAATAAGATTCATTTAGAGGTAACTTGATTTCAGTAGTGAGAATGGTGGCAAGTGGGGGGAATTCCTAATATTTTGAGGTGTGAACTTGTTAATGATCAAGCAATGAGACTCCAGAGAGCCTTCAATGCCCCAGGCAGCCTAACAGAGCACACAGAAAAGGTAAAAGATACAGCATTAAGGAAATGGGGTTGAGGTCAAGCATTGAGAGAACCAAGCAGTAAATTGAAGAAGTTCCCCACAATTCTACTGCTAGGCTTGAGCTAATGCTGCAGCAAGAATAAACTGTGGAGATAGTGATGGAAAGAAAAATGGTTCCCATTCTGTGTACTGCATTACACAGTTCAAATCACTTCTCTCTCCCCTGAACATCTGCTGCACTGAATAAACATTACATATATATTTATATACACACAGTTAATATCCTCAACAGACAAGCAGGTAGAGCATATCTTGATCACCATTATTTGGAAAATACAAAAGCAACAGATTTATTTGAATTACAATGCCAAAAACAGTGACCAGTGGTATTTTCTACAGAAGTTGTTTAGATCAGTTGTTTAAAAACAGGTTGGAAGGCTGTGACTAACAATGCTTTGACAATAAGGTGGCATCATCTTTCAGTAAGATGGGAAGAAAAAGACTTAATTTACAAAAGATAAGACAATTTTCTGTATTCTTGTTAGTCATCACACATCATTACTCTTTTTTGTATTATACTAAGCACAGTGTGGGGTTTGGATGATCTCACTAATTAAACTTGAAGTCAGAGTAGAATGATTTTTGGAACAGTACACAACTTACAGATTCATATATTTTTAACATTCCGATGTACAGAAAAGAACTGACCATCACATCAACTATGCTCTGGTAGTTTTACTATTGCCGTTCATACACTCACACAGTTACTGACCTCAGCTGCTCCTCATGATGCAAACGTTTTCCTTATGCAAGTGTCACACCTGATATGCAGATTTCTCAACGCATCCCTTTCAAGACTTTTTATGTAGCTGTTCCATCTGCATCCTTAGAAGACTTACCAATATTTCAAGAGAACAGAATCCTCCATATTTGTGTGCATTTACATTTTTATAACTACACATAGCCCCAAGCAAATAAACTGCATGAGCATTGTTTACTAACCTGTAAAGTTATGCAGCATTTATTAAAATCATAGAATTAAGGCTGTTATTATGAAAGCATGAAACAACAGGGATAAAATTACAACTCATCATTACCTCGAAATCTGGCATGAAACTTGAAACTAAATTAAATCTTACCTAAATGCCAAAATCAAGGAAAAGAAAAACAACGCTAAAGACAAAACTAGGTTCTCTGCCCCATTTCCTCTTCTTTTTTTTTTTTTTTTTCATATTTACAGAACAACAGAAAAGAAAAAAAGGTATCTGAACAGTCATAACTGAATCACTTGGAACAGTAAGGGGCTGGCATATGTATGAAGGGAAACTTCTTACCATCGAAGACTTGAAAAGGTAGAGCTTTCTAAATTAGCTCCAAATCTAGAATTTGAGACCTGTGAGTACAGCAAGACTTCCTTCTCTGGATGAGTCGTATACCATATCCTGATCAAGACCAATGCAATGGAATCATTTTTACCATATCCAAAGAGATGCGAAATCATTTGCATGGGCACAGCCCAATGACAACTGAACTACTACCCACCCATCTGTGACCAAAGACAGCCAGAACTGTAAATGGCTACATTTCTGCAGTATCAACTGAAAGCAGATTTAGGAATTCTGTGAAAGCATTCATTGAAACAAGAAGAAAAGTTTTCACAGCTTTCCAGTTGAGAACTTGACAACAGAAGGCGGGAGAGCAGCTACAATAAAAACCAAACCCAACTGACTTGTCTTGCAAAATGGGACAGAATGTTGTTTTGTTGAAATCTGCTGCTCCAATTATCTGGTCATTAGAAAGATGATTCACCATTCTGGGCATCTTTCTATACAGCTGTTCTGAACCCACAACAAAGCAGCTAATCTACTAGGTAATGATACCAGAACACTGGAAATGAAGTTTTCCCAGGAAAGATGTTTTCGCTTGTGCAAATTATAGTATATAAATCTTCAAGTAATAAAAAGCTAAATAAATATAATGCAGCTGGAATTGACTCAGATAAGCAAAAATGACATGCCTTCAATCCAGAATGACTGTCAGGCCAAGCAAAGGAGAGAACAATCGGAATTACAGTGTAAGTCACACTGTAAATTGCCACTGAACTATATGGGAAGCCTGCATAATACCATCAGTGGCAGTTGCTGAGCTGGAAAGAAAAGAGTTAGAAAATAATTGCTTAAAGACTGGAGAACACAGATCAGAACACAAAGATCTGAATAGACTAAATTAAATAAAAATGAAGACACAAGGGCCAGATACAGATTCACTTCCTAATTTGGAAGAGAATAATAGCACAAAAAGAACAATTAGAACAGTCATACTACCTCACAACCACTGTTCAATAGAGTGGAAAAATAATAACCATTGTGGCTGGGTTTTTACCGAGAGTAAGGAGAGAAATGCCAGTGAAGTGATTATTGTGCCGGTATCTACAGCACATCAGAAGTGTTCACACCATAGGACAGCAGAAAGCAGAAAACAGAGGCAAGATCAATCCCAGTAAGAGAATCCCAGTCAGCAACTGGCAGAAGTAAAACTGCTATCACAACAAACTGATTATGGAAAAGAAACTGTTTAAATCATGACTATTTAAAGATGCAAGGCATATAATATTTTATATTTCACTCACCTCGAGTACCTTATATTGCACCTAGCATGACTTTCTTTGGACAACAGAAGCAAATACAGTAATTCCAAAGCATCTTACTTCATTCAACACAGGTTTTCATCAAAAAGAAAACTAATAAGAGCAAACATTTGGGTTATGTTGGCCAAGATCATATCATAATTTTAATGTGTACTTTTTAAGAGCTTAGAGAAAAAGATACCGCCTTAGAAACAGGAAGGGAGGAGGCATCTAATAGCAGATAACTCTCATGATCTGAGATAGGCTGATGACAAAGCCCTCTTACTGCCTGTACCATTGAAAATTTGAGTCTTTAAAAAAAGCTGCAGCAGAATGTGGACTCTCCCTAAATATGCAAAAATGAAGTATGTGTACCAAAATCTGGGAGCTGTTCCATATAGATACAGTCCTTCTGTATCTTCAGCAGAGCACTTCTGCTGGTGAAGGTCTTACTTTCCTTACTGCAATTCTTTCAATTAAGTGAAATATAAATTTGTAACTGTTGTTGATACTAATTTCTTAGACACTTATAACTAAATTATCCACTAGAGAGCATAGCAACATTTTCAAACATATTCTGCTTATGTCTGCAAGTGCAAACGAGGTCGTTGTGGCACTCGATGCCACTCTTCTATACCAGAAATATGCTAAACAATCTGTCATGCAAAAGAGAGATAAGCAATGTACTTAATACAATGCTTTAAAGAAGAAAAGTCAATGGACCATGAACTTTTAATGAACAAATTTCAACAGCTCACAGCCTGGTATGCAGTTCTCAGACATCTTTGATGAAAAAACTTCCTTTGCGTTATATACCTCTGTGTGTGTGTATATACAACAAAATATGACAGAAAGACAAAATACATTCTTCATTCCTACAGGAGAAAACCATAGAAGCACTGCTTATCAGTATGCTGGACAAGAGCCGATTTCTTCCTGTTCTGCAACATATTCTGGTGATGTCATGCCATTTTTCTTCCCATTAAAGAAAACCTTTTATCATTTATTATTTCACATTGTAATAGGCATCCTGAAAAAAATAATCTTTCATTTAAAAGTGCAAACAACAGAATTCTTTTATTTTTCAGTTTCTCAGAACAAGAAGGGTATAATACGTATCAAGTACTCTGGAATCTCCGTTTTAGAGTACTTGTTTAAAACCGTTAGATTCCTCCCACCAATACACTGATAAAGGTGTCCACAGCATCCACAAATCTGAATAATGCATCTCAGTGCCACTAGTAGAGCAATCAACTCTACCTCAGATCTTTGCTAAAGATGTTTTCCTTCTTTTTCTCATAAACTATCCAAGTTACTCATTGCTGCAAAAAGTCTAACAGCATAGGGCATCTTGTATTATCAGAAAAAAACACAGAACTTTGAATATCCAGTCCCAGCTGTGCTATGCCTCATTCAGAAGTGGCTAGCTTCCGACACTGAATGAAAGCCAGTGAAATTCTTTTAACTCTGAAATAAGCCACATATAAGAGAAGTCTTGTTCTAAACATTACCAGTTATTATTTTATAAACTGAAAAAAAGGGAGGTTACAGACATTTCTCATTTATCATAGCATCACGATGAAAATAAATGAAATTAGAATGCTGACACCTCCTACAGAATAAGAAGAGCAAATGCTAGGAAAACATTTACTATCCATGGGAAGCAGCGCAGTCAGCTGTGAGGATGGCAAATCACTTGACAACCACAACTGCAAACAAAGAGGAATGAATAGCAAGGTGGAGAAAATCCAAGTTCAGCAAAAAGGGATGAATACATAGTATGACAAACTTGCTGCATGAGTATAAAAGCTAACATGGATTTCCAAATCTCAAATTAACAAGGCATTAAAATATTGTATGATGCAGATTATTTAAGTGCCAAATAAAATATAAACAGTGCCATTTTTGGGAGTTTTATAATATTATAATTTAAACAGATATTAAAATTATAATTTAAACAGAGGTCTGATTTTAAGCAGTTTTAATGACAACATTCATGTAACATTAGAATTATGCCCTTGCACTATACTGAATCAAACCCTTAAATGAAAATGTTTATTTATAGAGATGGCAACATGTTCCAGAAGTAAGCTGCTCTGGTAAAAATGATCAGTCTCTGCTAATTTATTCATAAACACACGTATACGACAGTCTAGTTTTCATTTTCTGAGGCCTTCTTAGTTTTAAATCACCATCACTGCTGATTTCATTGTAAGTATTAGTATACACTTATACAGTTGGAGAAAATAAAAACAAAACACAGAGAAGTAGAATACAAATTGTAAGTTTTTATTAGTATAACCTACCATTATGAATAACTACAAGTAGGTCAACCAATTTACAAAATCCTCCTCTACACTGAAAAATATCTTTTAATATTGATAGACCTGACTTCCTTTTTCTGCCTTTCAAAACACACTGATGGAATCTCCTTAGTCAAAGAGGGAGGGTGTAGGGGTGGTACCTAAAATGTCTTGCTTAGTAACACACTGTAAAGTAAGTCTAGAAAACAGAAGCAGCAGCCAGCCCCAACTCTGAGAGTAGGTCTGCAATACAGGCATAATCTCTGTCTGTTTCATTGAAGTTGAGCCTTCTGCTGATTTCTATCACTAGGTAAAACAGCTATTTGCAGCACAAAGTGTCCAGGTCTCAGGAGCAAAGCTTCTTTCAAAGGGGGAAAAATTTACTGGTTGGAGATCAAGTACTGACCCATGGTCACTGAGCTGCAGCTCATTCACCTGCATGGTTTTCGTAAGTGTTTTGGCTCTGCAAGAGTTGATGAGCAGTTTAACATCCTGCTGGGAAAATAATAGGTTCTATATCCATGTGTGGATTGTTTGAATTCATCCAGGGCAGAAACCCTCTGTTAGTGCAAAGGCTTGCACAAAATATGTACTAAAAGTATACACTAAAACTATATATTTCATGTAAGCATTTTGGAGCAAAAGTGCATTAAAATCATTAGTATTTTGCATAAAGCATTTTGAGGCAAAAAGAATTATACTGACTTTCCATCTCAGCTTATGCTGGAAAAAAATGTTCTTATGGGAAAAAGCTGAGGCTGATGGGCCTAAGGTTTTGTGTATGGTGTATTGAACACTTCTATTTTTTTTAATATTTTCATATATATATTTTACATATATAAAATACACATGCATATGTATTTATATACATGTAATACATATTTTGATATATAAATGTATGTAATATATATATTTATATATATAAAAAGAGGGCGTGAAAAAAATCCATAAGATGTTGTTGCAGAATAAACTCCTTCCTCTAAAACAAGCCATTAAAACCATAAAATATGTATTCAGTTAGCATTACTGTCTTTACTTCTGCCTCATATACATAGAATACAAGCACAAAATGTAAAATTTTCTTCTGCCTAGTTGTGAACATTTTAATTACTGTTTTTTAAACATCAGCTTAATGATCCAATGCCATCAGCAAATGAGTCACGGGATGTGCCAGCTAGCGAGGTTTTGAATTTGCTTTTTTTCAAGTAGAGGATTATCTTTGATTATTCTTGAAACAAGGCAAAGTTCAATGTCCCCATCACCGGCAATTTAATGTAATGAAGTTCTGTATTTTCAATTGCCACTCGCTTAGGCTTTGTCTACTTTTTTTCTACCCAAAGTCTCACAGAGAGCAAAATGGCCATGCGTGTTAAGATAGACAGTTCACTGCAAGCTGAAGTTCAGTCCTAGTAAGCAGACAGCATAACTAAGTAGTTGTTAAGGAATCAAGTATTATTTGGTTGGAAAAGAAAATACAAAAGTGGCTTTATTCTTTTAAAAGATATTTTATTTTTAAATCACTGACCTTAAATTGGCTAGAAGTCACTCCAGAAACTTTAATTTTTAGACAACCTTACCACAACAAAAATGAAAGTAAATGTAGACTAAAGCAGGCATTTCACTACTCAGCAAAATTCTGCACCACTGGATCATAATAAAGAGTGATTCAACTATATCGTATCAAAACAAGACCTCACACAAGAATGGGAAGAAACTCCATCTGTGGTAATTATCATGAGAAGACACTACATGACTGGTTAGAAACCAGGCCAAGCCCTGTTTATTTGGGTGGGTTGCTGTTTCAGGACATGCCTCCACAGTGCTCTGGGATGCTGTCCCAGGACAACTGCAGCAC
Source organism: Strigops habroptila (assembly GCF_004027225.2). Lineage (NCBI taxonomy): Eukaryota > Metazoa > Chordata > Aves > Psittaciformes > Psittacidae > Strigops > Strigops habroptila. The sequence continues at coordinate 74,348,795 of NC_046358.1, forward strand.
AGCACAGCACACTCAGGGATGCTAATGAGGGGCCAAGAATTAAGAGGCTACATCTGCACAACAGCACAGTGGGGCAGGACCGCACTGCATCTAGCACAGAATTATTTAAGCAAGTACAAATTTCGAATACCATGGAGAGGTGGTATTTTGAGCTCACCAGAGTGGGCTCAAAAACCAGAAGATGGTTAAAAAGATGTAATTATCACCCTCTTAAACTTTACTTTTTTATGGCTTACCAGGTGACTTTTCTACATTTGAGTCTAGCAGTGCTGAAAAAAGGTTACACATTCAGGTCTGTTCAAACTACAAAACCAAAGCCTATGGATATAGTGAAGCTTGAGATCACTCTACAGAAGTTGATGTTGGATGGAGGCTGCGCGCGCTGCAGAGCTTTAGTTATAAAGAAACATTTTAAGATATACAGCTCTGAAGTAAAAAATGTTATTTATTATTTAACAACTCTGTATAACAAGGATCAGTAGTAGAATGGAAGCCTATTTCTGATGCAAAATTTGAACGGTTGACAAATACTGTTCTACATAAGGTTCATGGCTCTGTGCCACATGGCTGCTCTGTGAGGGAGAGTGAGCCTCACTTGTCAACCACAATAAAGCAAATCGGTGTACTATCAATAGGATATAGGATGACTCTAGTGCTGAAATTCTGTGCTGAGAATCTCAAGAGCTATAACTTATGAAACAAAAACTTTTGACTCCTGGAAAAACAAAGAAGCTATCTTAACATAATCACATTTTCTAATAAGAAAGCTCAGCTCATCAATACACAAAATTTTTCTGAAGAATTCATTTTAATGAGCCCCTTTGCAAGCTCCAGATTATCCATTGTAGTTTTTTTGGAATGGAAACGGGCTTCTCATTTCTCTGAAGAATCTAGAGATATTTTCTATCTTAAGCTTTCCACAAATACTACTTTTGTGTAAACTGAGAAAGGCCTATGTATGAGATAATTTAGCAACCTTAACAGAATCATTTTTACTGATGACACTAAACTAAACTCAAAATATACATAGCACTAAGGCTTTTCTCTCCCCCCCCCCCACCCCTCCATCTAGGCACCCAATAAAAGTGGCTCTTCACATATATTTTCATACACAGTGTGACACAAAATTTAGGCAATCGTAGATGTACCTATATTTCACAGTTTAAATGTTTGTAATGAAGAACTTGTGAAGATTTAAACCGTATGTGCTTCATCATCATACCAGCAATTTTCAAAGGAACAAAAAACAGTGTAAAAGCAAGAGGATAACCTAGCCAGCCTATGCAAGCAGGTATATAGCCCAAGAAGTGTAGCCCATTTATTACAGTAATAAGACAGTATTTTGCAAAACAGAATTGAGAATGATACACTAGAAAACTTACATTTCAGCTGCTGGTTAAATTATGGTCTAATGCAGTGTTTGAACAATTCTTACAAAAAATCTAACCCTGTCACAAATCGCCGCCTTCCTTCAAAGGGGAGGTGGGAAAGAAGGATGGGGGAAAAAAAAAAGGGAAAAAAAATGAGACATGTATTTTGTGGATAAAAGCACCTAATCCCAAGTTAGCTCTGGTACAATAACTCTTCTCGAAGAGCAACATAAGGGGAAGTAATTTCATAGCTAGGTCTTACTAGGTGACTGAATATATGGATTCCATTAACTGAACACATAGCTGTGGAGTCCATTAATTTGCACTGGCAATCCAATGTTTGGCAGAGGTGATGCTGGTATTTCTTAAGCAAACGGGCCATCAACCGAACAGCTCACTGGGGAGTATTAGTTTTCTAAGATTATTACAAGAACGTAATGGAAATGCTGGTAATGTTTATTGGGCTGGTTAGTGGTGTATGCAAAGTTACCTGAAGTGTGCTCAGGGACAGGAAAATATCATTACTGTCATTTTGAATTGAAATCTTATTACCAAATGCCACAAATAGGACAGGGGACCTCTGGTATGTTGAGTTTATCGCTTGAAGCTGTCTTTGTAATAAATTACATTGTCTTAGCTGCGGTCCAGAATGGGGAGCAGAAAGAAGGCAAGGATGTTGCACACCTGCCTACTCAGCAGTCGCCCCAGTGGCCCTATGGAGCCAGACACAAAGGCACAGGCACGTGTTGGCCCACGGCTCAGTGAGCTGCGAGGGAAACCAGCTGATTGGCAGGCCACTGTGACAGGGTTGACAAATGCATGACATTCACGTGGCATCTGTGCTCCTGGCAGCTATGGACCTGGCCCCAAATCACTGTCAAGCTTTGTGCTTTTGTCAACTTCTTTTCTTCCCCTGCTTAAAAATCCAAAGGAATATTGTAAAATATTATACTTATGTCACTTCATTCTTGTGACCTAATCTTGTTTTCTTCTGTACCCTTTTTTTCCTTAATACTGCTTTGTACACTTCCTAAAAGGTTCATCAATTAATTTGTACTGCTAATGACTGCCAGACAAAAATCCTGGAATAAAAATGTAGAGGAATACTGCGGTTTTTTTCTTTGTTTGCCCAACAGTATTACTTGTGAATGTGCCACTGAATCAAGTGGAGCAAGATACCCAAGTAGTTTATATTACTAAAGTAACTGAATGTTGCAGACAATAAAAAAAACCAACTATGCATGTGTTTCGCAGCAATGAGAATCTCTATCTTCTTGACTGCTTCAAAAGGGTGCAATTCTTACTTGGCTACAACAAATGAGATACCAGCCATCAGCTTTAGGAAAGGCTGAAGAACTGGTCCCTGGACATGAAAATACATAATTTTTAAGGGCTTAGTTTTCTTTATTCAGAGTTACTAGTTTTTGGTGCAGCATATCAAGTCAAACCACAGTATCACTATGGCTAATCTATAACAACAGAATATCTGAAGTTCATTCCACCTTTTCATAAAGACATGAAACTCAATTACTAACCGAGAAAAACCTGAGAAGCGCAAACAATGCTGCGGAGCTGGTGTCAGGGTGTCAGTGGAGCCACCACAGTTATTGCTGTGTGAAGCTGAAGCACTTCGGAAGTTCAGAACATTCAAAGCAGCCCACTACCAGCCCGTGCACAGCAGCACAGGACGAGAGTCACTTCACGGTCTTCAGCAAGGTAAAAGGCCCCAGGTTTAAGCTGTCTTTCCCCTGCCACCTTATTTTTTATCTTAAATAATGTTATTGATGTAGTTCAAATGTCTACACATCGGGGATTTTCCCCCTCTTTAAATACGCACTCTTCTGTACTGTTTTTTAAAATGTCAGTTCATCAGAAATCATCACAGAACCAAACAAAAAAATACAACACATGCATATAATAGAGAAATAAACTGCAGAAAGAAACAGGTTTCAGTGTTTAATGGCATGAAAAATGAATTGAAAATTATGCTTATATTATGTTGAAGGTCATCGAAAAAGCCTCAAAGAAAGATAGTTAAGCAGACATTAAAAGAAGATTTAAATAGGTGATCTTTTAGTATTCTAGCAAAAACACTCTGTCTTTCACTCTTTATTTAAATTAAAATACCACTCAGTGACTGACCTTTCTAACATGGCCTGAGGGAGCAGGGTATGATCTTGCTAGAAAAGAAGTGATATTAAAAGAGCAATACCATTAAAAAAGCAGAAGGAGATGGAACCCACAGCTTAAACTTTGTTTGCTTGGGAAGGTTAACTTTTATGAAAAGGCTGTCCTTACTGTTACAGGCAGAGAAACTACTGCTGTTACCTTTTTGTTAACTAGCTTATGGACTGGTCACAGAGCCTTTAACCAACAAACAAAAGAGAAAAGCCAAGTTGTGGTCTTCCTGAGATTTCAGTAAACGTGCCCCTTCTTTTCAGCATCTTACTTGGAGGCCAGCTGTAGATGGACTTCCCCAACTGCCTTTTCCTGAACATTACTTTAAATGTTGTGCTTCAGCTTAACACCCTGACTGCTATGTATTTATCCAGAGAAGTCAAAGGTCCAGCCAAAAAATAAAAGCGGAGGGCAAGACCTGGCATTCTGAAAAGTTCACAGAAAGGTATCCAGGACTGTAAGACAGTGGTTACATTGCTGTAAAGTCCTCAACATTGTTACAGGGAAACACAGATAGAGCTCTTTAAAAACCTGCATCTGACTTTGGAGTTCTGGTATTAGAATGCGGTAAGTCACTCTCCAAAAATCCTACTTCCCTTACTTTAAATAGAGCATATCTCTAGGGAGACATAGACAGACATGGAAATGGCTAACGGCTAATCCCCGCTAAGTGTTCGACATCTAATTACTGGTTTATTCTTTTCAAGAACTTTCAACAGAGGGTGCATGCTTATACCTATGCGACCCAGAGAGCTATGAGCCTGCTACACCTCCCTTGAGCATTTTGCCACTGACACTGGAAAGAGCGAACCTGGTCCCACGCTCACCATCCCCACTCAGTACCTCCATGGCAGATGCAATGGACTGTCACATAATTAAAACACTGTCATTTGAAAGTTTTACACTTCACCGCTTCAAAATTAAGAAACATGGTCTTTTGTCACTAAATTTCCATGTGGATTTTAATCGATTAAAGCATCACTATTACAATTTATAGGAAATTAATATAAATTAGATGCCTGGCAAAACCTAGGAGAGGTTGTATCCCTGACTTTACTCAACTTGTCTGGTTATTTGTACATTACAAATTAAACATAAAGCAGTAGAAGAGTAAGCTGCATTCACTGAAGTAATCAAACCTCATGGCGTGAATAATGTGTTATTAAAGACAACACTGGAAAATAAAGATGCACAGGAAATCACATGCTCCTGTCTTCCTACAAGAAACCCCAAATGAAATTCCTCCATTCACACTGTTTTAATATTAAAATACTAAACATGGAAAGATTTAAAAACTGAGCCACAGCTACAGCTTTTTTAACTCCTTTGGGCCCCGATATTCAACTGTTGCCAAAAGGGCAAGACCATGAATGTGTATATGATATCTCCAATGTTTTAAGCAACAGAGATCCTGTTTGAAATCTGTTCTTGTCTACTAATGTTACTGAGTTTGCTGAACATGCTTGAAGATGAGGGCTATTATACTAAAAAAAGAATAAACTGGAAGCCCTCCACTTCTTTTGCTGCAGAGATTGAAATAAGTACCATCGAAATCAGGCATAGCCTTCTAACATCACATTTGTATTTATGCATTTCAGCTTCCTCATGAGGAAAAGACCCAGAAGTTTCCAGTCAGGCTAGGAAGTGTGTATCATTCACTTGATATAGAGTAGATGCACTGTAAATGCTTTTGCTATTTTGATTTGTGGCTGGAAAGGGATTAGATCCTAAACAATTCTTGAAGTTGTTTCAGTTCTGACTAAAATTAAGCCCTTGCTGAGAGCTGGATGGATTTCTAGCAACAAGCATTTCTAGGAATTTATACATACTGTATCATTTAACTGGCTGGATGTTTTTCCCATCTTTACTGATGTTTTGGGAAAAATCACTCTGGTGATGGGAAACACATACAAATATAAGATTTTCCTTTTCAGATCTCAATACAGTTCTTCAGACCAATTAGTTTATTTTAAAACACAAAGCAATAAACCGTATGTACCTGCCTATCCTTAAAATATATCAAGATAATTTTAACAGTTCTAACCCTGCTTCATTGCAAGGTATTCCTGGGGGGTTTTTGTATGTGGAATGGAGCTGACTATGTAACAAATTCTTTGAGATTCACTAATCATAGAATCATACTGCCCTCCGCCCTTCAAGATCTCTACATGCAGAAGTGGAACAAGAGAATATCATCACAAAACGAGAGAATCCTGTTGCATTTTTGAAGATTGAGAAAACAGATACAGGATTATTATTTTTTTTTAAGCAGAATCTATTTGCCCAAGCTTATGTTTGATTTGGGGTTTTTTTTCAGATTATAGTGGAATTTTCACCCAAATTATTCTCCTTCAGTATTTTTACACAGGAGTTTTAAAAAAGACTCTCCCAAGTTTAGCTGAAGATATCAAATCCATGGTGAGGTGGGGCTTTCTTGATTTTGAATTGAAAGTATTATACATTGCTGGATTGCTAGAAATTCTGCTTATATTTGTAGGCAAAGCCAATTTTTTGAATTTTGAATTAGAATACTCATATTGTGCCTTTCTGGTAAAGCACAGAAAAGCCTTCACTTATGAGAAAACCAAAGCTATTCCCCAATTGTGTCAACACCACTTTCCTCTGAGCATCTTGGAAATGCTCCCAAAGATCTTAAAAATCAAATGTTGCACAAATTAGTTCCAAAGAAGGAGACGCAGGGGTGGGAAGATCAGAGGCGAGTACAAGCCAGTGTAATTTGCAGGTATCTAAGAGGACATTATAACAATGACATGAATACGGATAACAAAATGTTACTGAAAAAGCCCTGTCAGTAATGATACATTTAGATAAATGGCAAATGTACTTGCATGAACTCTATCATTACTACTTCAATCACAGTCATATTTAAACTTTGGGGAGCTAATTTAATTTATAAATTCTGCTGCTGCACATCAATTATTAGTAGCATTACTAACAGTTAGGCATAGGGCTGCTGTGCTAGGGTGACTGATTGTCTGGCATTAGCTCTATAAGAGAAGAGTTGTAAACCACTTTAAATGTCAAAAAACTGCAACAATAATGGGCCTAAGCACCAGTTATGTTCCTCTAACTTCTTTGACTTCCTGCTAATTCATTATTCCATCTTTCCATTGCTCCATTGTCTAACTTACAAATATCAATGCCAAAGAGTATCCACCTTCCTTACAGGGCATTTCCAGAGTCTTTATTGTGAGAAGTATCTGATTCAAAACCAGAGTTAATTCCCTAAGCATAATATTTTTAGTTGGTCTATTATTTCAAGATCAGCATCAAAGTTTGATTTAAAGGAATTGAAATCAATCCTTTAAACACAGAGTTTCAACTTAAGGAAAAGAGAAAAACCCAGCAACAGCCTAAGGTAATTTCACATTGCGGCTCCAGCCAAGAGTGAAGAAGGTTAGAAAAACCTATCCAGAGACACTATAAGCACGGCTGGTGTTACTGTTCAACCATATGCCGCCCTGACCAAGCAACAGCAAGAGATCCAGTAACTGCCTCCTGGATGCGCAGACTGAATGCTAACTGCCTGTGACATTAACTTGTTTCAAGCCTCTTGCAGTGCAGCCGCTATCAGTGTTATATTTGTATAGTAAATAACATGACATATTGATTCTGGAGTGCTTATCAACTGGACCTGTTGAAAATACTCTTCTTACGAAGCTCAGCACTAGTTCTCATGCAGAACCAGTGCTGTGGATTTGTGCAGAGAGCTACTTGTGCTCTCACGGTGCTCTTAATTCTTTCCTTGAGACATAAGCAGTAACTTTTTAAAATCTAGCAACAGTGAAAAAAAGATGCAAAGAGTATTTTGTGAAATTGTATGAGCCGCACTTTATACTGATTTGGCTATGACAGAATGGCTTTAAAAGACAACATCTCCTCCATTCTGGCTTCAATCACCAGTCTGAAGTCTATACTAGGGCCAGCCTATGATCAACAGTTTCTTATTTTAAGTTAAAATTTACTGAATACTCTTGGCCCTTTTTTGTATAAAGTATTTTGGCCATCTTCTGAGTGACAATATTATATGAATAAAAGCTGAACATGGTTAACCTTTGCATTCTGCTCTGGAAGTAGGATGTGTAGTATGACAGCTCTAGGAACACATGTCACTGAAATACATGTACACCCTATCTCTGGAACAGCACAGTAGTAAAGAGCTAACACTGAGATCCAGGCAAACCAGGACCAAGTGTCAGACTGAAAGTGTCTGTCTATACAAACCAAAATAGCTACACTTAACTTCTGGAATACACCCAGGATTTCTCCTGTAATCTGCTGATTACACTCAGCGATACCATCACAAGATTTACAGCTAAAACGAGCAATCAAAAATCAATGGAACATACTCCATGACAACAAAGACATCTTCTTCCCCTCTGCTTTTACTTCCAAAGTTAATGAAACACAGCACTTTTATTTATTATTTATCCAATATAAAATTGAGCTAATCAGTCACAGAATTGGTATTTATGCAGATAATAGCACACTCATGAGTATGGATTACTTTGCAGTTAGCTCTAGACCTCATAATTCGAAAGCAGACAAATTAACAGGTATGGCACTTGCTAAAATTCAAAACTGAATTTGTTTATTGCTCTCTCAGCATGTAAAAAAATCTTATTGGTGTACTTATAAAATCTGTGGAATCCAACAATTAACTTGCAAACTTACCTTAAAAAAGGTTAAAGATACCCCACTGATTCAAGGCTTTATAATTTATTATATTAATCTCATCCATTTATCACTGATCTAGACTGGACCAGGGTAAACACATGGTTTAACAAAGTTCCCTAAAATCCTCCATCCAAAACAATCATGAAGAAGTAAAAGGTACAGCAAGCAACAATAGGGAAAAATCAAAATATTCAGATGAGTTCATATGTGGAAGCTCAGTATCAAACACGAAGTCCCATAAAATTAGTTAAAAAAAAAGTTAATAAAATAGTTAATAAGAATAAATTAAAAATTAAATTTTAAAAATCAGTTAATAAAAAATAGTTTAAAATAAAATTAGTGCATGGGTAATTTTTTAAAATACAAAATCCAAGCTGAATTATTGAACACGGAAATAAATGGTATAACTTTTATCTCAAAAATTACTAAAATGCAGATGTGTTATTTGGAGCCCTTCAGAATATCTTGGTACATTGGAGAGTTCAGAGAAGGTGAAACACTTCATTTTACAGTGATTTCACAACATATGTCCTTCACATACTTGTGGATAAAAAGACATTCAAGTTCCTAAACTGAAATCATAAAAATCCTCCAAAAATCTGACCAAAGGCCAAGTAAATATTTCATCCTTAGTTATGAGGAACACCAAAGGCAATAGACTAAGCTAAATAGAACTTGTATGCTGCACTTCTTTTCATTACATTTATTTCAATTTTGTTCAGGCTAAACCCTCATAACCCTGAGAAGTCACTCGGTAAGAAAAACTTTATTTCAAAACGGCCAATTGTTTTTTCTGAGGTTTCATGTAATAATAATAATAGTAATGCATTTCTTTAGTATTGTAAGGTCTCAGGAGGTAGATTCTATTATCTTTCTAGAAGCAGCCACACATAGATATAAGCCTTGTTCTCGAAAAACTTGCCAAAAAAAAAAAAAAAAAAGACTGGTAGATTCCACCATTCAAGTTCATCACGAGCTGTAAAACGGACTATAGCATTCTGCAAGTCTTGAAAAGTAAATGAGAAAGAATGTTTCAATAGTTCTACACATTTAACTGTTCATGGATCTGCTCTAATAAAAGGGTTTTTTTCATGACAGTGACTATGCCTCCTCAGTACGGAGAAAGAAGATCAACCCACATCTGTACAGCTGTACATAATCTACTCAATTATTATATCTTTAGTGCTTGCTTTCCTAATGAAAATAACCCTACTACAAACAGATAATCAGATGCATGAAGTACTACTGTAGCTCTGATTAGCTGTCATACTACATTAATCATATGTACAATCTCTAGTCTATGTATTCTTTCCACCAAAAGACAGTATCAACCTCCCAATGACACCAACTCTCTGAAAAGCCCAAAATGACAACAGAAAAGGCCCACAAGGAGGAAAAACTTGAATTGCAATACTAGGAGCACCACACAACCACTTGCTGATCACCAAGCAAGTAAAACTGAAACTGCTCCAAACCTCAACAGCATCCAGCCAGTAAAACTGAATGTCTTCCAAACCTCAACAGCAAAATGCAAACATTTCCCCTGGCCAAAACAGTCAGAATCAGTGCAAGTGCCAGTGGGCAGCCGTGTCCACTCCTTGCAGCCTCGAGCAGCACCCTGTCCAAGAACACAAAGGTTTGGACAGAAATGTTTTGCTCCTGCTTTCAATCAAAGTCTCTTGACTGCTCAGTTACTAGAAAATATTCATGTCCTCGTATCCTTTGACGACCATACAAATGCTCATGCACAGTGAACTGTCATCACTAGGGTATGACAGCTAGAAATTTCTAGCTGTACTAAATGCTGTATTTCTCTGGAGCAGCAGGATCTTTTAGCAAGCATACATTGATTATCTGTAAGGCAGTAGAAACACATGGACAGTATAAATAGCAAGCATTGGTGAGATAACTTAAGATTTAGATTTTAATTCACCTTTGGGTGTTTTTTTTCCTAGCATCGGTTTTATAAAATCAACATCTTAGAGAGACGAGTTATGGCACTGAATTCAGATTTATAGCTATAATAGTCCTAACACTAAAGTGAAAGTAGATGCTTTATTTCTTTGATTTTCTCTTTACAAAACTGCTCCTTTTTTCAGACCTCCTGGTATTTAGGATGGCTCTTTTTCTAGGAAGCAAGACTTCGCTTCTACTAAGTGGACTTCTACTAAGTCTAGTTGATAGTAGCAAAAGTGTAATAGTAATAAAAATAACTCAGCTTTGCCAGCAGGGCATAAAACCAGTGATGCTTTGTGAAGGCTTTAAAGGAGGAAGAAACAAACCTATTTCTGTTACTTTAGAAACTTCTTTAGAAACTATTTTAGTAACTTCTGTTACTTTATCCTCCTGCCTCCTTATTTTCAGTTAAGGATACTGACACCACAGAAGCCTTTCCATTCAGGAATTGATGTGACTAACATCTTCATGAGCACATATTGTCACAACCTAAAGAAACACCCACCCATCATTCTTCAGTCACATAGGGCATCACATCCCTGTGACACTGTGGCATTCACAAGCTGTTTTCAACCCTGATAACCATTAGGCCTAACTTTCAACTCTATGTAGACATTAAGAGTGCTCTGGCTCTGACCCATCGTTCTGGATAGCATGTGAACTACTGTAAGTAATTCCATCTGTGAGGTGCATCAAATAGTGAGTGGTTTTCTCTACATGCACATGCCTGCAAGCAATTAAACTTGAACAGTAACTTGGCATAGGATCAAACACCACAAATCTTCATCAAAATTTAACATTTAATATGTAATCTCCTTTCATATAGTAGGTGACAGAGGTTTTACCATTAGCAATCTATTTGCCTATACTTTTACCCTCTAAAATAAAATATTGACAAGTCTTTAAAAAAAATGAAGATCAAATACATAATAAGTATCTGAAAACAGGTCTGAAACACTGCATTGCAGCTTGAAGCTGCTACGGGCAAGCTCCCTTTTCAGACTGTAAATTTAAGTGGCATTTCATTTTTGCCTCTGCTTTGTCTGCAACCTAAGATCAGCACAAATAGCTTCTCTCCCTGCTTGGTAATAACATGCTTCCCTTTCCCCCAAAACCAGCACAGGTATCTAGATCACCATAAAGGGATAAACTGCTAATAAAAATAGTTCTGTCTTTCCCTTTGGATTTCTCTTTTTCTGGATTTCATCTGGACTGTGACCCTGGTGTGGCTTTAGCTACTGTGAACCTGTTTCCATCCCTTCCATCCCCTCTACAGATATGCCATGACCAAAATGACTAATGAGAACTTAATATTAAGCTGAGAATTTAGGAAATCTACAAGGCCAAACTTGACAAGGAGGGTCAAGAAGGCTAATTGTATTAAATCTGGCATCCTGGAGTGGCTCATGTAAGCAATGCACAATCTGAAAACCTCCCGGACATTAGGAGATGCAGGGTATGATGCTACACGGACCTGTAGTTTCAGGACTCTGACCTGAACTGGCAGTATTCACATGCTTTGATGACTTTGGGAACATGTAAACTCTCAACGTCCAGACACATGAAGACAGCATCTGGAAACTAAGGCCATAACATTGATGAAAACATAAAAAAAGGCTAGCACAAACGAAGACAAACTTCCTCAGGGCTGTCTGACACTGACCATAACTTCCTATAAGAAATCTGGTCCACGCATATGTGACACTGATGAAGTTTAGAATTAATTTCCAGTGCTAGATTTATTAGAAAAAATGTGTGACTACACTATGAAACTTGCTTAGTACTTCAGGAAAAATGTTTGATTAGAATTTGGGGGGAAAACCACTAGTGTGGTATTTCTAAAATACAAGTATTTATTTTTCAATATAAAAATATTTAAATATAATTATCAGGCAAATTACATAAGCACTTTAAAAATAAAACAGCCTGAATATATATACTCAGGATATTTCTTGGTCTTGCACAGGAATAAAGCAGAAATGGACTATGCAGCCTTCTATAAAAAAAGATGAGTTGGCTTCTATACAGTTATACACAGAGAGAGGGGACCGGAGGGTAAAAACATCATCTCCCAAAAGCCTTAGGACAACTGGACTAAAATCTTATTTTTTGAAGTAAGGTAATGCCTGGCATTTTCAAAACCTTAAAATGTGTTCCATAAAAAGCCATTTCAGCATAAAACGTTAGTTAACCGTGAATAGCTAGATTAATGATCCAGCACACTTCATCCTTAGCATCAGTGAATAAACAAATCTTACCAGAGCAGAGCAAAACCAATCAGGAGAGATGAACTGCAATGAAACAGTCCTCGTGATCACTGCAGTGAGCAGGTAAAACAGCAATGAACTTACTGAATAGAGTGTGCAAGAAGTAATTTCTCCAGAGTCTCAATGCAGTCAAGTAGCTTTTGGTTCAAATGCTAAGATTTTCCTCCTTTACAAATTACTTGTTCTTTGACAAACAGCTACGAATCTGACTATTTGATACACTTGATGTGTTACCACTATTTTTTAAACAACTCCAGTGCTGCTCAAGTCTTCTGTAATACTTTGTAGCCCATCCAAATTCAGGAAATCGAGATGACAAAAATGAAAATGCAGCACAGTGCTCTTCAGATCCTCTATCATTTGGAATCTAAAGTACGTAACTAATGACAAGGGCACCAAGGGAACATAAAATACAGAATGTGCAGAACCTAAGGTATATTCTGTTCTTTAACTGCTAGTACAATAAAATAGCAGACATTTCATATTTATCCTTGCCATGATAATACAAAAAACTATTTTAAACAATAAGCAAAATGAAAGAAGCCATCTACGTACACTTAATACTAGAATTAAGGAAATATTACTCTGCTATTACGATGAGACACACAGTTTGCTCACTGTATGTACATGGTGTTTCTTTAAAATGGATGTATGTTTAGACATTCTAAACTCTTGATCTCTCCAAAATCAAGATTGGGATTAACACTTCTTTCACACCTGGCACCATGTTCTGCTATGCCCCCTAGGACTGATCGGCTAATGCAAACTGGAAAACTTCTTCCTAACACTCTTTTATGTGAAAAGAATGCTTCATAACACTTCCTAAGACAGAACCTGTGACTAGCATGGCTGTAGCAGTACATGTGGTTGCAGTGCCACCACCCAGCTGTACCAAAGCATGAGCCAACATACTAGAGGTCTGATGCTGTTGTGACTAATCTGTTCATCACTAAACACTGCCATATCAATCATATCAAGACAGACAGGAAAACAATGCTGGCAAATGTGACCTCGTCTGCTGCAGCTGGAGCTCAGTCACCATGAGCAGCTGCAGCCCTGCTCAGCAGCTGTGGTCCTGGCAAACGCACCATGGCTGCTGGCCACAGTAACCCCAGACAGTGGTACTAATGAGGGCCAGCAGCGTCTGCAACTGAGTGGGGAAATACAAATGACACAGCAGCAACTATAGAGTAATCTGCCGTTGGTTCAACATTGAACTGGCAAAATGTCCTGATACCCAGTCAAGTCTCTCTCACTGAGCCTACTTGTGAAGAGGAGAAAAATATTTGGCTGGAAGAAAGCCTTCCTTTCCTGAAGATACAGTTAGACAGAAAGGAATAAAGATCCTCAGGGAGGATGTGGTACACAAGCAAATACTCAAAGTATAGTTTAAAAGTACATCAGCATCACACGTATTGAAAGAAGTTGGAACATTCAGGAAACAATCAGCTTATCAGATGGTATTAGAGAGGATGCTTCCCCACACTGTGAAACTGAGTGAGCAATGCATCATTCTGGTATCTGTGGCCAACCACAACACTACTGCTTCTATACAAAATTACATTTCTGATAAAAAATTTAGTGTCAAACATTTTTATGATTACAGACCAAAAGTCAAAATTTGCATTTAAATAGATGTATTAAAAACTCAGCAGCACAGGTAGAAGAGGGAAATGCTGTTTCAAGGAACATTTAAATAGGGAGCGCGAGCACAGAAGGGATTTTTCTTCTCAAATGATTTGAGCAATTTTAGTTTTATTACTGTTCTTGTGTCCCATTCAAAGTCAAAATTTGAACCGTAGTAACCTGCACCCCTGGAGTCATCTCAGGCCAAGCTGCAGAAACTACTTCTCCTTTCATCTTTCCATTGGGAAGGGCCTCATTGGTTCTGATGTATTTTTTTTCTCCTTAGTCCAAGCCCCAGAGTTTTCACCAGCTTGCAGCCCAAGTCATATTATACTACATTTGCTCTCAAGTTGTTGGCTCATTTTTGTTTGTATCAGTCACCACAGGCAAAGCTTCAGCCATTATATTTCTCCCCAGACAGCAGAGCCCTTTTTGAGAGAGATGAATTGTCAATGCATAACTTAAAAAATTCACAAGCAATTCTTCCACATAAATGCTTGTCACCAACTACCTCCTTGGACTTAACCACATTTTATTTTGCACCTTTTTAATCTATAAAGCATTTCTAAAGTTAAAGAAATCCTTTGTCTGACTTCTCTCCTGTATTTTTCTATCTTCTCACTACATACCTTTTATTTTCTATCTATTGTCCAGTTAACTTGAAACCTTAGTTTAAAATCTGATTCTATACTTTCAAAAGACAACTAAGCCTTTCCAAGCCATTAATGCTGGGTCAGGTCCATAGCTCCTCACTAGTAATATGGAACGCTGGTGCCCTTTACAGTCCAGCTGGGATCACCAACCCATGTTCTCCATATACCATATACATGAATGCTGCAGGGTTTTTTTCGGTCTTTCTTGACAGGTGGGCATTCCAATCACAATGATAATGCAATGTGAGCTACACTGTTGTTAAATTACAGGGGTTACATTTAACTATAGTCATTTTTAAATATGCTATGAGTCACTGCCTTCATAAAAATGCCGTTTCTTTCCAGGAAGATGTAAATAGACTCACTTTCAGATTCTCTAGCAGGACTCTGGAACAACACAAGACTTAGGACTGAAAGTCGTAAGACCTTTTTTCTGCTAACTCGTTAATCAAGTATTTAAACTTTCTATACCTATAAAATTGTTGCAGAACCAAATCAACTCTTGGAAACATGAGTGCAGGCATAGCACAAAAACATTGTAACTACATGACCATTTTAGGTGCATTTTTGCTGTCTTCTCCAGAGGTTCTTTCCTACAAAATAATTTCTTTAACACAAAGGAAATGTGGTATGGTGTGGGAACACAAAATTCAAGTATAAACAGAGATAAATCACAGCAGGATTTCCAGGGGGAGGGGAGGAGGGAGAAATCATAGCAAAATTTTTTTCTACCCAGCTAATCTCTAAATTCCTTTGAAAAATGTTCTCAGAGCATTTAGACTCAGTCAGAAATATAAAGAACATCACACAAGCAAATGCACTTTCATATGTTGACTCATTCTAGGATTCCAGACAATCATTACCTGCAGCAGGTCTCCATAGTACAGAGATGTTTACCAGCCAGTTCCCAGTAGTTGTAAGTAGAAACAGTGTACAAGACACCAGGAACATCAGTATTACTCATGAAGTCCTTAACAGTGTTTCACTTCCAGCGGTAGCTGTTAGACAACTTACAGAAAACCTAAAGGCAACCAGTTAAATTTTCTATAGCAACATTTCTTCCAACTGCCTGTCAGCTGACTTACTGTCAGAACCAGGATAGTCCTGACTTTCATTAGGCATATTTCAGTTTTTATATACATTTATAAAACATGTACCTACATTTTTATATACACATATAACACAGCCACATATAACACAGAAAACTGCAAAACGTTTAAATCATATATTTATGATTTAATATATACTATTAATATAATACTCAGGGCTAGCTTCGGGCATAGGCTAAGCACGCAATTTTTTAAGGTAACAGACTGTTAAGACACTCAAGGACCATCTTTCAGTTTTCTTTAAGCAAAGTCACCAACCAGTAGCCATGGGATGTGAGTGGCTCATGTGAAATCACAGGTTAGGTCAAATCCCAGCCTATATCCCAGACTCTCACCAGGGCAGACGTGCAGGATACCACACCACAGCAGAATTAGCTCCCAGCAGCAAGAGACAGAACAACTGACAAGGCTACACACACAGCCCGTATCTTCTACACCTCTACCTTGTTTGATATGTTTGCTGTTCCCTCAGATATTCCTGTACTGCTGACAAGCACTGAAGCAGCTCAGAAAACGCAACAGCAATGACCTCTTGTGCTGAGTACTGTAGAATAATTTCATGGTATATCCCAAGCTGTATCTTTCCTCAGTTTTACATCCACTTTCATCCAATTTAACTGAATCACATTTTGTTAGCATTCTATGGCAAAATAGGAATACTTCCTAAATTGATTTCATAACATTAAATCTTCAGAACTGCTTCCTGTCCTGTCTTCTTCCATTTTTCCAGTGGTTTGCTTTTAGGTTTTTTTTGTCAGTTGTCGCACACAGAGCAGTGCTTTCATTAAATTGTACGTTATAAACCTCATTTTGTAAGATTTTTTCACACAGATATCTAAATATCTAATTTCTCTCCATTTTAATGTGATTGAGGCACTTCAAAAAAACCATATATCTTAGCTATAATTTTTATATATATAAATGAAGACCTGTATTTTTATTTTACCCTCACAGGATGTAGTTAATTTACAAGTCAATTAGAGCTTAGGGGTTTCTAATGGACATTAACTTACAAGTAGAGTACCCAGAAAAATTCGTTTCTCTTCAGTGAGCCTTGCAAAGATTTTCTGAAGTTTCCACTTTCTTGACCAGCTAAAATACACTTTTCTACTTTTTTTAGTACTGTTTCCAAAAGCAATTGATTTTGTGTGTGGATATATCTTTGTCTGAAAATATATTAATAAAATTTAACTATCCTTATTCAAGAAACCAGACAGGAAGAAGTTGTTAATTTGTATGGCCTACCTATTAATCTCGCCGTTCAACTGTGATCCTTTGCTTATTCTCTTGTCTGTTCTACATTTTTTCTTCTGTGATATAGCAAGTATTTAATAACACGTGGAGTTTGGACTATGTCAACATTTACACTGAAGCATAAGGCACTAGAAAAAGTCTATCACTTGATCTGTACCTTTTATTCTTTGTGTACCAAACAACAAACTACAGTTACAGTACTGCCCGCAGTGAGATGCCACAACACCATCTGCAACACGTTACTGTCTACAGCACGTGATGGTCAGAACAGAGCCAACTGCACAGCAGCTGCCACTGGTGCTGCTGAATACTCCCACTCAGCACCGGCAGAACACTGATATGGGCATTGATTTTGCTATTCCGCTGCAGTTTTGCCTGGAAAATCGTAATCTGTCCCCAAAACATACATAGTATTACTAGGCTATCCAGATAAATATAATGGCTGTGACAGTTTACTCACCTATATGCCCACAGGTTTGGAAGCCGTTGTTGTGTTTGAGTCAGGAGTGGTGTGGGAGAGAAACACTTTCCTTCTTCCCATATTGACCTCACTGGAAAAGGGGTTGTTAAAAACAAAACCCCTTTCCAAAATTCTCTTTTTTAAAAGAGAATCACGTATCACATAAAATTTGCATCTTGATTGTTCTCTCCTTTTCTGGCTGCGCATTTGAAGGAAGTATAACCTGGACTTGTCGCCACGGGCTATATCGGGGACATGTCACAGTGGCGGAAGCACATGAGCCTCTGCTGAAGTTCCTGTACTCCTGTGTTCCCACCAGCTCCTCCATCATGCCTGTTACTGACACAGTGACAGTAAACAGGGAAGTGGAGCAGGGGCAGAGAACTCCCCAGCCAGAAGGAACAGAGCTAAGAGCCAGTATCTCTCTGCGCTTCTGTCCTTCCTGTGTGCCGGTCCCACCTGCCCAGGCGCTGCGGCGGAGCATTGTGAGGGAAGGCCGGGCTGCCCCCTGTCGGTTCCAGCCCGTTCCATCCGGCTCCAGCCGCCCACCGCGGGGCAGGGCTGAGCCCTCAGGCAGGCTGGTGCTGTTCGCTTACCCTGCGTACTCCACTGAAGAGTACATACACACACACACACACACACTGAACCGGGTAGCAGGAAAATCTATGCAGAACCAGAAAGGTTGAGATCAGCTGTAAGAAATAAAGTTAAAATGTAACGATTCCAGTAACTCTTAGCTCAGAAGTGCTCTTCCATGAAGTGTCTCCCTCTATCAACACAATGGCAAAAAGTGTTAAACTCACAACATGAATCCAGGCCCCTCAAGAATGGGTCAAGATCCAGAACTGAAATTTTCATATAATAACAATTATTTTTCATGGAGGAATCTGGCCTACAAAACTCCTGTGCTGGGAGCCTTCAACAAATAAGTTTTTTTCCCCTGGTATCACGGTCCCTGAACACAGCAAGATTTTCTTTCTTTTCTCCCTCCGCAGTTTTCCTCCTGTCCTCGCCTTTTGAGAGCAGGGAATTAGTATTCACCAACTGCGTCTTTTGAAAGGTTTAATCTCCTAGCAATTACCAATATGAGAGTTTCATTACATGCATGGTATGATAAATATTGAAGAGGTCTCCCAGCTGTTCCGATCAGGTTTAATCTAGGCATGCACAACAGCAGGACGATGCCCTCATGACCAACATCTATCTTTCTGCAAGTGCAACTGCAGAGCACAGCACAAGCCCTGGAGGGACGGACAGCCAGCCACACTGCTGAGCTGATGTTGTGGAGTCAAAGCCACCAGCAGCCATCCTTGCAGCTGCTGGAGTTTCTGATCACACTGATGGTGTATTACCTTGCAGGTTACATCCTAAATCCACACTGCCAACTGCTTTGAAATCATAAAGCCTGGTTCTAAAATGGAAGCCCCACTCGAGTGCCGAAAGACCTATAAGCACAGAGATCCTACATACTTAATTTGGGTGGAAAGAAGATTG
The DNA here is from genome assembly GCF_004027225.2 of Strigops habroptila. Taxonomy (NCBI): domain Eukaryota; kingdom Metazoa; phylum Chordata; class Aves; order Psittaciformes; family Psittacidae; genus Strigops; species Strigops habroptila. Next base: position 74,367,860 of record NC_046358.1, read on the forward strand.
TACTTTGAGTCCGCACCTAAAGCTTTGCTGTACCTGAGAATGCTACTGGATCAAGGAGAAACAGTTGTGGACACTGTATCTTATAGAAGAACAAGGGTAAAGACCAGTGCTGGAAACCTAAGACAGAACACCCAAATCATACTTTACAGAAGTATGCTGCCGCCCCTCACCTGCAAGAAAATCTGATGCAAAGTGGTTCACATCTCAACACGCTGCAGTATTTACAGTCGGTTTTAATTATACATTTCATAATTGGATTTATTTCAGCAAGAGCTTTAACTTTGGGGGTGGGTAAGTTATAATTTGTTCTGTCTCAAACTTCTACCATCACATAAATTTATAACAAAAAGAAATAGGTCCTTCTTCATAACTCGTGTAAATGGTACAACAGTACCCAAGAAATCCTTTTCAACACATTTTCTGAGGTCTGAAGAGGACAATTATGCTGTTACATGCATATTTTGCAATAAGAGCAGGCAGCACATTCCTAAGACATTTCTGGGCATATCCCCTCTGACCAATCCCTGCGCAAACAAGTAGCTTCTGTGCTGGGCACAGGGCTCTTCCCTGTGGTGCGACCTAACAGCTCAGGATACAAATTTCTCCAGCAATGAGAGCACAAAGTCTAGACTTGACTCCTCTGTTCTGTGTCTGAATTCAGTATTTCTGGTGACCAGGAGTAACATTCAGCATGACAAATAATTTAATGAACTACTAATGCAGAGTTGACCTTCACTGAAAGTACTGTTTAATTAGCCAGTTTTTCTGAAGTCAGGCATAAGAATGCTAAACCATTTCCGAACAGGTGCAGGAGGCACATGTTAATTTTAGTAGCAAAGGTCATTACATGCGTATTTCTGCACTTTTTCCTGGCATCCCTCCCATCAGAGAATTACTTATGTATGTATATGAAGACAAAGAGGAAGAAAAATCTTTCATGTTCTTTCAGCTTTAACTTAGCAAAGTCCTGTCTCCTATCTCCTTTTTCCTTTATACTCTTTTAAAAAATAAATCTAAATCCAGAACCGAGAGAAGAAATACATTATCTTGCAAATTAAAGTGATAAGATTAGATTAGCACCTACACAGCTGAAAAGTACTCGTTATATATGTTTTCATACTCATGTAGAGTACTCTTTGGGAGGGGGGTGGGGGGGTGGGGAATCAAAACAGAATTAAGGGACATTTTAGTATAAGCCTGAGAAAGGAACACACCACTCATTGAGCAGGAAAAAGAACTATGTAAATTAACCCACGCTTGACAATCGGAATTGTAAAGATTCTTCCTCTGAAAGCAAAGATCAATTTCTACTTTAATCTATGAGCATGAGATGTGAACCACTATCTTTGCAGAGAAATAAAGATTTCTTAGCCTGTCTAGATTTATCTTACCAGGCTGAAGAAGTGGGCTTCATGTTAGAGACTCCCTTTTTTTTGTTTTTTCTTTAAATCTTATTGCCTGAGGAAGTGTGAAAACAGCCTCAAGAAAAAGTCAGCTTTAACAATATTGAGCTTATTCTCTCCCTCTCTCTCTCTCTCTCTCTCTCTCTCTCTCTGTTTCATGCTTCAGGCTTTGATGCTGCTTCAGAAGAAGTATTAAAAGTAGCCAACCCCAGTGAGAACATGAAGAATGTATCAGAAACAGCTCCTTACTACAACATTTTCCTAAGGTACCAAATGTACATATTTTCTTTCAAATTCTCCTTCACTTGTTTCCTGGCATCCCTCCTACCTGGTGGTAGGAGGAGGACAATGGGAAGTAGGTATCACATTTTCAAATTTAATAAAAATGCTGGAACTGTACAATTTATTTTATGGTTGAGAAATGTATTAGGGGTTTATGTACAAGGACAGAGGTGTTAGTAGTTGCAGGGGATTAGCTTGTTAGGGTGTGGAGAGGTTGTGGTTTTGTTTTGGGTTTTTTGTTTGTTTTTGAGTTTTGTTGTTTATTTGTTTTGGGTTTAAACCCAGGAACTAGTTAGGAAATGCTGACGCTATTTGGAGCATCCCCAAGGAAAGACTGAGCACATTTACAGCCGCTGCTGGTAGCTCCATGAATGACAGAAATTGAAGGTTTTTTTCCCTTTTTCTTTCCCCAAAATAATACCAACGTCTATTATCTGCAACCTGCGTTCAGAGAGAAGTAGTTCTCCAGGGAGTGTTACAGTAGCTTGCTAGTCCCTCAGCTTTACATATTGGAGCTGGTAGCACAAGTCAACGTCTCATCCTCATTGACAGAGAATTGCTTCACTAAGAGGAAGGTGCTATCATTTACACAGGAAAAAAAAAAAAAAATCACACACAAAAAAAGGAGAGGTAAGACTATCAGTGAGCTCCTAGAAGGTATAAACTAGGTAAGGCATGTTAAATTTGTTGAAAATCACTTTGCATTATTTAACTGGCTGCCTCCCTACCAAACCAAGTAAACAGAGACAGGATGCCAAGCTGGAGGTAAATTTCATGCCTTGTTATCACAGAAAGGCTTCTGGCATCTGTAACAAAAAATGATGCCAGATAAATGACTATTCTCTTGAAGTCTCTTAAAGAAAGCTTTTCTTGTCATTGGTCTGGGCATGGGATTCCTTCTGGCACTGCGCTTTTGAAACCTTGCCTAACACGGACTAGCTGCTGTAAATGTATGGCTGATTTTAAAAGAAAACTTAAGTCGATATCAGCTTTGACCATCAATTTCCGAGCCCCTGACTGGCTGTGTAAAATCATGATTTCAAGGTTGCCTTTGTTGGTGGTGGCTTTTTTTTTTTAAACAGGAGAGGCTCTAGGGATGGGGAAGGATGATGCACCAGCTCTTTTCTGACTTTCCTAACACTATGCTGAGATGCAAACACTGTGTCTTGGATAGAGACAGTTCCCCCATCAGCAGGGCTGCCCTTCCCAGTGCTGTCCTCAGATTTTCGTGTTAGTGGTCCCACAGTTGCAGTCAGCCACATCAGAGCAAGTTGATGCAAACAAAATCTAACTATACAAAAAAGGATTCACTTTCAGTCAGATAAGCTGCCTGATCCAGCCAACAGTGAAAAGGATATTATCTTCATATTCATACATATTCCAGGATTTTACTACCAAGAGTCTTATTTAAGCTCTAGGAGAAAACACTAGGAAATTCTGGATGCTTTAGATATGCATACTCCACGGTGGAGCATGTTTTTTGTTGAAGCTCTGGTATTACTGTTCCAAATCAACTAATGGCTCAGTGCTTTCAAAGATACTTTTTTTCTCTTCTTTTTCTTTTTGGATGAGCAGGCATACAACTATTAGCAAGAACAACATTTTGATTCAAGTCATCCCTGGGTCATGGAAATTAATATACACATTCTGTTCTATGATACCAAATTTCCCTCCGCCGCCCTCCAATCGTAAAAGCAGATTATTATAAATTACGTTTGTACTGAAATAAATATGAGATAATGGGGAAAATAGTTGACCATATTCTTTCCTATGCGGGCCCAGATTATTAGTGGTTACGTTAAATATAGACATTCACATCCAAGCCATTAATGCATACTTAAAATGCATCAATAATTCAGTAATTTTTAAGTTCAACCTGGGAAATCACCTTGTACAGATAATATGTAGCACAGCACTGTTAGATCGTAAGCCATCAAGTGTGAAAATGATCAAAATATGACCAACAATGTCATTTGTGCACATGACCATACCTCAGAGTATTTCAGACCTCAGACTGACCACAAAGTTCTGATACATTCTTATACCAGAAGAGCATCTATTTGCAAGGCTTTGACCTCCCATTTAGAGCATATGGTACTGCAAGAGTGGATATGAGAAACTGGTGAAATTGGCAGTATAGAAATGCCACACACTGGCACAAGTCATCCGCTACCTAGAAACAAGGGATGGAAGGATGGAAAGCATTTTGTGATACTTCCATTTCCATTGCGTATATCTGTGCTGTGTGACAAAGGAAAAAAAAAAAAAGCAAAGCACTGAAAAAAAAAATTAGAAAGCAAAGCACTCTCTGCGTCTCTCACATAAAGACGCTAATAGCTCAATCTCACCATGGTGCCGAGGTTCCTATAGTTTTATCATTACAGATTTTGGTCAGTCAACTGTGGTGGTAATTATCACATAAATTAACTGAGAGACAGGAAAACCAGAATGTAAGACGAAATCTCACCTCCAGCAACAAAGTATAGGACTTCATTTTCCAGTAATATTTTCAAACCTAACACCAATGATGAACCAAGTTTTTTTCTGGAATATTGCTTAGGTTACAGAAAGCAAGCCTATTAGTCAGTGCCATTTACCCCCTGGTATCCAGCTTTTATCTGCTGACCTGTCACAATAAAACAATTCTGAAGATGTATTTTCAGATACAGGTGATTAGCACAGCAAGGGAAGCAGCAGAGTGAAAATTCTTTTTTGGATAAGTGTTGCTTGCAAGGAGTGTAGGTAAAAGGAAAGGCAAAGAACTAAGTTTGGCAACACTGGACTACAGCACTCAAACTTTTACTTGTGTTGTGGGGTTTGGATTTTTTTTTTTTTAGCTAATGGTATTCAGCTTTAAAATAGTTCGGATCCCACTCAGTTCTGCATGGGGATGTTATCTTTTCAACGCATTCAGCTGACAAACCTTTCTTTAAAGAAGTGTTTAAGTAAGGGCAGATGGCACCTTGAGATTTCACTACTCCATTCAAATTTTATTTCTGCTGTCCTTGATAGAGCTGGGCCATTTTTATTTATTTATTTATTAAGCTCTCCAGTGACAGAGATCTCTCCCTTGTACTAAAAGATGCTTACTATTAGGAAGTCTGCATTGCATTTATTGTCTGGTTTAGGGTATTTTCTTCTCATTTAAATTCAGTGTTCATCCTTCAAACAAGCAGAAGATTAAATTCTGTAACTGTTGTGGAACAGACGTTAGGTATCCTTCACAACATGTAACAATTTGGAATGTTAGGAGATCATACTGGGAAGGGTGGTTGCTGATGTAAATGAAGGGTTATGACCATTCACTACCCTCTGCGAAATAATATTCTCCCTTGTCCTTTTCTCTTCTTATTTCTCCACTCAAGTATGTAACGATTATGCAAAAAGCATCAGACCTTAACAATTGGGTTACATGAATACTGCACATTAACCTGTAACACTACCACTTCTGCATTGTTAAATTACAGTCACAGGCTGGCTGAGGATGGCAGGGACCTCTGGAGGTCGCCTGGTCCAACCCCACTGCCCAAGCTGGGCCACCCAGAGCTGCTTGCCCAGGACCGTGTCCAGCTGGCTTTTGAGTATCTCCAAGGTAGGACACCCCAAAACTTCCCTGGGCAACCTGTGCCAGTGCTCAATCACCCTCACAGTAAAAAAGTATTTCCTGATGTTCAGAGAGAACCTCCTGCGTTTCGGTATAGACTGACATGGAAGTTGGTTGAGTAAGGGACATTGGCCATGATGTGAAATGAGCTAATGACATTTGGGAGATCTTGGCAGACAAAGACAAAACCACTGCCCAAAAACTCCAGAAAAATCCAACCCCCAAAATTTTAACAGCAGCAGCTAATCAGCTGAGGTTGTTGAATTAATCCAAGTTTGCATCAAAGCTCACATTATAACTTTTTCTAAGGTTGCTTTCTGTTCTAGCTGTCTCGTCCTAACATCAATATGCCAATGGTTTGAGCAGACTGTAACGTGGCAGAAGGCAGTGGGAGATATTTTTCTCTTTTACACACAATAATGACAACTTGTGAATAATGTGTGTATGTTACAACACTTCATTCCACAGGCTGCCGTAATGATTACATGACATTCACTACAAGAAAAATCTGGGGAAAAATAAAAAAATAAAGAAAAGGAACAATCTGAAAAAGATCTGTCTCAAGTTATATTTAATTTTTTATGAGCTTAGTTTACTGTCACCATAGAGGAGGCTGCTGCAGGCTCCCCCTGCAAACCACCTGCATGAACAACCTCCCACAGAACCAGACAAAGCAGGACCAAGTGTAAACAAGAAAATAACATCAGAGGAAATAACGAAAAGCACAGGCAAAATTATTGTTTTTCTGTCTGGATGAACGCTCTTTCTGCATAAGAATGCCTCCCACTTGGTAATGGGAAACATGAGAGAATGTGAATTTAGAGAAGAAAATTAAAGAAGCTATAAATACTTTGAGTAACTGGAGCTCACCTGAAGTCTGAATACAATACAGTGCTTGAGCAGTCAAGGCTGTTTTAACTGTTCTCTTCACGGCTGACAGGTGAGCTCCAGTTCTACTCTCACACGAGCTAGGCACTCCCAGTTGGTGCACTTCAGGGCTAAGATTTAACTGGATCTGAGGGAACTCAGCACTCTTCTCATTGGACGTCAAGAGGAACCAGCTACTCAGCTTTCTTGGGTTTCTATATAAATTTAGTATTTAAAACCTTTTGTTTGTATTACAGTCAGTTTTGCAATGTGTTTCATGACATCTCGCCCCCCATTGAGGGGAAGTAGCGAGTGACTCCCAAAAGACTGAATCTTTATACTGCAGATCTGCAATGACCATCCCAGAAAGCAGCATGTACTGTAGGTGAATGTTCATCTTGATACAGTGCCTATTTATACCCTACCAGCTCCCATCCTTGAGGCTGAAAAACCCCTTTTTTGTACTATAGGATAGGGAAATTGCTTGGCAGGTGAAAATCGTTCTTAAAGGCTCACTGTGTATTTGGTACTTACACACTGAAAATCTGAAGTTGTATTTTAGAGCAGAGTTCTCAGGCAGTTGATGTACCTTACCCTGAAGTACTCCTACCATCGGTTTGATATATTAGTTTATACATTTTTTAAAAAATCTTAGTTCAATAAATGCTGCAAGATCAAATAGCATACTTCTGAATTATGTAAAATTTTAATATACATATTGTGAACAACTCTATAACACATTAATCAACTCCAAAAAGGTCTCCTAAGAACTCTGCAATGTTTCCTCTCTGGCATATTTTGAAAATAATGATTCTGTTGTATTTATGAGTAGAGAGGTTCATCTTTTCCAGAAAGAAAACTGCTTTGTACAACTGGTATCAAGACACATGCAACTATCAATCAAGTCAATGTTTTATTTACATTTTATGCAAAAGCAACATAAGAGCAATTAAAATGTGGAATTAAGTACAAATTACCACATCTATCTCACTATGGTTAACACTACAGAATTGGTAACACCGGACTTGAGAACGTTCTGAAATTATTTACTTTTTAATTCTTCATGGATGTCCACTACTCAGTTAAGTTCTCACAAGCCAATGGTTCTCTCTAGGCTTACACAAGAGATAATACAGAGAGAAGAATGCTCAGGAAATGCTGCAGAGTGTGGGGCCAGAAGCTGGCTTACCAGAAATTATATACCTGCTGAAAAGATTTTACAGACTTCAAGGGTAGCTTATTTAATTATAGGGCAATTATAATCAGGAAATTATGAGTACAGAGAAGTGGATCAAAATTGCCCAGATCTAAAGAGTTTTTAGTTTCAATGCAAGGAAAATGATAATCATAGAATCATGGGATAGTTCAATAATGTCAGCACCAGAGCCACACATTGTCCCAGATGAATTCTGGTTTGCAAACCACGCATTTTCTGAAGAGACTGTTACTAAAGATCTGGAAATATGTTAACTTTTTTGTAGCTGCACTGCTTTTACTGTTGGGTAAATACCAAGATGATTTATCAAATTACACAGTAGACTAATTGCATGTTACCTAAACAAAAATTTGAAAAGAAAATGGATTCACAAACTCACCATCTGGAACAGTTCAGATGGGGAAGTCCCAGATTTTCTATTTAGGGTATTTGTTGCAATGTACTGTCTTTATCAGGAAGAATATATTAAAAAAAAAATAATAAAAAGAGGCAGAAGAATAATCTGGGGGTCAGTTTTGCCATGAGTATTCTTAAGTTTTGGTAAAGACTTTTTGTAAAAGAAAACTTTTCAGTTACAATGCATTAAGACAATTATAAGGGTAAGATACGTGAATGCTTGAAAGAACTAGGTAACCTAAACAAAAATACAAGGCAAATGATGCAAGTCTATGGAAACATTAAATGGAATACACAGGAGCAGCACAAAGCAGTCAGTGCTGTTAACATGATGATTAATGAGCTCCCTGATAGTATAGACAGAATCAGAATTTTTGTGTATAGCATTTGATAATATTTCATGTATTAGAAGTGAAAGTACTGACATAGTATTTTAACCTAATAATTAGATTCACCAAATTTATTAATTTTACTAAGGTACACAAAATTATTTTAATAAAAACTCTGTATATAGAAGTATGAAATCAAATGTAGGATCACTACATAATATAGGTCTGGGGTTTTTTTTAAGAAGTAATTTCTTTTGACTATAAATCCATGCACTTTACAAAAGGAAGCTTAAGCATTAACTTAGCTTAACTACTACCTTAATTTTACTGATGGCAAACAAAACCACAGAAAAAAGAATGAAATGCCAAAGGAAACAGACAGGCAGCAATGAAAAGTAAAAACTACAGTCCATGCTCCTAAACTCTCAGGTTAGTACCTACTGTTATACACTGTAGGATATTTAAACAACAAATTATAATATTAAATAACCTATGTTTTTTATGCCTTTTGATTTTTTTTATTTAAAAAAGAAAGTTTATAACATCTCCTGTGTTTTTCTGCGAGATGCCTTTGCAGCAGTGCCTTTGAGTTGCTGCAGCAAGGGCCCAATTTAGCAACTGGATCAATATCAACTCCGTAGACTCCAGTGTAAGATGAAGAGTGCACAGTCTCTTTGTCCAGCATGCAACCCTGACTAAGTAGAAACCCATTTTTTATTGTACAGATACGGAGACTCACTATCTGTCACTGTTGGTTGAAAAGCAACATATTTCTTGTGCAGAAATTTTTATTTTAAAGCATCTTATCTATTTGCAACGAAGCGCCAAAAAATTCTAATGAGATCTGTCTGTTGAGTGTTTTTTATTAGTTTGCTAACTTTGCAGTTTACGATCTATACCCACACACACACATACCTGGTAACACCAGATTTTAATCTTCTCAACTCCCTTGCCTGCCTTAAGGTCATTAGTAATACCACATTGATCTTTTTAGCCCATCTACACATCTCTCCTGGCTCAACAACTGATAATTTCCTCTCATTAAAAACAAACCAAAGCGTAACCTACGATGAGCTGTTAGCAACTAAAGATGAGGAGTGTGTGCTTTTCTGCATGACACATATTTAGCACTTTTCAAATCAAAATATCAAATGGACTTTCTAAATGAATTTCGCAAGGAAGAGAAAATTCAATTAAAAAAAACCCCTAAAAGAATAATCTAACAAGAAGCAGGGGAAAGGGAAGGCATTCCTACCACTTAAGTCTTGTGCTCCAAATATAACAGATTATGCATTCTGATGGACAGTAAACACTCAAAGGACAGGATTTTGAACTGAGAATTAACCTAAGAGTTATGCCATTAAGCAGAAACCTTCCGTCAAACTGCAGGAAACTGCTTCACACAAGCATTTACCAGAATGAATCAGTATGTTTATAGTTTGCTTCTGATCCAAGAAAATACACACGAAAGCAAGGTGCACACATGCTGGAAGAATCGCTGAGCGTATGCACTTAACAGTGGATAAGCTCATATTGCAGTGCACTGCAGAACAGATTCAGCCTAAGGTAAACATTTATCATAACCCAAGTTTATTAAAAAACATTCCATGACTGCTTGCTTGGTTGCTTAGAGTGTCTGGTTAGATTTTTTTTCTTCTTTTCCTTAAGCTTGTAACTTAGGGGGGCAAAGCATGACAATGGCAGCAAGAAATGATGGAAGCTTCATCTGTTTCTGTTTGGGCTTTGGGTTGGGGTTTTTTGTCTGTATTTTAAACACTCAGTGCAAAGGACACCTCCTTATCTATTAGTCAGAGAATCTCCCAGTTTGCAATTATTTACAATAGAACTAGGATAAAATTACATAAAATGTTGCAGATATTGAAAGCCATATAATCCATAATAAAATAGAAAAATGAATTTATGAACAAACTACGAAGTCACAGATATTAAAAGAAAATTTACTTCTAAAATTTTCTCTTCTATGACACAATATCTGGTCTCCTGTTGCCAGAAAGAACTCTTTTCGCCAGATTTACATTGATATCAAGGTGGGGGGAGCAAACAAAACCCCATCAAACCCCAAAACAACACCCAAAACAACTGCATTTTCCTTATTTTTAGAGCTAATGGAGAAAAAATGATGCATGAAGATAGCTTCCTGCATACAACTGAGAGGATGCCTGCAGCCCTTATTTTCTCCTGACAAACACATCTAGTTACAAAACCATCTATTCCTAACTAGACTAGAGCTTTAAATATATCTTACACAATATGAAGGTCTTTCTATATTTATTGAAGTATTCTGGTTATAAAAAGGACATTATTTTAATCAAGGGGTTAAGGGGATAACTTGACATTCAAAATAGCTCTTTTTCAACTACAGTAGAAGTATCTTACACGAAGTTCATGTAGTTTCCTTCTCTCTTATCCTCCTCCCAATGCAGAACAGTTACTTCACCTTACAAGCACTTATTTCTAGCCCCAAGTTGCTCCACTAAAAGACAGTATACCAGCCAAATTGCTGAGAGCTGGCTCTTGGTAAGCTCCAGCCAGCCCATCTGTAGATAATTTTAGAAGTCACAGATGCAGCAATAACCACTGGCAAACCTGATATATCAAAGGCTGCAATGAAGGCTTGGAGTTCACTTCAGACAGATGTTCTGGCAAAGCAGAACAGTTAACAGGAAAAAAAAAAATAAAAATCCAATAAACTCCATGACCATTATCTACTCAGGGACCAGCAGTTTGCCCTCAAATGTACTTGTAACAGTGAGAAATGGCATCTCGTGTATTTTTCTTCTAATAAGTCTTTGCAATTTCTTCAATTGTACTTCCCACAGCTGTAACTTCCTTGCCATCCTACCTCACTTATTTGTCTAGTTGCTTGCTAACTGAAGCTTATTTGCACTTAAAACAGTCATTATGTTTTATCATATCCAAATAATTAGGCTAATGACAGCAGGTTTATTTCTGTTGATTCAATGATGCATCACAGATATCAGTGTTGCTTTTTTGGGAATCATTAATAATGCCTTTGACAAAATACAGGTTCCCCTGTTCTTTTTCTCCTCTGCACTGCTTTGTTAAAACACAGAGCTGCAGTCCAACACCTCGCAGGCTGAGCACGTGAAGTGCTTTCTGCACTAGAGCTTACTCGCTGCACCTATGCTAACACAACACCCCCGGAGCCGCTGACACTACAGCAGCAGCTCTGGGTGCAAAGAAGTCCTCTGTGAGAGACGGGCTTCTGTTCTACAAAAGCAATAGAGATTTGCTCTTAAAGAAGTCCTTATGTCTGCTTCTCCCTCTCAAGAGACACTCTGGGCCACCAGAAACGACAACTAATTCATTGTAGATATGCTGATCACACACATGCACACTGAGGAAATGTCTGCTTTTTCTCTCTCTCTCTCTCTCTCTCATTTTGCTATTTGTAATACTGCTAAAGCTACTTTTCATGTTTGTTTTGGGTTGGATTTTTAATTTTTTTCCCCACGTTATATCACAAACAGTATAGTGGACAAACTCACAGATATTTCTACTAAATTTCATTTGTTTTATCATCTCTTACAGATATTTCTTATGAATAAGATAAAATGAGAGTATCTCAGTACTGAAGACATAATATAAACACATGATTTAAGGAAATATTCAAATACCAATTCAGTCCAGCAATTTGGTTTCCTAAATGTTTGCTGGAAAGCCAAACCAAACCTGAGCTAGTATTCGCAAATCCTTTGGAGCATTTATTTGCAAGATACACACAGAACTGGGAAACATTTCTTAAATCAATTAAAAAAAAAAAAAAAAATCGGAAGTTCTTGGGTTTTTTAAGTGTTAATATTAAGTTGATTAAATGTTGAGCCATTGCAGTTTACCACAACCAATATTGAGAACAAAATTAAAAGTATGTCAAAGTGAATTTTAAGCTTACTGAAAAAGCTAAGAAAAGAGAAAATATATGAAGAATCAAATTACAGGCTTTCAAAGATAGTTTATAGAAAAGGTGATCCTAATTTGAAGGTTGTAGCACGTTTTGAATTTCAAACACACCATATTTTTGCAAAGCACTCACATAACCCTCATAGATCATTTTGGAATCTAAAATAATGTGAACCAATTCAATTCACCAGAAAATGGCTTCCAACAAAAGCTACTGCTACTTTAAAAGAACTAAATAATTTTCTTTCATCATAATTCAACATATCATTTGAAAAGCCAGTGCATATCATAAATGTCAATTTCTACCTTTACATTTCCTATTACATATTCATAGCTACACCATGATTTTTGTATACAAAACTAACATAACAAAGACCTAGACACTAAATTCATAAATACGTTTCTGATGCCATAGACCAGATGAAATGCATCACTCCCAAGACATAAAGGCTGTTTCATTTGTATTTTGCATTTTAAGTCTTTCTGAAACTGAAACCAATCTTCTTCTTTAATATGAAAATGTAGACACTACCTAGTGTTACGCACTTCAGTAATCTTAAAAAAGATGCCTTTTTGTTTTCAGACACACAACTGCTAAGAAGCTGGAAGTTGACTGTTTTTCCAAGGCAGTTTGCATGAGTTGGCAAGTTTCAGAAACACACAGTTTGGTGTTTTTTAGGCAGAGACTTTCCATGCTGAACTTGTTTTAGGCAGGCAGCCTCAAAGGAGAATCCTGAATGTTTCAGAGACGACTACACACATGAAAAATACTCTAAGCATCCATTAATACTATCAGAGAAAGCATTTAGAATTTCTCAAGAGGAAGTGCAAACATCCTCATGTAGTTTATCATATGCGTTTAAGGAGGATTAAAATAATTTAAATAAATAATTTCCAGAGATGCACAAAGTAAGATTTTAGTAAAGCTTTGTCAAGCCACCAGTCCCCAGAGAGCACCAGGCCTGTTAAGTGTGCACATTCACACATGGCTTCATTAATGTAAATAACCTCTGATTTCGTTGAAATCATCCACATACACAAACTGGAAATAGTGAGCAATCAAAACCAAAATCCTCCGAAGGATTCAGCAATCTGAAGACAAGACTCTCTATTTTGGTTAAGAGATTTCTGTATCTTTGTAAATCTGACCATATCTTCATTTTACAAACATGGGCCAATGGGCATAAGGAGATCAAAGCCGTTATTTTAAAATGCTGGTTAGCTAAACAGACATGCAAAGTTCACACAATGTAACAAAACCCAAAACTGCATCACAACCTGTAGTTTCAAATAAAATGTGGAAAACACAATGCAGATTCATATAGGACTGAAAAATAAATCCACGTTATGTTACAGGTTGAGATATCTTTGCAGAGCTACAAGACAGCTTCAAAGCCTGCATTACAGTTTGAAAAGCTACTATCATTATTGACCTAAAATATCTAAATAATGAGCTACTGCTTTCCAATTCTGCTTGAACCAGCCTTTGACACAACTGTCTTCTAGCAAAGAGTTTCAAAACAGTTCTACAGAATGTATGTTAGAGACATTTCAGCATGACCCCCAAGCAGCACAATGTTTTTGGGACAATTTTAGGTAGAAGTCAGGACTAACAAGCAAACAGTGTTCAAAACAGTGGAAACTGATGATGATGAAGTCTCCCTATTCCAGATGTCCTACTAAGTAATCATTAAGATTCACATCTGGTAAAACATCTATATGAACAGAAAAGCTTTTTTACTGGATTGCATCATTTAAAGGAACAAACTCCGTCCAGCAATGATCAGTATACGTTTATAAAAGAATATAAGTATCAGTCTCCCCCACAGTAATTTGCAAAGAAGGACATTCTGCATTTTGTTGTGTAAGGCAATACTGCACATTTAGACAATTATTCTTTATTTGTTTATATATTTTTCATCTAAAATATCCAGCGGCAAATGTCTGTAGAATAGCATTATATATCAGGAAAAAAAACCATTCTTTTCAAGAGTCATTCCTTGATCATTTTATTGAGTCTGTAATCCTTGCCTTATGAGTCATATCATTATATCATCAATATTCAAATCAATATCAGTAATAATTTCAATCTATCACTTTTGTCTCATTTCACTCTCCTGTCAATTCTTTTCCAAGGCAGAGAGCTCTAGCATGTGTTTCATGTCTTCCCTGTACAGAAGCTATCCCATACCTCTGAGCACTCCTTTCACCCTAGCCTGGACTACACCTTTTGAGACACAGGCTAACCAGAACTGCACCAGGGCAGCACAGGGAAAACCAGTGCCACCTCCAGCAGAGACAGTCCTATACTACTGAATGCCTTTCCTGAAAATTGTCAAATACTCTATTTGCTTTTTTGACAGCTGTCAAGCATCGAACTAATGCTTCCGAGAACTCCATCTGATGTTTCCAAGAAAGGCTTCTGAGCCATAATAGTCATGCACTACCTCCTCGGGAACAGATTTCCATCTCATGTGAAATTTTGAAAGTAAATTTTGTTCTGTCACTTTATCCTACAGCTTCCTGCACTTTCCCAGTCAGTCTTGGTTTTGCCTGTTCTGAATAATCCTATCTCAACAGAAAATTATGTCATTATTTTGTCCCTTTTACACAGTAATAGTATAGATTCTCATGGACTTCAACCTATAAACCCCCTTCACTCTAAAAATGTACCATTTATGCATACCAGTGAAATACTAGTGGACCTGCCTTCATTACACTTCAGCCTCCTTGTTCACTGGATGTGCACTTAAATTTTCTCCATTGCTTCTCCTCTCTGTAATGAGAGGAAGACCCTAGCCTCCAGGCTCTGTTACCGAAGTGTGTGTTAGGTTAGTGCTCTCTTCTGGTTCTGGCTGCGTTTTCCCACTGACCTCCTTATCTTCACAACTAACCCAACTCCTCTTTTTTCAGTATACCATATAGTTGCTATCTGCAGTACCTGCCCTTTTATCAGCAACAACTTCATCTGCCACTAACTCAGTGCTGTGAAATCTTTCTGCAATTCTATGTGATTTTTCTGGAGTAACTGCATCACCAGCAAATGAAGACAAGCTCTTCCAGACAAGCAGTTTCTCTCTCTCTTTCTTCCCCCCACCTCTCTCCCCACCTGAACGGATCTTTGTATGAGAACCTTCCTGACTTTACTACAGAGAACATTACTCCATGCCTTATTTTCAGGTTAGAATATTTTCAGGTGGCCTTTCCATACTTTTTAGGACTTCTTTCCATCCTACATTACAAGCGATGGGAGACTTACGGTGTTTTTCTGTCTTCTTTCAACATCAAACCCGGAAAATATATAAGGGGCAACATTTCTACCTGGAATGAAGCATGAATCCATGGAGGACTTCACTCCCAGATCTGAGGGAAGCAGGAGAAACATCAGATGAGGAGGAGAAGTGGAACAGAACAGAAAGAAGAGGGAGAGGAGTGAGCCTGAAGCAGACTGTGACTGAAATCTTTACACTGGGTGGAGACAAAACAGCATGTGTGATAATTTCCCCACTTTTTCAGACCACTTTGAACAGTAAAAAAGGTCTCCCAAGAAACTATGAAGGGAGTCATTAAATATCATGGAGGAACATTAGGTAGGGGACTGATTACAAGGGCCTTCATCTGGGGCCAGTGGTCCCAAGGAAACAGTTTATGGACACTGGGGGGCACATTGTGGACATAACCAAAGCCAAGTGAAATATGGGCCATTTTCTTGAAGAATATGAATCATAAAAGAGCTGTATCCTATGACACTGAAGTGGCTTTTACGGAAAACATGAATGTGGTACAAATATCCCTAAACCTACAAAGAATCATTCTATTTCATTTAACTGGACTGCTGCTTTACAAGTACTCTCTTCAGAGTTTTACTGCTCTCTCCCTTTGGTACACAATAAAGCACAAGTAAAACCCTAGCTGTAATGATATTCATCAAGTTATGCAAATGCAGGTTTTCTATGGTAGTTAAACATCAAGTATAAAAGAACATATTTGGTTTCCCACAACTGATTAAATGTATAAGGAGTATATTGTTTTAAACACACCTGCAGGTTGTAAATCTATATCCTCCTAACCACATTCCTTAAATTAACAACCCTGAGTCAGTAATAAGAAATTGTATTGATCTGCAATAAAATTACTTGTGTAATACCAGTTTTAGTTTATTACTGCCTTCATCAGTAGCCAAGAGCTAGAATAAAACATTTCCAGATGAATATTGTTGAAGCCCCAGAATTTTCATGTGTTCAGAGTTTCTGCCTTGAATGACAAAGGCACCCCTACGAAACTGATTCTGCCCTTATACACTCAACTCCCACCATTTGAATGTTCCCACTGTTTCAGTAGTAAAACTGATCATCTCTGGCAGCATCTATCAGTGCACATGGGAGAATACTGACCAGCCACAAACAGATGAGAGTGCTACCACTTCGTCTGCAATTGTACCTTCAGATTGAATCCTGTGTAGATGTTGCTATTTGCAAGCAATTTTTGCATAATTAGATTTCATATTTTAGCTGTTAGGAGTCCCCGACTATGATTCTTTACAGCTATCAGCTGTACTTGTGACCAAGCTACAGACACACAGAAAATACAAGCCCTACTGCCTGTAAGATAAGGCTCAGAACCAGAAAACACAAACATTTGGAAACCATAACTCATGCTGAAATTTTCCTTTTGCTTTCAAGGAACCTGAGTGGCAAAACAATTGATTTGTACTTCAATATCCTAACCTGGCTTATAAAAAAGATGGGAAACCACCTTAAATTATTTTGCCTCTGCAACTTTTATTACTTGTAGACTGTGCAGATCTAAAAATCAATAGCACACAACAACTTGGTCTTGATAAAAATATAATCTGTGAAGGATTTCAGATCAATTTTTTCTCAGTGTAGACCCCATATATATATATTTATTATTATTATTATTTTTTTAACTGGGTCATTTAGCTGTGCAAAATATCCCTCAAGATAAGGAAAAAATCCCAAACCAAATCCTGAAACAAAACCACTACCCCTCCAGTGTTTCTATTGCACCACTTGGTCTCTTTTCCTAATGTGCTCATAAAACTTTGTTCCTCTGGGGTGCAGATGAAGGAAGCAGAACCTTCACATTGAAGAAGCAAAGCAGCAGTTTTCTAGTGTATTGGCTCTGGCTGGGATAGAGTTAATTTTCTTCATAGCAGCCCATGTGGTGCTGTGTTTTGGAATTGTGTCTGCAACAGTGTTGATACCACAACAGTGCTATTGCCAGCCTATTGCTGAGCAGTGTTTGTATAGCATCAAGGTTTTCTTTTTGGACTGGGGGTGCACAAGAAATTCGGAGGTGAAACAGCAGGGATAGCTGACCCCAACTGTCCAAAGACATATTTCAGACCATATGACACTTGCAGCCAGGGTCCACACCATGTACAGCTCAGTGGGTTTCTTGACTTGATCAGTATAAAGAAGATATATCCAAGACTGAAATACAGAACATGGTAGCTGAACATGACTTGTGCGTTGGCCTCCAAGATCTGCCTCATCTAACAAGCCAAGTGCTTCTTTAGAGTGAAGCTGCAACATGCCAGCACACCGTCTGTCCCAGAGTGGTGCAGGCAGCTGTCCTCCCTCTACATACACAGACAAGAACTCTGTTCTTCTGTCAATCTGTCCAAATTTGTCCTGCATGATTAGTGTGCAATAATTTTGGTAGCTCACAGACAAATCTCTCACATGAATGCATTAACAGATGTAAATGTATTTCAGTACTGTAAAACTTACAGGCTTAACTACTTGGTGAGAAATCCCAAATTGCTAAGCCCCACTGATCAGTGCTAGAACATTCCCCTAGTTGCTAGTGAGCTTCTAGAAAGGTCCACAGTCAAAAGCAGATCTGAGAGGTAAAGTTCAATTTCTGAAGGTAGTGAACAACGCTGAAGGAAAAGTATTGCCAAAGACAAATGCACTCGGTCAAACTCACATGCTGTTTTATCTTTTTACATCTCTTAAACTATGTAGAATAAGTATAAACACATTAACAGATGTGCTCTTATTTTCCAGCATTATTATTCCTCGCTGAAGACACATTTTGAACCCGCCATCCTATATTCAAAATTTAAAGAGCCATCAGTTACATGATTTCTAACATATCTTGCAGGATCAATAAAAATTCTCATAGGACATTTTTTCTGTTGGTGATGCACAAGCTGCACAGGAATAACACGTTACAACACAGACTTGTCAACTCAATAACTAACCTCAATTGTAACAGAGGAAAAAAAAAGAAAAAGGAAATTAAATTTTCCCCACATCTAATCCAATCATTACAATCCAAAATGCCTGTTCATTTCCATGAGCAGTAGCACTGAAACAATAACAAGCTTTCACACCTGTGCTCCGTGCTGCAACCTGACACAGCTCAGCAGGTTCCCAGATCCAACATACAATGCACAAAAAGCCAAATACTGTGGCAGTAGAGCTACTATGAACGCATCATGCACAGGGACACAGCGATTCCCTGTTACAGAATTCTGCGTGCATGCACTGCCGCGGGCTCATGGCTTTGCTGTTCCCTGACAGCCCTACCTGAATATACCGCAGATGTAGCTACATGCTAACATGCAATAACGTAGTGACACAGAAACGAATCCTCCACGAATCCTGGGCTGTGAACACAGCCCAAAGCTCAGAGTATTGTTGCTACAGTTAACAACATTTGCTATACTGAACTACCCAAGAGCTTTCAATGACTACACCTTCACTTCGCACAATTAGCACTGTCAGAAAAAAGTTGCAGAAGTCTGTAAGCTCTTCAAAGAAAAAGAAAAAAGGATCAAGCATGTATCTTTAATAAAGAATGCTAACACCCTTGCCATGACCCAGGCTGTCACGAGGACTGTTAAATTTCAATTAGCTCTGAGCTATGCTGATAAGACTTCAATAATTGCATGATTTTCTTGAGGAAAATTTTCAATTTTTTATGAGATAGGAGAGAGCATGAAATTTAAGTTCTTTTTCACTTGTTAAATGTAAAAATCACTAACAATAAAGAGTATTGGATTAACGGGAGAGCAGGAGGAAAGATGGCCCAGTAACGGAGACAATGATTTGGGATTTGAGAAATATGAATTCAAATCCTAGCTCTGCTATACTCCTTCTGGCACATCAGCCAGGCTGTTCAATTTTCTTGCTTCTCCTTCTGTAATAAAGACATAATGACATGTACTAATCTCACAGGAATTTGGAGACATGATATCTCTTAAATGCCACAACACTATGGAAATGAACCTGATCAAAAACATCTTAATGCTGTAATCTGGAGAATATCCAGAGCACATACAATTGCCAATGGAAGAATTCGAAGCTAAGGGTTTACACGCATGTAAAAATTTTCATAATACCTGAATAAGAAAATGTCTGCAAAACATTTCTGAAGGAAATATCTATGTAATGTCAGAAAACAGGCTGCTACGTGCAGTAAATTCAGATACTATGGTTAATCCATATTCAGCCCCTATAGCTTTTACTTGATATATTCAAAAGACCACTTACAAAGACGGAGGATTTAGAAAGTTCACAGAGGAATCCATCAGAAACAAATACTGACTGCATTCTTAAAAGAGAGGAAGGAGAAAAGAAGAAATTGTTAGATATTTCTGTACACGCACATTTGTATATAACCAAGAGAGAACTACAAAGCTAACTTTACTTACACAGTTAAATGGGGTAGGATTTCCAAAAACCCACTTGTGCTAGGAGCCTGCCTCTTGTTTCCACAAAGTCCTATTCATTTCAGTAAGTCTGTGCTGTTTAATCTGCTTTGAGAAGGTAACTACTAAATTCTTTAGATGCTCAAATACATATACAACTACCTGCAGCAGTGATTAAGCACAATGTAACTAAGGACAGTTTCTTCCTTTATTTATGTAGGAAGACCATGATTGAAGTGAAATGAGCAGCATAACCACCTGTAAAATCAAAAGCAGACCACTGGTATTCTGTTTCGTAGCTTGTACAAACATAAACCCCTGCCCTTTTACAATTTAGGTAATCATAAATTATAGCAGTGGTTTAACAGTGATTCATGTAAACCTGCTACCACATAACTGCTCTTTTTATCTAATATCATTAGAGATTTTACTGATACAAATTTAAAATTAATGACATCCAACAAAAGAAAACCACATTCTTTTCCCCTATGGAAGCAAAGAGAAGCAAAGGTCCCTATGGAGGAAGGAGTTAAAGATCGTATCTAATCAACCCCCAAAATCTGAAATACCTTACACCAGCACTAGAGAAACATTCAAGCACAGGTCAGGCTTAGCCACCTTAGTTAAGCTTTTTCTGAAGAAAAAACATCCAGGAGAATATTCTCCTGCTTATCATTAGAGGCGTGTAAATGCCTCGCTGCTTCTGGTCCTTAATGAATTCCTACAATAACTGTGAGGATATTTGAAGATATCACAAAACAACAATGAATAATATGACATTGGAGCAGATACTAACAACTAAACAGTTCCCCATCCTAGCTCAGATGAAGTAATGGAGCAGAACTTACTGCTTCATTTACATTATCTAACTACCATTCTTCAACCCTTTTTTATTGTAATTCACAGATATCAGTAATTCAAAGTGCTGCGATTTTAAAAATATTCAACTCTCTAGACTAATACTGTCACTCAGACTACATCAGAATACAGAGAGATGAATAAATAAGAACACAATCGTTAAACCCTTTTTCCTTCTACATTCATTAGAAAAAGGTTATAATACTGGTTTATTTCTAAGTGAATTATAGCTCTCTTTCACAACGATATGTTCATGCCTCTCAGGTAGAAATCCCTAGATCATATGGAACTCCTCAGATTCCTCTGTGGCAAGCTATGCTGTTTTGGAAAATCGATTTATTGTATTAACAATTTTAAAAGATGTGGTTAATGAGAAGGAAAATGGACCCATAATCCTTGATAATAAAACTATTTTCAATGCAATAAAAGCTATTTTTTGGATACTTATTTAAAAAATGCTTACAATTGAAAGGAAAATACAGCTTTAAAATTAGAGAAAAGAGGTTTAAATGCCTTTCTTTATATGCTTTCATAGGCCTTTACAGCACAGTGACTAGTGTTGTATTACTGACAGACTGTAGGAGAAGTGAAGACAAGACTGTTTTGAGACTGACAGCATATTTGCATATATGCATTTACATCCATGAGGGTTTAAAATGTGGAGAATCATGGCAGATCTTCTAGAGGATGCAACTATCAAATTAACATGGAGCAGCACCACTGTCTCATCCTTTGTCTGTTACTTTGAAAATTTCTAGCCAAGGAAGCGTCTTAGTAATAAAATGAAGTCACTTAACTACAGTATGTTTATCAAGCTATCTAACAACTATATACAATCTGAACAAAAAAAAAAAAAACCCAACAGAATGGGCAGGTATACAGAACTTTCCTCTCAGAAAGCAATTGTAGAACTTCGCACAAAACATAGACAGAGAACAGTTTTCTCCTACACTTTTTTCTGAACTGTTTTCAGAGAATTTAGGTGGAATGCCAAAGAGAAAAGGCTTCTTTGCTAAATAATTATAGCTTTAGGCAAGGGAATTGTGTAGGGGAGGGCTTAGTACAGTAACTCATCTTTCCAAATTAGCTAAACACAGAGAAATGCAGCACAGCCATTGCAAGCTGTCCAGGCTTCTGACAGGAACCAGGCAATGAGCTTCCACCCTGCTTGTGCAGATCATCGTCATTACACGTAAAATCAATCCCATTTCTTGTCTTTCAGTTTAAACCAGCATACGAAGGCCAGCACACGGAGACCATGGCACGTACTGCTGCCTAACACTGCGCTCTGCAGTATTCCCACCTTACGGAATTCCAGTTTCTGACAATGGAATGGGAAAAATGCTCTAGTTATGGGAATGAGTGAGGACTCTGCTGATCTAGGTTTTACATCCATTTCTGCTACAAACTGCTTGCTGGTCACTCTTTGTGCTTTATTTCCCACGGTGTATCTGGAACAACTCTGTCTCCTTTGCCTGTCATGTATTTTTAGTTGTTGTATTCTGGAACTGTCTTCTACTGCTTTGTTTACTGGTTTGCTCATTGCACTGTAGCTTTGGTTTTGTAACTGCAGACATTATTGCACAATTAATAGAAGGTCAAATGCCAAATAAATCCATAAAATTGAATTTTAAACCCCAGGATTTCTCTGTAATTAAACTGTTTAAACTATAGTTGCCTCAATGTATTTATCTATTAAAATAAATAGACAAATACTGTAAAGCAACAATAGCTACAAATTATACATAAATTCAACTGAAACATGCCAAACACAAAATTTACTGTGATTATTCCATGAGGTTTTTGACACTTGTGACAGACACTTGTTTCATTGCACAGAATTCCATCACCTTAGAATGCCTGTGCTGGATTGGTACTGCTATTTTTAAATGCTTCTTCTAAACAAGGGAATGGGACAAACCATTTTATAACCAGTAATGTACTACACATGTACACCATGTCACGGGTGAATAGGGCATAACGCCCAGCCATATGGTGTACTTAGGAGCCAACTCATCTACATAGACTGTTACCAGGCAACATGCTGGACTTCACTCTGAGCAGGGGAAAAAATGACCTCTTAGCCTAGAAGTTGATTGATAGTCATTGTGCTGGTTAGGTTATGATCACAAGGGAAAATAATAAAACCAATTATGCACATTGAGATTCGGCAGCATTAAACCTTCCTCAAATTCAAAATGAGTATTTTCTTCTTCTTTCTTGTCATATATCCCAAATCTCAGCTTTAGCTTGTTGAAGGAAGATTAATATCTTTTTCCTTCAACTACATTTATAGATACTGAGGCACTAAATTCACAGCCAAATTAATGTTAGCTTCCTAAAAACATGCCAGTCATTATCTGAGGGACCACTGTCTCCCACAGGTTAGAAACCCCAACCTCATTCTTGCAATTTTTACCAGAATTTTTCTAACAAAACCTGTCAATTGCATCAAATTCTGCTAGGAGCTGTAGGGTTATTCTGTGATAGAAAATACTGTTTGTGATGGAGGAAAAGCTAAAGGCAATAAGCATGCTGAGCACTACAGAATTGATTTAAATCTGTCCTCAAGATGAACAGGCTTGTTTTTTTATGCCCTGTAAGCCAGGCAGTCTTTTTGAAATAATGAAATCTTTTTTTCAAAGACATAAAAAGGAAGATTGTGTTTAGTGTAGAAGAATAAATGTAAAATGCTTATTTCTAACAAGGACTGAAGGTCTCATTTTTTCAATGCCACCAAACTGTGTTGGGGCAGAACTCAACAACTAATATATTAATACATTTGAACAAAAATGTGAATCTAGTCTATTATTTTGTCAACACACATGTTCAACTCCTTTACTTTCTACACATAGAAAGTATGTAAATACAAAACATAAATCTATTCAGTCAGCCCAACACAGAACAAGCCGTGCTTATTTCCCAATACAAAATGTTAGAGCATTGTAATTTATTTTAAGCAGAGGATTATTAAAAATTGTTTGAGAAGTACCAAATACACAGTTATCAAGAACCATACATTTAGGGGTTTTTTTTTCATACTTCTATATGTTATTAGAAGTATAGAAAGTTAATATCCTGATTAAAAAGTGCTTGATCAATATTGTTTCCAAGCATGCGTTAAAACAAAAAACTTTACAAGAAAAAACAAATCCATGTATGAAAGAGCACCAAATGGTTTGGATGTGAAAGCCTCTTCTCAGAAAGCAAAGAGGTGCAAAATGAATCGGTACAAAGACTTTTTCACATGTCCTATAAATTTTGGAGCTTAGTTCATGATATTCCCTGACATCACAGGTGCATTTGAAAAGGAAAGCATGATGAATTATCCATAGCTGTTCTATGGACACTAGAAGAAAGTGTCTGTGACTAATCCATACACAAAATGATTTCTTTCTGTCAGAATCAGCTGAAGGTAAAATAAATACAGTAGTAATATAACCCTAATATGTAAAAGGGAAATACAAGAGAAAAGCTCTTTAACCTACAGCCAGAAACAGGGATTATTATTTTCTAAGCATGTCACTGGCAAGCTTTTGTTCACAGATCTTGTACTTATGGTCTATTAGCCTTGCAATCCAGCATCAGCATGGCAAGTTGTGAAGCCCAAAGTATCTCTTCATTCATTATGACAGCACAACAGAGATGTCAGTCAAATTCCAAGGAAAATAAAATAAACATCAACAAAAATCAGTGGACTTACTGAAAGAAGGCTCTGATCATGAAAACAATAGGCACCACTTGCATGGGGCTTCTGTGTAGTTTCCTAAGAACAGAAAAATAAATTTGTACTATAAATGGAGATTCAAAGGAGACCATATTTTGCCCTACACCCATGGAAAGCTGAATGTAGGCTTTAAGATTCAAAGTGTTGGAACAAAAAGATAGAATTGATAATGCATTATTTGGGCTTTCACAAGAAGGGTTGCATACATTATGGGGTCATAATTGCACTTTTATTGTAGTACAAAGCTGAACAGCAAAATCTGCTTATTGATTCACAAATACCAACAAAGATTTTATTTATTAATCATTCAATAGGCAGTAAAATCTCCAGACAGTTTGCAATTTACTTGAATCCTAAATCCAGTGTTTGCAATATGAACTTACCTACTTAAACAGACATGCAGAATTCAAAATTTTCCCCAGTACAGGTTTCTGTTTCAATAAAACATGCAACTGTGATTTACTTTTTGTGGATTTTTCAAGTGAAAACTTAAAGCAATTTTGCGAAAGAAAAATCATCATAATACACACGAAAGGGGCCATCCGTAATATATTATATATGCACATAGCTGGGAATTAGAATAGGGTTACATTGTATTCCGTGCCACTTGTTCTTATTGACAAGCAGCTGCTGACATGTAGTATTTTACTGAATTATTCATTCATTTTTAGAAGTTACAGTAAGCTCAGCCATGCTTTTTTATAAGATTCTCCTTACGTGCATTTTTCATTTCCATGTGCAAGTGGTAGTCTATGCTCTCTGATACAAACTCTTCAAAACAGAAACACTGGACATATTTTGAGTCTTTGAAGAAAATACACAACTAGGTCTATGTATTACCAAAACATTCTGAAGATAAATTTCATACACTTTTTATCCACTTCAATAAAATTCCGAACAGTAAATATATTGAGTAGTTTTTCACAAAGTATGTTATTCCTTATATGCAATTTAAATAAAAATAAAAAAAAAAAGAAATCAAAACCGGTAGTGGCTCTCTCTCATGCAGTTGAGGGTAAATAAATAACAAGAGGAAGCTCCAGTACTGGAAAAGTCCATGTGCTATAAGCATGTCAGTTAATACTGCAACCATCGCACATATGGATAAAAACCCCAACAACTTCAGAACCGGGAAAAGTCACAATCAGCAACAGAAAACATATTTGGATTTTGGTCTCCTTAGAGCAGGGACCTTCACTAGGAGAAGCTCCTAGTGGTAATTGCAACCGTCTTACTGACCAAAGCCCCACATTAACCAATTTCTGAGCTAAGACATAAGTTTCCTTTTATTTCTGAAATAAAGTGAACCAGATACACGCAAAAATATTACAGAAAAGGCAGCTCATGTAAGAAGGTTGCATATGCGCATAAATTATACATTAAAACCAGCACATCTGCTTTCTCAATAGTGTTGCTTTGTGTGAGATGTACTCAGCTTTGTCTGAGTTTAACAGCAGGTAAATTAACAGTATTAAGAGGTCCTTAAAGATCTCTGAGGAGAAGTATTAAGTAATTGGACTACATTTTCAAAAATGACATCTGATTTAGGACCATCTTGCAATGCCACAGTGAAGCTTACTCATGGTCAACAAAACTGAATAATTGAAAATTAATTTCTTGGGTTTTCTCCACCAGGGTACTTGTGTTTCACAATTTGAAATACTGTGATATCTCCAATACAAACTCACATTTTTTAGACTTGGTACTGATTAAAATGCCTCATCAAGGTTACAGTACATTAATTTTCCTTTTCTGAATGACTTTTATCTGATCAGTCAATCTTAGCAGACTTCCTGTTTAGCATAATGTTACCTATCATTAATTTTAGAAACATCATACTCCCAACTGCTACTGCTAGTTTTCCTTATTTATCCTGCAGTTGGACGCTCTAGTGGCTGAGGAAACTCAGAATACACACAGAAATAAGATGTTCAGAATTTTAAGAATATATGCAACGCCAAGAAAAAATAAGAATATACTGTTGTATGGAATTCCTGCAGCGTTGCTGTATGAAATCAGAGCAAATGCATGAGAAACTGTAGAAATAGGTACCTCTAAACCAACTTGGCTATAATACTTAACCAATGAGTAATTATTCATTTTGCCTAATTTTCAGTACTGTATGACCTTTCTGTAATTTCCATTACATAGAAATGTTTAAGTTTTATGCTCTACTGATTGTAGATGTTGTTCAAAATGTTTAGCAATCTGACAAGCGAAAAGAGGATTTCCTCACAACAAATGGTCCAGAAGTTCCCGCAGCGGAACCCCACCTGCAGCCTTGTACTCTCCCTACCACCACCGATGGTACTGTCACACGATACAGCTGGACAGAAGGAAGAGCAGAGCATTTATAAACTTTAGAATGGTTTGTCAAGATTGCTCCCCAACCAAAGGAATGCCTGGTCCATATGCCTGTTTACCCGAAGCAGTGTTGCTGTCCCACACAGCACGAGCCAGTTCAGGAAAGCTCCTTGCACAGTGCACCATGGGGCTCTTGCACACAGCCTGGTGCTGAAGCCCATTCACTGCCGCACAGCACAGCCTGGGGCTTCTAGGACTCAGGAAGACCACTTTGCAGAAACTGCATACATTATGCAGTGCGCTTTAGTTCTTATCTGGCTACTCGGGCAGTATCTAAACAACAAGCAAGATTATTCAGTTATATTCATGTGATTATATGAAGGAACTCTCAGTAGAATGAAATACAGCTGAAAAATGCTAATAATTTTGTGGAAGAAAAACTGCATTCTGATAAAATCCTATTTACAAGCCTCAAGATAACCTAGCTGAGTATGGACTTTGATGTTACACCTTCTTATTCTTTGTACTGACAGGAAATGTCATTAAGATGTTCCACACAGCTAAAAGCAGCCCTGTGGAGAAAAATAAGATACACATTTTTAATGCTAAATTTTGTTCTCCACAACTGCCACATATCTTAGCAAATCATGGAGTAGGCTCTCGTTTTGCACTCCTATCAAACATAAATATACAATCAGCAATATTTTGCTTGCATCTGGTATTACAACATCTGTATGTGATAGGCATATACAAAACCAGCAACACCCTTCTTCAGATCACGAGCAAAGCTCCCGTTCTGCAGTGCTCCAGTCTTTCTTTCTGAGACAAGGAAAACTTGAGAGTCAACTAGAAGTCCTGCTAAGCATATATATGTAAAAGTCTCGTAAAGAAGATGATGTTTCAAGATGCACTTAAAAATGGAAAAATTATGTTTTCAGGTGAAAATTTCAGGTGCATAAAAAGTACTGAGAACACCCAGGTCCCTTCTTCCCTCAGGGCAGGCAGCTGAGGCAGCCCAAATAAGCAAAAATTATTCTGCAGGGTCATTGAGAAAGACAGCCCCAGGCCATTCAGGCTTCATAAATTATCTAGTTACCATACCCAGGCAGTCCAAAAGTATCCTGGACATTATATTATTTTTCCATAAAAGTAGCTCTCTTAAGCATTATATTAAATTAAAAAAAAAAAACAAAACCAGAACAACAAAAACCCAAAAAAACCCCAAAGCAGTAAGAAAAATTACTACTAACTCATATACACAATTACTAAGCCTGACTTAGCACCTACTGCTTCACACCTTTATCAAAAGCCTAAGTATAAATTGATCTAATCTGATAAGTTTTTATTTTAATTCTGTTCTAAAAATGCAATTAAACAATGATATCTGTTCCTGCAAGTTAAAAGTCATTCCCTTTAGATAACAGACAAATACAACAAGCAGTGAGTTTGGCCATCATTAGACTTCTAACCATATTACTTCTATTTTGAGGCTTTTTTGTTTGGTCTCAGTTTAATTTCCTGTCAGCCTTACAAGAGATTTCTAATGTTTGGGCTGTAGGATATGCTCTGATTAAAAATAATCTTCCCAATTACTGCCTGGCATGAATCTACTGCCACATGCACTCTGCCACTGGCTTCTGAATTTCTGTCAGCAGTAATTGTGTCTGTAGCTTCTAACTGTAAATGAAAACCCAGGGGGCATATTTGGGTTCCAGTTTCCTTTGCCTAGCCATATCTTTTAATTTACACTGTCTGTCAAAAGGAGATGTTCGTAGGCACTAAAAGAAATGCTTAGAACATCAGGTTAAAAAAAGAGGAAAGGAGAAAAAAAGAAATGCAACTGGAGTATGATAAACTGTGTTTGATATTTATTCTAGCATACTCGAAGTAGAGAATCTCACTGCATTGATTAGCCTTAGAAGAGGTAGATTGAAACCATTTACTGAGCATTTCTAGCTGCACTTTTGTACCATTAAATTTAATAATGTCTTGAGCATCACCTTATTATTGCTATTTTTTGGGGAATGTGATCATTCTAATGAGTATTTGACAGAGCAGGGTTTCTTATCACAATGGAAAAAATAGAATTCCTCAGGCTCTGGCCCCTGACCTAAGCTATCCCATGGGGTTACCTCCAGCCCTGGCTGAACCTCAGACATGGCTTATAGGCAGTCTGGCTAGACCCCCTTTTCTCCAGTCTGTCTTTCAGTCCAGTTTCCTATGTGGACTTTAGACCCACCCTGCCACTTGTCTCCATCTTCTTGCTGTCCCAATGAACTGCTGCTCATGACTGGACTCCCCAGGCAGATGACGAGCCTGGTTTACCATCTCACTTGGGGCTGTCAATGGACAGTCTCTTTCCAGGACCTGGTTCTGCCCTCCCTGTTTAGACCTCATGAGGCTGCATCCCATGGAGGAGAACACAGACTAGACTCCTGGCTCTCTTCTCTCCAGGAGCAGCCAGCTCTAGTATCCAGCAAGCAGGCTCTAAGATGTCCACATTTGTTATCACAGTGATCAAACCTGGCAGTCAATGCAATCATAATTACCAGGCTCAAGACAGATTTGTGTTAAGATTCTCATTGATTCACTTTTCCTCTTAGGAGTGCTGCTGCTGTGATGGAAAGGTGGCCCAGTGTTGCCAGGGAATGTTCTCTGCGTGACAAGAGCAGGACGGAAGCAAGGTGCCCTAGGTCAGTTTTCTAAAGGAAAAGAATCTGAAGCACTAAGCACAGACTGTACTCTGTGAAGCAGAAACAGAAGAAACGCAAGGAGTAGAAAAACATTCGATATAACATCAAGAGTGAAGCTTTGACCAACGACATCAAAAGCACAGCCAAGAATGCGTTTATAGGCAGAGAGTGTTCACTGCAAAGAACAATATTGGGAGAATATTCACTGTAAAATGGATAATACTGTAAAGTCCTGCGAGAAAAATTTTCTATGAGGTTTCTATATTTGATCTGTAGAAATTAAGTAAATTTTTGTCTCAAAAGTAAAATGGAATCCAGCGTATCTGGAATTATAGGAGCACAGAGAGCTTTTTTCTTTCACAGGCAGGAAGTTTTCTTTGTGACAGAGGAAAAATACTGAGATTTGGTGAACATGAGTAAAGATTTGTCCAAATGGCTTTTGAAACTGAATAGCCATTCTTGGCACAAGAACTTGGTTGAAATAACAAGGCCAAATGTCAGCGTTCCATGCTATGTCTGTTGGTTGACACTCTATTCTGTATGTTTTTATCTGTAAATGAGGGGAGATACTTTAAAGGTGGGACGAGAACTGATTTCAGCTCTGCCCTGGATCTTTGGCAAGCTGTTCTGTAGTATAACTTTCCTATCTTTAGGGCTCTGCCCCTTGGAAGCCATTCTGTGCAATGTGATGACAAGAGACCAGTAACAGGTAAGAACTTCAACATATTAACTGAAACCTACACTGTTTCTCATCTGTACAATGGAGACCGTAATGACCACACTCATAAGTGCCTTGTATTACAGAGGTAAAAATGCCACAGATCTGTTAAAATACCAATTTCTAAAATATTATATAAGTTGTACAAACTCCTCTGGGCCATAGAGTACAGCAGCATTATATGGGCTGAGACACAGAACAAGACTGCGATATCCTCAAACTATCCTTCTATTTCCATCTCTTGTTTGTGATAAAAGCATCATCTGCAAGGTATATCCCCCTACTACGCTGAGATGATGATTGAAATCGCCACAAAATTTAAATAAATACTTGCATTTTAAATATAAGATAAGCCACTGAGTTCAAAATGGTTATTCCCATGACTGATGCCATGCAGATGGTTAAATATTTTCAGCATAAGAACTCTAGTATTAACAGTAAACACATTATGAAACTGAAAGAAATACTGGGAAAGGACGAATGGAATCAAAGGAATGTAGGAAATCTGGATGTAGACATGGCTGATATAGCAAATGGCATCAAAACCTCACTACCAACTTGCTTACTGTTTCATTTCAGATCCACTTTTGAAACATACATAGCATTTCATCGCTATTATCAAGATTAATGTCCCAACAGTACATGAAGACATCAACTACACTGTGGAAGAGAAAGTAAAAGGGCGGGGGGAGGGGGGGGGGGAGAGGCACTGTGATGTACTTCAGTGATTATATTCCTAACAATATTTTAGGGTTTTTTTCATAACTCAATACCTGATTAATAAAGAAATTAAAATTTAAATAGTTTTCTACAACATACTGAATAGTCTTTTAAGAACAACCTCAGCCTCTCACAACCTATCAAAAAAAAAGCCCAGTTAATAATCAAAATATCTTACTGCCTAAATGGTGGCAATGCAAAGAATCTAATCAGCATTTCCTACAGATTGCACAGAACTCATGCTAAGTGGTAACCATCTTCTGTAGGCAACCTTCCTCTGCATGGGAATAAAAGTCAGTTCTGTTTTCAATGCATTTTTCCAAAAAGAAATACAACGTTAGAGGATTTAACCCCAAAAAGTTGTGAGTTTTCATGTAATTCCCCTCCTTTACAAGCCTAAATGACAGAGATTCATTACTGCCTTAGTGGTTTTTAGCAATGTTTTTCCTTCTGTATTTCAAATTGGGTTTAAAGAGTTTGGGAAAAAAAAACCAAACTTATTCAAATAATATTTTTACAGTGCTATGCACCAAAAATGCCTTACACCAGTTTTTATGATTGTGTGCATACTCATTCAATGAGTGAAGCCTTCAGTGCTCTCAAGCCTTTGAGAGAAGTCATCAAACTGTACTATGCCAGACTAAGCCTCTCCTCATATTAGAGCAGTACTACTGTAGTTACAAACACCAGTAATTGCTCGTTTCATGCTACGACAAAGGATGTGTACCTTCACCTGCGCTGACCGAACTGCCTGAAGTCCACATGAGCAGTATCATTGAAACTCCAGGACATTATTGCACATAGCAAACTCCCAGAACTCACAGCTCAAAAGGGAAAAATCTGTAATAGTGGCAGTGACATTCAAATATCCTTTCAATGGTTTGTTTGGCATTTTTTACCAGCCACAGTCTTAGCAGACAATGGAGAGAGATGGGTGCAGTAAAACAGAATGAGAATTATGTTTATGTGACTACCTAAAAGCACACTTGATAAGATAAGGCTACTACACCAAAAATATAGCCACGTATTTATTCCTGAGGCATAAAACACACAGAGGTAAAAAATACATCTTTATGAAAGAAAAATGAAAAACAAACTTTGAAAATTACTCAAGATTAATGAAAAAGCTACCTACACTGAAAAAGTAATGAAAAGTAGTTTCTTTGAAAATACTTACAAAAGCAGTTCCAAAAAAAGCACCCCCCTCAAAAAAAAAAAAAAAACCCCAAACAAAAAATCAAAACCAACAAAACCCACATACCACACAAACCAGCCCCCTACTTTATATATAGACTGTTTTATTAGCTTAAGTTTTATTGAACAGCTTTTTAAGCTCCTTTAAAAAAAAGAATCTTTCAAAACTTTGGCTGCAGGGACAGCTCACTACAAACACATCTCCTACAGCTCTGGGAGAATCAGCTCCTCAGTCAGTGCAGGTAGGCGGCAAAGGCCCAGGCACCAGGCATCTCTATTACTATAGTCATTGCACCTACCACTTAAAAACACCAGGTTTAGAACTTATCTTCAACATTTTTTCTTTTCTCCTCATTCTCCTGCAATAGAGACTGTTCTGCCAAAGATCCTGTGCAAATAGAGCAATTCCACGAACATCAGCAGGATTACTTACATGCTTCACCAAGGCAATACACTCATATGCCTGCTAGACTAAAAGGTCATTTATCACAAACTCAAGGCATTCAAAGACAATGCAAAAATAACCAAGTAATTCGAAAAAGGCTTAACTGTTACCAGCTGCAGCAGTGGAGAAGTCCCTCTGTCACTTCCAGTGGTGAGCTCTGAGCACCGAACACCCTGATACTGACAAGGACTAAGCAACAGGAACATCGTACTTTTAGAACAGAGCATCTACATGTTGCATTTTTAAACTAACTGTTCTCTCATCTGTCATAGGTCAAGAAATGAATCATGCCTGTAGCGAAGCAAAGCAGTTTTGAAAGAAATTTCAGATGCAGAGAAAATTACGGCAAATTCGCCCATTTTTCTTCTAATAAAAAAGGCGTTTAGGCATTGCCTTAAGAGCTTTACATGATAATAAATACCATCTGAAATTAACAACCAGAACCAGAGATTAAAGTTGTCAAAAGGAAAAAAAAAAACAAAAGAAGGGGCAAAAAAGCCAGTTTACCCTATAGCTTTGTGATCCATAACATTATTATTTGTACAGAAAGAGCCAACTCTAGGCTGCATCTATTACCACAATCAGGAAAATGAAACACACCAAGAGCAATGCAGTAGCATGCAGTAGTTCTGAGCCTTAACAACAAAACTATAGTTAGAGGGTATAGCATGTTCCACTGACTGAAGCATGTTTCTTGTGGACAAAAGAAACCTGATTTGAGTAAGACACTCCTCATTTTCAGATCCAAAGAAATTTTATCACCATGGCAAATACAAGCATCCTTTGACACACTGGACAGAGAGGAGGTGGGATGGCTTCGCTGACAGTTACCAATCTTCAGGGGAATTGGCTTTTGTAAGATTATGGGGTCTTCAAAGCATCAATCTTCCCACCAGATGTCACATAAACCACGCTGGACCCCAGACACAGTTTGTGGGACTCACCACAGGCCTAATTCTATAGAGAAGGCAGAAGTTCTATCTCTTTGCACATGAGGTATCTCTACCAATTTAATCGGAAGTATTCTTATTGTTTCTGAAGTAGTAAGATCTCAGTATGAAAAAGAAGCAAGCGGTAAAAGAATATAAATCTTTCATGTCTGTAGATTTATTCCTGCTAGGTATAATGACTACAACTGATTTTTAAAAAGAAGTTAGCCTTTACTTTACATCAAACAAGCAAACCTTGGGCTAGGTCTCTTTTCAAAAGAATTATTTGGCGGTGTTGTTTCCAGCTGAGTAAATTGATTTTGATTGCAAAATGTGAAGTCATAGTACAGAGAAAGTCCACACAGATCCCACACTGTCATTCAAATGCTCACCTCTGATCAGAAGAAAAACAAGTCAGAAGCCTGGCTGTGTCAAGAGAAAGCAGTAGGCTTTCCCCAAGAGCAACACACCCTACAAAACATCTCTGCCTGTGCTAATCACCTTCTGATTTGCATGGGAGGAAAAAGGACCAGAAAGCACAAGTACAAATGATGCAAACTATAGCCCAGTCACAGAGAACACATCTCTGTAGAACCATTTATCCAAAATTTGCAATTTGTAAACAAACAAATGAACAAAAAAAAGGCTGTGTGTTTGTTGGTTTTATTTTTAAACTACAGTTTTTTCTAGATGTGCTACATGCAAGTAGGAAAAGAAACAGATTTGTAAGCATCACACGTTTCCCTTCACATTTCTCCATGACCACTACTGCAGATCTTTTTCCTCCTCTGTAACCTTTCCTAGAGTACTATGAAAATCATGAACTGCAGGTAATGGTAGCTTCTCCATCATTCACAACATTGGGAGCTTTCCACCAGTAAGCTGACACATGTGAAATAAGACCACTTATCAATGAAGAGAGAGGTCAAAGGCTTCTAAAGTTGGAACAGGAACCTGCTGGCTGCTGCAAATCCCTCACCAGTGCATTTGAGCCTGACACTTAATATTCAAAGTGAATTGCAAGCTATGTACTCAAGGATAAAGCTCAGTCATAATAAAGATTCACAGTCTGAGAGGCTCAGCATACAAATTCCCAGGGCAAAGCTCATTTTGAGTATTTTTTAAATCTGAAGACGAATCAGGATTTTTTTTCCTTATTTTTTTAATAAACAACAGTACTTCCCATTTAGTGAGGGGAAATGATGGCATGAAAAAATACAATATAAATACCAATATTTAGTATTGGTAATGAAGTACATGTGTCTTTATCACATTACAGGTACATGGTGTATGCAGTCATTGCATTGCTAATCAGACATTGGGGTATGTCAAATAAGGTGTACATTTTATTTTTGCAGGGCCAATTCTTTTGAGCCAGAAATCCACAACTTTAAGCCATTTAAGAATTTCAGATAATTTATGGCATATATTTAGCCTGTGAGCTGTGAAATCTAAAATCCTGGAAAGGATCTGAAACCTTGAACCATATTACTCAAGCAGTGGCAAAACTAGTCCAGTATTGGGTCACCGGCAAGTGGCACTTGCTAATACCCTTTCATAAACTCCAAACTTTTTTAATTTTCTGCCTATCATACAGAGCAAATCCCGGATTCTAGGTGGTATCTACACTTTCTTTTTCATTTTTTATCTCTCATTCTTACTCATCTTTTGTTTTGTCCAACATTGCTTAGTTCACAGTAAAATATCCATCATTTATTTTACAGTGACACTGTAAATTCATGGCCCATTTAGTTTTTCCCTTTCAGTGTTTATTTTACATTACAACAACCTGGCAACTTGTTCCTTTTTTTTTTTTTTTTTATGTGAATGTTTATGTATGTAGGATGCAGTTTTTAAAATTAATGAAATTATAATTCAATGCCTAATAGTTTTTACACTGAAAATATTGTTGCTAAACACTAGCTCCACTTAGAATCCTTTGCTTATTCTGTATTTTACTTTCAACGTCTACAATTCTATTACTAAACCTACCCCTTTCTTTTAAAATCACATTGCATCCGGCTTAACTACATCTCACTAAATGTTAGTCATACTTTGATTCATTCCATTTCATCGCCTTTCATATTTAAATTATTCCATTTCTTCTCCTACTCCCCACATTACCTTTGCAAATGACATGTCTCACATTGTGCAATGATTATACTGCAACTTCACACAACTCCCATTATTAGCACTTTATCATTTTCCCCATATATTTGCAAGTTCTCCTGCAGAACTGCCTTCCAAAACAATTCCAAATTTACACATTTAATCCCGTCTCTGTTTCGTTTACATTCTGTATACACCAAGACAGCCAGCACTAGAAGTCAAACTATATTTGTGACATCATAAACCAAAGGACAGACACTTGAGCTCTATCCTGCACTGTACTGGACTTGCCCTCAACTGTGCAGGGATTCTACTGGGACATCTCATTCCAGACACCTGCCCACATAGTTCAGGATCAGAGGTCTTGTTGGACACAAGCACAATTTGATTTATACAATATGTAGTTACAATGGGAGTGTGACTATTTTCAATAAAAATTAATAAGGACACAGCCTGAATCTCAAAATCTGTGATGTGAATACAATTAATACAGCATAAACTACTGCCCATTCTTATCCTTTCCTTAGCCAAAGCTACATTCCTCAAGAAATTCACTCAAAATCAGCATTCACTTCTCACATAGTCACATAAATGCAGCAATAACTTCTCTTCCCCCACCAAAAAAAAAAAATAAAATTCTTCACAAGTTTCTTGATTGAGCCTTAGAAAAAGACCATCTCCAATGCCAAGCAACAGATCAGTATCTTTAGTCAGTGCAGATACAGAAACCTTAACATGAGGTCAAATTGAGAATGAAGTTGTTAAAAAATTCTAATTCTAAAAATGCACATTTCTCAAAACTGCCCTTCATATGGGTTCAAACCAAGAGCGTCTGAACAATCCTTAGTGCCAAAATTATTGCTGTTTTAATGCACTCCCCAGTATTAGTAACTTTTAGAAGACAGACTCTTATCAAAACTAATTTATACTCCTGAAAAGCTGTTCTGCTCTTTGGCTTCTGGACCCAAGAGCAATTAATCCAACGGTGTTGGGCACTGCCCTTGCTAATGATTCTCTCATATGGAAATGGGGAGAAAGAACTGAAGCCCATGGTGACAGCCATGCCAGGGAGTGGGACAGGAGCTGCCGTTCACTGTGTCACTGCCACAACTTCCAAGTGCCCAACACTACTTGCCAACTATAATGGTTAAATTCTTATCTCTATTTTACACCTCATCGAAAATTATGCTACCAAGATTTGATTCAAAACAGCTGTCAGATTTGGTAAAGCAGTAAGTCACAGCCTGAGACACCTTATCTTCTGTATATCTTCAGAATAACCAAATTCTGCCTGCATGCAGTGTAATATGTCTTCATCTTTCATAGGTGTTCAGCAAAATTGTTAGAAGGGCTATGAGATAACTGCTTGCTTAAATAGAATTTTACCAAGTCAAAATAAAATGGCTCAATAGCTTTTTACTGAAATCAATCACCTTGAAAGCATCAGATACTGGCTGCTGTTGGATAATGATTTGTCTAAAGGAATCATCGTAACATTTATATTCATCCTTTAAAAAAGAAAAAAGGAAAAAAAAAAAAAAAAATCTTACCTTATAAAATATTTTGGAAATTCTTTGAATTCTGTTTGGTTTGGGGTTGGGTTTTGGGGGGTTTTTTTGGGGGTTTTTTTGTTTTAATTTTTATTTAGAACAGGACAAAGATGTAGCCTACAAACCAAAGCATAGGTATTTTCTTTTTTTCAAAACTATAGCACAATAGTTTGTAGCTTGAAAAATGCATGCAGGAAGGAATGATTCAAATCTCATATCCACAGCTTACAGAGAATTGATGAAATGGCTTTGTGCTGTCTTTGTCCTGTTTGAATATCAAAGCTCTTCTGGGTATCACTTAGATCTACCCATCATAATTCAGATACTGGTGAATAATTCAAGATGTTATGCTTTAACTTCTATCAGCAGTTCTCTTGAAGAGAAGCAGCAAGTAAGCATTTATTATAAGCTATAGCATGAATCCATATAATTAATATTTTGATGTACTTTACCTGTCTTACTGTTTGCTCTTGTGATAGAAGTCTGTATTAAATAAACAACATACTCAGACAACTTGTCCTACTTTTCAAAGATGCTTCAATTTATGTAATTACTTTATTTGATTTATTGTTGCATCTTTACTCAAGTTGCATATTCTGTTAATGTGCTATCAATGTAATTAGCTGTTTCTTTGTAGGAAACTTTTTTAATCAAGCTAGCATTTTTATTTCTAAAGGAATGCACTGCTTGTACTTCCTTGGAATCAAAATATCCTTTTAATGGTATGACAGCAATGTGCATCATCCTTCCACATTTTCCTTGGCACACTGAAGCAAACAGTGAGATGATGTGCTATTATTCAAGCCTAAGAAAAATAGTAATGCTCCACTAACAAGTGTCAGAGGTGAGTAAAGGCATACAAAATGATATGAAAACAAGTACTAAAATATGCCCTCATTTTTCAGATAAGAGTTCAGAAGCCTGTGCCCAACCTAAACCAAAGTGTTTATAAGTTATATAGTAAGATCACACAGTTTTGAAGTCAAAACAAGCAATACCGAAGAAGAATTTATCTCAGATTTTCTTATTTGCCTTTCCTGAAGAGTTCAAAAACCCTACTTCATCAAGTGAATACACATCTTTGGTTAGAAACACGAAGAATCAACATGTTAGCCTGTGTTTTTCAAAAACATTTTCTGACAATGTTTTTCTGCTGGTTACAGGACATGGTACTGATCTCGTCTCCAAGTTTTGCATGTCTACTCTCCAGACCTGTAAAGTGAACACTTCACGTAAACAGGGGTGGAGACATAAGAAGAAAAAAAATAAATCAAATTTCTGAAAACTGAGAGAAAATTAACTTGTTTATCCTACCTTCCCTCCATCATTTTCATTCATGAAGGGTATTAATTTTGACTATTAATTAGAGCGGCATCTGTTCCTCACTCACTGGCAGGCTACCAGTGAAAATTAGCAGCATTAACTGTTGGTACAGGTGTGGAATGGTTTAGAACTCATTTCTGAACTGCTCTCTTACCATACTGACACAGGAGCAACAATTGTGCACAGAATTAGCTGTCTCAAATACAACTAAGAACATATGAAGTGAAGATTTTCACTATACAGAGGCATCCTTAACTTCATTTAGCTGAACAGATAAGCAATGCTCTAAGAGCATAAATACCATGCATTAGGCAAAACCTCAAAACCAACAAACCCAATGCAAATTTTAAATGGAACTATTACTTTTTTTTTTCCTCCCCATTAGTCACCTGGCTTCAGGAAAGTGTGTGTTTACTGCACTGTCCAACAGAAGACTATTAGCATTATATTTCCAAGTGTTTTTTTTTTTTCTGCAGAACACACAGTAATAAATTGCACTGTATTGTTAACCCTGAGTGTTTTTCCCATAAAGTAAAACTGATAAGACTGTTTACAAACCCAGACACCAATATAAAAATGGTTTTTCCCATTAAATTTTAAAAAATGAAAACATACTAAAAATAATTTTGATATGCAAACTGCACAAGTAATTCAGCTTTATTTGGAAAGAAAAACATTACTCAACACTGACAGATAAAACAGTAACTTCTGTTAGAGTCAGTGTATGTTATGTATTTATAAGTAAGAGTGAGAGCTTTGAATTCTGTTTTCTTAAATCTGCATTTTATTTTACCAGTTTTCCTTTGTATAAGAAGCATGAAAGAAAAATTATCAGGAGTTGTTTTGCACTTATCAAAAGCCATCTGCATGGACTTCTGCTGAGCACTGGGGAGTACTCAGTGGTCCCAGTGTGTCCAGAGTTACGTGAGAGAAGACTGGCAGCAACTACACTGAAACCTGGAAAGTTTCAATACAGGACATCAGCGGCAGCTTATTATGAAATGCTCTGGGTTTCAAACAACATAGGAATTTTTAAAATCTACCTAGCCAGGAGACTCTTCTAAGTCTCATTTAAAATTGCTTAGAGACATGGCATTGTAAGAGAGAGCATTTAGTTGCAAGATGTAAATATACTAAAGAAAGGAGTGGCAGAAGTGCACTGCAAACAGCCTGAAGCTATGGAAACAGAATTTTTAACTAGAATGTGAACACTGGTTGGAG
This sequence comes from Strigops habroptila, assembly GCF_004027225.2. Lineage (NCBI taxonomy): Eukaryota > Metazoa > Chordata > Aves > Psittaciformes > Psittacidae > Strigops > Strigops habroptila. The sequence goes on from NC_046358.1 coordinate 74,407,374, forward strand.
CTGAGAGATGGCAGGTTAGACAGGATCTCTGCTCCAGAAGTAAAGAACACTGATTTCTTTGAGCTTAAAGGTATCTCCAATTCATCCCTCTGGGAAACAACTAATAATCTAAACGCAACTTCACTACCTGTTCTTTGAAAAACAAGAGATTTCAGTGTTTTTTTCTATTCTTCAGTTATTACTGAACAACAAGCACCTTGGTTCAGGCCTTCAGGAAGTATATAACCACCATCCTCACTGAGGCAGACTTCTTTTGCAAATAACAACTGAAGCTTGCAGAAGAATACACATCTGTTTTCAGACTCTACAGAACTTAGTGAGTACTTCCAATGAAATAAAAATACACCACTTGTGCGATAAATCACAATTCAATGAGAATATGGTTGATAGAAATGGCTTATCTGACATTAGACTGCTAAATAAACTGAAAAGAAAACACTTCAAATGATTAAAAAGTTGTACTTCTCTGCAAACATAGCCAAAGATAAAAAATTTAAGGGATTGCCTGCAATATTTATCATACTCTCAGACACATTTAAACTAGAAGATCCAATTTAATAGCTTCAAAATACTAGAAATAACTACAAAATCAAAAGACTACAGTAAATGTATTTAACATCTTCATTGCTAAAATGAATGTAAGATGGCAACAACAAAACCAAGCAGACAGCATCTACAGAAAAAGAGTAAACTCTGCTCCTATATACTATGTAGGGTGTTTTTATTTAATTTTAAAACACATAACTTAGGAGTGAACTGTAAAATATGTCTTGGGATTTGATTTCTCAATATTTTTTGTCTTCTCTAGGTTGTCCTATTTCGTGGCAAAGTACTCTGCCATGTTAGCATGTATATTATGTTAGTCCTTAGTATAATAATCCATGCACTGCAAGGGAGAAATACTTCTAATATCGCATTTCTTGGGGATTTTCTGCAATAGCTGGTAACTTTGATAGCTTGAACACAGAAGCAAAACGCCCCCAAACTCAAGTGTTCATGAATTCTTGCACGATTCCAAATGTTTTTTGTGACATCCAATATATTTGTACCACTGCTATTTATACATATTTTACCTTTACATTACAGCACGGTTTCAAAGTCTTGGGGTTTCTCACTACATGTATCAGTTCTTTCATAGTGTCAGACAAAAATTTCTATTTATGGCTATAATAAGAGTAAAACACACATTTCCTTCCCAATGTGCCAAATACTAGATTGATAACAATATAATTCTCTAATGCCTGAAATCCATTCAAGTACCTCGATATATCAAGTTTTAAACATTTTATAATACCCAGAAACACTAATGAAGCTAAGAGTGCAACAAGAGAAAGGTGATATAAAAATCAATTTTCTTTCATCTCAGATGATTTATACTCTTTCCTGAACAAGTGATTTCACACTAAGAAACTGGTTAATAAAACTTCAGAGCAGTCCTATATTACAAAGTTTTGTTCTTAATCCAGGCAGAGATAACGTGAAAACAGTAGTAAAAGAGCAGTTTGGGACTACTCTTCAATATTTAAGGGCTGGTTTGCCTTATTTCACATTTTTTTCTCACTGAGTTTTATTTCTGAATTTCTGAAAATTGATTAAAAGAAGCACAATACAGGTTTGCAGTCCAGAAATAACAATATTGTTTGAAATACCAATAAGAAAGTATAAACATAATAAGCCAAGTATGAAAATATATCACAGGGAAATAAACAAGTTTGGAGCATTAGTCCCCAAACTTAGAATTAAGTAACGTGCTTAATTCTAAACGTATCTGCAATACTAATACTTGTATTACTGAACAATAAAATCAGAAGGATTGCTATGTACCTCATACAAAGCACATCATTAGATATGCCACTGCAGCACAGCTGGAACATTTAGGATTTTTCGTCTATCTTATCTGCAAAGCTATTGCTACTAGAGCTGCAATTGCCTTTTGCATCCTTTATGAGACAATAAATTCCTGTACACAGTATCGCTCCTCCTCCTCTTCCCCATCCCAAGAACTACTGATACTTTTTTCTGGATAATAAGGAAGATAAAAACTGAATTTCTAAACAAAACCCATTTTCCATCCAGAGGCTGAAGTATGTATGGTGACAAATAGCAGATATTAAAACCTCTGTGTACCTTTACTTCCAGGTCTTCTCACGTGTACTGAATATGGCTGCATTTTCCTACAGCATTCAAGTGACTGAAGTGACTCAAGATTCTCTTTTTTCTTGGATAGCCAAAACTTCAGCACAGGAGATACAAGCCACCAACTTACAAAAATTACAGGAAACGTAATGCAACATTCTTACACACCCTGCATAGAAACAGTGGCTCAAGCTGACAAAGAAATTCTGAAAAGGAAGATCAGTTGAGCTCTTTTCATTATTGTATGATGGTTGCATTTATAACAGAAGGGAAGAATGCCACAGGAGTTTATGCAACTGTTTTCTCCCACTTCACATCCTCGTGCACCTTCCAGGCTATGTAAAAAGTTCATAAACAGATGCATAGCAAAAATAGCAAAAGAGAATATGCAAAATGTGTGTAATAAACATCTAAACCACAATTTGAATAATTTCAGAAATATTAATGCATCCCTGGAGTGTCAGTTTAAATATTAATAACATTCTAAAAAGTAATTTAAGTTTTTCAAAAATAGACATGTATTGTAACTGTGCTAAGAATTTTTAGCCTGCCCCGAGATTTAATATGCTTGCTACTGATTGAAAAACATATGAAATCCACCACTTCTATTTTTCTGAGATTAAAAATGTGATTCGAAGCTTCAGTTTTACATTTTCTGATGTTGCTTAAATCTGAAAAAAATTACGTGGTTTGTGACCCCTATGCCAATTCACCAGAATATGAACTAGTAAATAGACTAGATTCATAATGGTAACTTAAACATATAGTAATGCAAGATAGTAATTGAAAGGTTCTTTTTTTCTTTTCTCATCTTACCTGTATAGGAATATGTTGAACAACACAAGAGCTATAACACCAAAGCACTTCTACAGGGCTCACACTCAAATCCCACCACACTAGATTTGTGTGGTGAATACAGAGTTTTGCTCATGATACCCTGGGCAGATTTTGCCCAGGTAGCCTGAGAGGTATTGGATGGACTGCAACATGGATACAGTCTGGATAAGCCAAGCACCCAGCAGCTTCACTGCATGTAGGCTGGACACACAACTCAGCTTTCCAATTTGAATATAACATCTTCACCCTAAGGACTTAATGTCACAGTACCCTGATGTAGAAAGGAAGCCATGAAGTCTAACAAACGAAGTACCAACTACTGTAACCTACTATGCAGAACAGAGAGGAAGACTGGGCATGCCCTAAAATACTAGAACTCCCCCCCACAGGCCCAGGGTTGGTATCCTCCTGCCTCAGCACTTCCTCCTCAAACTCTTAAAGCAGCATTTCAGACAGAACACAAAACCCCTATACTTGCTATGCTTCCCAACATGGATCTACAGAATTAGTGGCTGGGTCTCAATGGATAATGCAAATCCCAATTTCCACCTTTCTTCAGGTAGAGACATGTCGGTAAGGCTGAGTTCTTATCTCTCCAAATAGAGGTGAAAACAACCAACCAACCTACAGCTTACCATGAGAGACCAAAATGTAAAACTCTGCAGGTCAGACTGGGGCAGGCTGTGGCTGGAAGAAAGCACACACAGGTCTCGTTTGTGGAAAGGCAGGAAGCCAAGTAAACTATTTGTCTTCTGTTGCTAACATGTAAAAAAAGGATTTGAATTTGGAGAAATTTTGCCTGTCTGCCACCACCCATTGCAGGGATTTCTAAATAAGCAGAAAAGTAGAAGAGCAATGTAAGAAAGGCAAATAAATGAAGGTTTGTTACATAACAAATCAAAACGTTAATTATTTTAACAAAGAATGAGTGGAACATTTGCCTTAACTCCATTTCTAAGCACCTTACTGCACCAATGATTTTCCTTGACACTGTGTAAGGTTATTAGCAGATTCCATCGGAGACTGAAGAAATTTAAATATTAATGGACTCCTTACAAGAAATTAGTAATGAAGTGAGAAAATCCTTGTGTTTCCAGGCATTCAGGTTAATTATTTCAACCTGGTTGACAGGGACAAGGTAAATCTCAGTTTTAACCTGAACATTTCTAGGTAAACTTAAAAAAGGGGATGACCTACATACTGTATTCAAGCTTCTAAATCCACCTCCGCATTCGACCAGCTATGTTTTTAAACTATTGAAATCTGATGTAAACTGGCAGATCGCACCATTCCTTCTGCATATGGAACAAGATAAATAGTGATGGAATAATTATAGTTGTCCTAGCTTATTGCAAATTTCCAGGTTTTGAAAATCCCTCCAATTCCAGAAATGCAATTATTTGAGAACCTTGGTTTCAACTTGTATTTTGATGATTCTTGGTTTGGTTTGAATGATGAGTCTTTTCAGCTCTGAAGATTTTGCTTGTTCAGAAGTGTTCCTGACAAACCTTTTAGCTCATTCTTTAGTCTCCAGCACTCAGTGGGTGCCAGGAGAATGAGCTCCTCCTAATTACACTGGGAGAGATTTGGGGATCTCAAAGACTTAGTGGCCAAGAACAAGTATTGACATTTTGTGGTCTCATGGAATATGGTTGTAGATATGGCAAAAGTCCAGACTTCATCAGTCAGATGGGGAACCTTCTGCTTCAGTGTCAGTTTGAGAACGAGTCAATAACCACTTCCCAAAGTACAATTTGTTTTAATATTTCTCAACTTTAAAATGGCTTTCTAAATAACATGCTCCTCAAGAACCTTCCAGAAGCCATTTGTAACTCTCCACTGGCTTCCAACATCAGTAGAACAAGCTGTGGACCCAGTGAGAGCCTGTACTAGAAACTGTTTCACACCTTTTAAACACGCCTATATCAATGATATACATCAACCTTACAAATACAGTCACAAGCAATTTTGGCCAACTATTCTACTCACCCTCCCTCTGCTTCCAAGGGCTGCCTTCAGTATACAAATCACTGCTCACCATACCAATTATTTCTCTGCTTGATAATCAGGATTTCAATTTTTCTTTCATTCTACTACTATTTTTGCCAACCTTTTTTCCTTCCAGGTATACCTACAGAAAGAACTTCTGCATCAGAATTAGGTTCATTTCCTAATCACAGTGTGTTTTTGCTGAGATGTCAGCAAATTTGCAAACAAAAGTGAGAGTCTAGGCATAGTCAAGCCAGATGGTCTGATGGGGAAGCCATCTCTAAAGAACGCAGACTTTAACAGAAGCAATTTGCCAACCAGAGTAAGATGTTCTACTGCTTTTTGTTGATTTAAGGTCTATGACACACTGCAGCGGTCACAATGAAGGGCAGACAGAAAAGTCAGTCTAATGACTACAAAATGCACTAAACCATACAAGTTTTATGAAGTATTCACTTGGCATCTGTCTTCTGTAACATGTCTCCATATTATACAAGGTATTTCTCTCCCTCCTCACTTTTTAGAGAGATATGAAGTTTAATGTACTGACTGGTACTTAACAATCAGGTTTTGTCAGCTTTTGTGCTGAATGGCATCTTCCTTCTCCCGTTGACTTTCACAGCACTATTCATAGTGTAAATTACTGCCTCTTTTTCAGTAAAGGTGACAGATCCATGTACTACCTCAGAGGACTGTACTTGGGAACTACATGCTGTCAGGCAAATCACCCTGATGCCACATAAATCCTCACTACTGTCACAAGGGGCACTTCCACTTGCTACCTGTCTTTCTGCTGCTGCACTAGCATACCTGCACATGCACCAGCCCTGGAGCTTCTGCTGGGGAAGGGGCAGAAGGGGTGTGCTTTCACAGTTCCCTGACCCATTTCTCAGGGGAGGATTTAGGAATGAGCTACCGGTTGGTTTCAGCACCAGATCAAGCATCACACGTCAGAGTAAAGCTATCAGGTAACCACTGGCCAACTCAGCAGGAGAGACCAAACAAGAGTAAACAATGAAGATACATTAAGCTCCGCAACACTGTGTGATTTTACAACCATCACCCAAGAGCACTGCTGTATATTCAGGTATGCTGCTGAGTGGATGCTCTGTCTTACAGAAGAAACTGAATCAGCACCAAAATCAGTGGATTTCCAATTTTAAATGAGAATGGATGGAGCACAGGGACAAACGTTTATTTGCATGGCCTAACCATTTTGCAGCATTGAGCACCTAGGAAGTGCACTGATTTATGTACTACTTGTAGTCTCACAGTTGTAAAGTGACAATAACTGTGTATTTTGTCAATTTTTTGTAATCCAAGCAGTCCTCAACTTTCAGTGTTCATCTGAGCCAAGATATGTGTTTTCTCTCTGCAGAACAGGCCCCCAACACTGAAGGGCCAAAACAAAAACCTACACTCTAATATACAGGTAACATATGCCTGTGTACTTGCCAAACAAACGAACAAAATTCTCAACCCATTCCAAAACTATCCAGTCTGCCCACTTGCAGCTGTGCTCTTCTACGGGGAAAGCCCTACAAAAAGCTGAGGTGGCCAGTTTAACTGGCTCATGCTCCAGTGAATCAGGCAAAAACCTACCCATAACACTGGAAATCAAACTACCAAGTTACCATCTTGTAAAATTATTCTCAAACAAATCTCTTCCCTCAAACAAGAGATTTTAATACATTACTAAAACATGGGAGATAATAACATCTAACTCAAATTGCACTGAATCAAGTTCATCTGAGAGTAATTTCACTGTTAATGGGAGCTACACAAGGAACTGATTTGGTTCAGCATACCACATTATTCAGCACCTGATTTCTAAGGTAATTTGTGCTGGAGAAGTTTGATCACATTAACAGATTTCCAAAGCAACTGCTGGTGGAGAAACTTTGTTGTCAGTACTCTGCTGTTTAAATAGACAGCTCAGTTTTTGTAACATACAATGCAAGGCACAATAAGACACTATTTTAAATAAAAGTTCTGAATCACCTTGGTTGTGTATAAGCCATCTAACAGCCATCTAATGATGTACACATATATCATTATGTATAACCAATCTTTTACACCTCTGGTCATCATTGGGAAAAAATTCTAAGAAACACAGTTTCATTTGAATTCCAGTGTGAGGCACTGAAATAAAATAGCATGGTCACTAAAGAGAAATGGATTTTAAAATAGATTTTAAAGAGAAATGGATTTCAAAAAACATTTGAGTTTCAAACCTAGAAGCAAGCTCCTTTCCTGGAAATATTTAAAGATCAACTCCAGAATAATTTCAGTGCTAAATTAGCCTGTTCCTTCCTTTCTCTTCATCAGCTTCAGGTTTTATTTATTCCACTTTTTTCCCCAACATATTAATATATTACTGAAAGCACAGTTTCAACTATTTTAAGAATAGGTTTTTATAAGTAATTTCATCTCATACAATAAATGATTTAAAGTAATGTTACATCTCTAAGTAAGTTTAGAGTTCCTGAAACCACCATGAAAGTGCATATTTTCAATTCTAACTTTAGTTGTGTATATGAATTTTACAGATTTTGCTGATGTAAACACTGCCCAGTCTGAAGAAGTTCCTTGTCAGTAACAGCAACAGAAATGAAAATCTGCAAACAGTGTTGAGCGAGAATAAAGGAAGTATATTAAGAATAGATGATTTGGACAGTAAAAATCAACTAGAACCCTTTTAACTATAAAAAGGGAGGCAGAAAAATTATCACCATCATTATTATACCACGTACATAATCTAAGCACAAATTATTTATATGGATTGCTATTGTAACAACTGATGTGTTTATTTCAATCTTAGGGGGAAAAAAATAAAAATCTATGCTCATGCCCTTTTTTAAAAGAAAAGAAGTTGTTTACAAAACCATAAAGAACAAAAAGGAAACAAATAACTACAGGTATTTGCAAGGTAAGATTATACCATTTCAATGACCTATATAACACAAATATACATATACATACCGTAACACATACTATTTTCTATCAACATTTCTATTCCAGGATGATAGACTCATACCATGCTGTTGGTCAGGAGAGAGCCCGGTGTCTCTGGTCCAAGACCCTGCTGACAGTGGTGCAGATAGAGAAGGTCGCTCAGGGCTGCATCGAGGTGAGCTGTAAACAGCTCCAAGGACAGAGACACTGAGCCCCTCCAAGCCCCTCTCTTGGCTGCTCCAGTGGTACACAGAAAGATGCACATTCTATCCTAAGGATGTGCTTTTTTACCTCACCAAAAATTTCAGCTAATCGTGCTTGGTTTTATTACTCTGAATTTGTTCAGTGCTCTTCATGCATAGAAGAATATATAAAATGGACCTAAAAATGTAAAAAATACAAGATAACCTAAACCAGCAAAATATCACAGGATTAAGCAAGCAAATTCCATATAGCTTTGGCATCAAGAACATACAAAGAATTTGCAGATTACATTACACTATGTTGCAAATCTAATCAGAAACAGGAAGCTTTCTGCAAGTAATTTCAATATTCTGATCCGAGTCCTACATGACTTTCAGTGAGTTCTGAAGACAGTCATTTTACCAATTCACCACCGTGTTTGTTTAATGCCTAATTTCAGCATAATACATAGTGTGATACTTCTACATTATCAAGTACCAGTCTTTGTTGTGAGAAATGAAAAGCTAAATGTGGCTTATCTTTTTCTATGAATTATTCAGGATATTAATACAGTTTGCCAGTGAACTAAATTAGAAATCCCTGTAACCACTCTCAGTGTTCCAAACCTGATGCAAGTTTAGGCTTTTTGTTTTGTTTGAGGGTTTTCTTCACCCAAATTGATTGCTTTACTCCAGTGAGGATCCTCACAGAAGTTGTAGTTTTGCTCTGAAACATTTACATGCCAATTTGCCAGCCTGCGTTGACCTGTGATACCCCTAGAGGACTGAGGACCGCAGCCTTAAAGCTGAAAGGAGACACAGAAGCCTTCCATCAAATTAACTGAATGGTTGAAATATGGGTCACCAAGTCTGCTGTGGTGGCTGTGAGGCGCAGGACAGCTCCAGTAATTGCAAGAAGGTGAGCTGCCATACACCAGAGCACACTTTACACCTGCCCCAGGAGCCTGCGAGTCATCTAAAGTAAAAGGCAGGACTTTGAAATGGATATGGGGATGCAAAACATGAGTAACTCATTTTTATTACCTCCTAGTGAATACCTTCGATATAAAAATTACCAGCTCCGTATCTCCCATACAGCTGATCCCTCACTGAGAACAAGAGAAATAAAAGCACACTCTTGTTACAAAAAGCTATTTCATAAGGAAAAAAGGGCAACATCCTATACCCAACACCTCTTTGTTACATAATCCCCTTGAAATTCGAATGACAGTCCAAAGGCATTTTCAACTTCACAGAATAAAAATACCAAGCAATACTTGGAAAGTCCTACGCACTATACAGTAACTGGACCAAAAATTAAAATACAAACAAGCTTCTTTCATTTGAGGAGAGAGAATAGGAGAGAAAACAAAGATATCGTCAGTCATGACAGCCTAACATTAAACTCCAGCATCGGTACTAACATAAAATAGACATACTGTCTAGAATTTATGCTTCCTACTATGGAAATAGAAACCAGCCTATAGAGAAAGAACACAAATTTGAACCGTTTGTGCTAGGGAAGTTACTAAAAACTAATCTACGACATCCAACTTAAATTTTTTATCAGCTTTGAGAAATCCATGTCTCAAAGACACTGCATAAGTAAAATTATATATGTAATTAAGGACAAAGGACAGACCAAACAAGCTTCTCAAACCCAAATTTTAAAGCTAACAAAGCAGCCGACTGCCTTCATTTCTGTCATGGATAGGTATCATTTGTAAAGCAATCTTAAGTTTTTTTCTCTCAGAAAGAACACCTTTATCTCCTGCAGTATGATATTTATAAATTGTCAATAGCTGCAAGTCTATGAACATTATGAAATACATTTTGCTCACAGCCCTGTAACCCAGACAATGATTTTTGCTGTGTTCTTAGTCAGATAGGTGTCAATAGGAATAGCTTCCTTGCTCTTAGTGCAGTGTGCTATGGGTCAGTGTAAAGAATCTGACTTATGGATTTTTTTTTTTCCTTAGTATATAGAAATTGAAAAATACTTTCCATAAGATGGGAGTATAAAACCTAAGGGATTTAATCTACCTGGGAAATTTAGACACTGACCAACCAATCAAATCAACTGCACATCTTAATTTCTAAATCTTTTTACTAACAATAACATCACAAATGCCAAAAATCTAAACATCTTCCAACAAGCCCATAGCCAGCTAATAGCAGATTTTTACTGCTAGAAAACATTTTGGCAGACAGAAATTAACAGCATGTTATAACTTGATAAGTCTTTGAAAGAGATGAGAGCTTTCAACTCCTCATAGTTATTCCATTGCGCAGTGAAACAAAATGAAAGAATTGGCATATAAGTAGCCCAAGTGAGGTATTAACTCCACCTCTATTAAAAAAAAACCCCAAACCCGAACAAAAAACCCCTACATAAGTAAACAGTTGACCTGAGCAGGCCACCAGGGTGTCACGCTTCAGGAATACAAACCCATTGCACAAGCCAGCATCCAAAACCAAGAAACATAATGCTAGATTATAGAAAGAAAATTCACTTGAATAAAAGGTCTATATAAGTGTATGAAATGACTAAGCACAGACATTCAGAAAATTAACAACCACTACAGAATCAGAGTGTCAAGATATTATACACCAAAATTATGGCTACTCTGCAATGTTCAAACACATCTGAAGTGAAAAACAATGCCATTGTCTGCTGTTACTCTTCACAAGTACCAATAGCTTCAAATTGTGTATGTGTGACTGTACTTGGAAACTTTTTTTTTTTTTTTGTATAAAACATCAGTTAATTTCCGAAGGCAGGATGAGTGCATCAGAACAGAAATAAAGGCTCTTTACAAGACTACCACTTTTGTGAAAAAGGCAGAAAATGGAACTAGGTTAGATCTTGAATTCTCAAAATGAGATTGGGAGACTGGGAGATGAAAGACATCTAAACATCTAAAGACCTTTTCATGTCTGCGCACAGACACAAGAGCTGTGTCTACTGCCACAAAAGCATGGTAAGCTGTGGAACTCCTGAACTATACCGATTATGGACTAAGTTGAAAATTGACCAAATTCTACATCTCAATACTTTCACTATATGTTTTGATTGTGGAAATGAGCTACAGGCAATAATTTGTCAGTAAAAGGAGTTGATGATAACCAATTTGTCAGTTGTTGGCCATAACATGAAGAACACTGTAGCCTCAGGAGCTGAACCCATCATTTTCTCAAAGCTGAATGACACCTCAGACCTGAGGTGCAAGTGCCTGTCCAGGCACAATGTCCAGTGCCTGTCATTTCAGTATGTCCTGACCTGTTGTGGTTTAACCCCAGCCAGTAATTAAGAACCACACAGCCACTCACTTTCTCACTCCCTGGCAGGATGGGAGAAAGAATCGGAAGGGTAAGAAAAGGGTAAGAAAACTCACGGGTTGAGATAAGAACAGTTTAATAATTAAAATAATAATTAAAATTATAATTTAAAAAATAACCAAGACTGAGAGAAATAAAATCCAAGAAATAAATAAGTCATGCAAATGAACCCCAATTGCTCACCACCAAATAACCGATGCTCAGCCTGTTCCCCAGCAGAAGGCCCTGGCAAGCTTTCCCCCAAGTTTATATGCCGAGATGATGTAATATGGTCTGGAACATCCCTCTGGGCAGCTGGGGTCAGCTGTCCCAGCTGTGTCCCGTCCCAGCTTCCAATCCCTACCACTGAGCAAATGAAATAATGCCTTTGAAAATAATAGGAGAAAGGCGTCCACAGATACAAACCCCGCATTGAATTTACGTAACACATTAGAAGAGTCAAGAAATTAACAAGTATAGTTGGACTAAAGAAAAAGGCAGGTTTCATAGGTGATAATGACAAATCACAGTATGGATATTATTTTTAGAGCTTCTGCCAGCCAGAACCCCATGTTAACAGCAAACACAGCCAGCCCACGGCTGTCTTACTGGGCAGCTCAATGTGGTCCATCATCCATATACAAAACAATCAAGGTACGAAACTACTACAGTAAAAATTTCTGAACTTCAATCTTCCTGGGTATCTTTTCTTTCTGTTATAAAGCCACCAACCTCCTGTAAGTGCATACAGCAGCCTCGGCACTGGTAGGTTTGGTAGCCTCCTACACATTGCACAAATTGGATATTTTTAACGATTCCTGAAATATTTTCTCTCCAGTCAACCTGAGCAACATCATTTATAAAATAAATGTTCAAGACAAAAAGCAAAAACAAAGAATCAAAAACAAAGAATCAAAAACAAAGAATCAAAAACAAAGAATCAAAAACAAAGAATTACCCACCCTTCCCTCAAACTCAGATATCCACAATATTGTATACAAAGTCTATTCTATATGGAAGTCAGTAATCCACACCAAAGTAATTTGAAAGTAGTTTCAAATTACAGTAATTTGTAGTAGCTTACAGTAGCGTCAAAGATCACCTATTTTACTAATACAGGAAAAATGTAGGAAGCTGGAACTCAAACAAAAGAACAAAGATGATGAGGTAACTTTTCCAAAAGTATCACATATGTTTAAAAACACATGAATCTAGGATTTCACAGTGAGTGCTTGGCACTTTCGAAGGCTTTTATCAGGCTTTTAATACATCCCTGAATATTTCCCACACATATCAACAGTTTTGTGGAGGAACTGAAGGAGCAACATCCTGAGAAAAGAGACAGAAAGTCTTTCACTATTAGATGAGCAATTTAATTCAGCCTAAGCAAGCTACAACTGAAAAATCCATCCTAAGAAAGCTGTAACTAGTCAGTCTTCACATTATCATTCTAGTTTCAGCTTTTACCATTTTAACAGGTATGTATGTGGAGAAAATACATAGTTTTAAATTTCATACAATTGATAATGTCAAGAGAAAAGGTGAGAAGATGAGAGGAAAGGCATATAGCAGCTGCAGCATTTTCAATCCACCTTATTCATCTATGCTAAGTTAACAATAAAATTACTATTAGAATAATGTGGGTGGCTTGATATAGTTTCTTTAGTGCCTTGTAAGAGACACCGATCTGCAAACCTGCCATATTTCCACATAAACAGTTTTACTTAAAATACCTATAAATTATTTAATGCTTTATGTCTAGAATGTTATTTCTATCAAGGTAACATGCGTATCTATATACTGCTGATGCCAGATTCTCTTCCATAAATAGTATTTCTATGAGCTGCTTGGATGCACAGGTGAATAATAACTGACGTGAAAGCCTCCTGGGGTATGTTTTCAAACTGTAACCTGTCCTGGGAAATGTGTGTTCCTGGAAGGGAACACTTGCAGCCCTTTTTTCTAGACTAACTTCCCTAATTGCTTCAAGCTGCTTTTCTGTTTGTATTATTTCCTAACTTCTCACACATTTAGAAAGAAACCATTATGGTTTTGCTGCCAGATTAATCAGTATGACAACTTCATGCATGCCAAAAATACTAGAATAGGGGGAAAAAGAAAAAAAAAAGCGGGGGGGGGGGGAAGGAGGGCATAAAACATATTTACTGACAAATTACATATTTTCATTACTCTTTCCTTCAGAGGAAAATAATTTCTGGGGCTTACCTGAATCAATAAAAAGCATTGATTTTATAATGACATAAAACCAGATAGTGTTTAATTTTTAGAGCATACCAATACTCTTAGAGGCACAAAGACTCCTCTCACCTCCAGTGTACTAGGCAAACTGAGACAGAGGAAATGGAAACTCAAAACACAATTAATTCAGAGATGCCCTTATTATTCAGGGGAAGCATCTTGAATAAGAGACTTGAGAAGCTGTGTGTTCAAAGGGATTGAAGTTTAACATCAGTTCTCCATCACGTTACCAGTATCTTAGTTTTCAATTTGCTATCTTTCTAATGCAGAATTTTTTTTATCAATGAATGAATGGATGAAACAAATGAATAAAACAAAAGTGCATTCAGTAGCTGAGTTCTGTTACGAGAGGCATATCCTTTCTCTTGTCCTGATTCTCAGAATTTTCTTTGACTTAAGGAGTCAGGAGGAAAAGGAACTTTTTTAATACAGCTCCACCTGAATGCAAGCACTTCCCACTTAGGGACCACACACTACTTTTCTGAGATCTCCCTCTACACTCACAAAGGGGTTATCAGAGAAGGGGCAGGATTATTTTATTTCAAATACTAAAATTTAGCAGATATCACCATTTTCAGCTCAGCCATTAGGAAATAAAAAAGCATAAAATACAAAAATACATCTTTGCAATCCCATTCAATAATACATTCAGCCAAGTAATTGCAGTAATGCAATGTATTTGACCAGCTTTCCATACTTCACCTCACCCATCCTTCCAAGAGAGCCAGAAAAAAGGGCTTACAAGGAACTCTACACATCAAGTTTAAAAATACAATTTAAAATCAAGTGTATATTTTGGGCAAATCACTAACACGAACAGAATCATAGAATCATAAAACAGGGTTGGAAAGGACCTTAAAATCATCTAGTTCCAACCCCCCTGCCATGGGCAGGGATGCCTCACACTAAACCATGTCACTCAAGAATCTGTCCAACCTGGCCTTGAACACTGCCAGGGATGGAGCATTTACCACTTCGTTGGGCAACCCACTCCAGTGCCTCACCACCCTCACAGTAAAGAACTTCTTCCTTAGATCTAACCTGAACTTCTCCTGTTTAAGTCTGAACCCATTACCCCTTCTCCTATCACTACAGTCCCTGATGAAGAGTCCCTCTCCGGCATCCTTCTGGGCCCCCTTCAGATACTGGAAGGCTGCTATGAGGTCTCCACGCAGCTTCTCTTCTCGAGGCTGAACAGCCCCGACTTTCTCAGCCTGTCTTCATATGGGAGGTGCTCCAGCCCTCTTATCATTCTGATGGCACTCCTTATCCCGTCTTATTGAAAGCAATCATTTATGCTCATTTATCTCAGATATAGGAGTACTGCACTAAGAGACAGGGCTTTGTGGGTACACAACACAGCACAGACACCAACAGAACAAAAATAAAAATGTTGGAGGTATTCAGTTAACTCTGATTTACCATGAGAAACCATGTTTGAAATTGATAGTGTTTACAAGCTCAGTTAAAGTTTACGGACTCGTAGAATGCCACAACCATACCTGCGTAGGCCTTTATCACCTTTATCTGGATAACACAGAAAACAAGCAATAGGCCATGGACCTGAAGGGCTTTCCCCCTTCTCAGGATTATTTGCACAATTAATCACACCAGTCATTACACTGTGGCATGCAGCAAAGCAGCAAACATTTGTGACACAAAGGGGACTGCATTAGTTTCAAAGTGATTAAGTTTTGGCTCCGTTATTCAAAATAACATTGCTTTGCTGAAACACCTTTGGAAGATGACGTTGGAAAGCAACATGGCTTCTGGGCACAAAAACCATAAAAGTGAACTTAGACTGAGTGAACTATTGTTTTTTAAGATTAACTTCTAATTTGGGAAGAATAAAAGGATTAACAAATATAAAGGCACTTAAAGCTACTTTCCCTCTTATGATAATATTTTCAGCTTTTGGCCTGTCTCTTCTGTTATGGGGAATTCCATTATGAGAGAATTAAAGATGTGCTGCGCTTACAAAACAGAGGTGCTTTTAATGACAGATTCTGAAACATGGCCTTTTGTACTTCAATAGATTGACTATAAAAGCTCACTGTCAACCGAGCTTTTACAACCGAGTAACATCAACGTCAGTGCACAAAAGACTGATAGTCTCAATATGAACAATTCTTCTTGCACTGTTAACTGCTTATGGCCTGTCTGGGTTTTGCAGCAACATAATTTAAAAAGCAGTAAACCAGAATTTGTTCTTTTTTAAATGGAAGTATGCAACGTTTGGAGGTGACATTAAAGGTACTCTCAGAGTCTATAGTAACTGGAACTTATGACTGACAGTTTCATCCTTTACTCATTACAACTGACAGAAGTTTGGAGCAATTTCAGTGAATACTTTTTGATGGGCCTCCAATTCTGGGTCCAGAACTGCAGTCTGGACATCTGAAAACAGCTCTGCTCACAAAATAAAGTTAGTATCTATCAGGTTTTAGCACATACCAGGAAGTACAATCTAAATCACACCCAGTCCCCCTAACCCTTGATGTAAATAATTTAACTAGAATCTCAGGATGTTGGGAGGGACCCATAAGATCATTAAGTCCAAGTCCCTGCTCCTCGCAGGACTACCTAAAACTAAACCACATGACTAAGAACATCATTCAGATGCACCCTGACCTCCAACAGCCTTGGTGCCATGGGGCACTGACAATGGAACAGCAGGAACAAAATAAGAACAAAAATATGTCAAGATAAAACAGAAAGCTTCAAGTCCCATTGCACTTGTCTGTTTCTTAATAGACACAGGACAGGATACACAGGAAAATTAGTTCAGTACTGCTCCACTGATTTCTTCAAGATGTTAACTAAATATAATGAACACCAAACCCCTTGACATCTGTCCTCACCCCTACAATAGGGCCCTTCATAAAAGCATCTTGCATTTCCGGACAGCCACAGCCAATTATACCACAGCTATACCAACTGTATTTGATACAATTTCTTTTTACTGTTGGACCGATAAAAAAGTGTCTCAGTAAAACCCACCCAGCTAAACCAATGGTATGTATGTGTATGCTCAAGCACAGGATCTGTGCTTGCCTAATCCAGAAACAGCTGGATTTCTTCCTGATGGCTTCTTACATCTTGCACATTCTGAAAAGCCAGACTGCAGAGCTGCATGGTATAATTACACCTCTACTGTTATCCTGTTAATCCAAAGGCAGTCTGTCTCCCAGTTACCACCAAAATGAATACATGTCCATCCTCCTAATTCTACTGACGGGCAATGCAGACCTCCACCTGCTACTCACAGCTTTGACACGCAGCCTATGAAATTTAGATAGCTCTTTATTTCTTTCTACTTCTACTGTTAAGCATCAAGTTTGCTCTTGTGGAACTATCAAGCAGCGGGTCAACTGTATGTTTCTGATCCCAGACAAAGTTAGGGACACCAGAAGCGGAGTTGAATGACTCATGAGGCAAACACATCAATCCATTTCCAAAATAAAAGGAAGAGTCAAACACTGAGGACCTCTGAATACTTTTATCAGCTACAAAAGCCTCACAGGTATTATTTTCCACTTCTTACACAGAAACAACAAACTGCCCCCCAACAAAAAAACAACCAACCACCAAAACCAACCAACCACAAACAAAAAACCACAAAAACCAAACCACCACCACCTCCAAAGTATAAACTGAGAAAATATATACAAAAAGTATCTCCTGATTCTTCCTTCAGTGATGGATTCTCAGGCAACTCTCAAATGCAAACCTGGCTCAGAAAATCCCCTACACTCATCACTGCCCTCTGGCTTGCAGGTTCGCTGGTTTGGTCAGTAAGTCAATTTAACTGTACCATAAATCTTGCTGAAGTTGAAATAGTTGTGCAAACTGAAACAAAAAGCGAAAAGTCGAGGTGTGCAAATATTAACTAAACTAGCTAGGACCAGCATCTTGCAAAGATGTAGGCAAGTACATATGATCTTGCATTGTAAAAACTCTCCAAAACCTTATTGTATGCACAGGAATGTCAGGACTTAACCTAATCAAACTGCTTTTGGACTGTGAAACACTTCCATAATCCCACAAGAGACACCAGAATCAGAATCTCAGCATACAAAATGTAATTTCCTTTTTATTTCCATATTATGTATTTACATATATTATGTTGGAGCAGATACCAGTTTCCCTGAAAACGATGGTACTATCAACTTTTTCTTTTCAATTTCTCCACTAGTGGGTAGCAACTGACATTACCTGTGCACGCACATGTGTGCACACACACACACATATGTATAGACATGTATGTATACATACATGTCCATATATACAAACACCCCTAAATGAATTTATAAATGCAGACACTCAGACAGAGCCATCCCTATCTGAAGAAATTGCTGCCATAGCTTTCACAATCACCTTCCTGCTGATCACTCTTTAGAAAATCCTTCAGTACCAGGACAGGATATAACACGAACTGTTAATTATTCTGCAAGCAACTTCATTACATAAAGCAAGTAGACAAAAACCACAACCAAATCAACCAAAAAAACCCAACAACAACAAAACCCCCTAAACACACACACAAAACCCCCAAACAAATCCCAGAAAATGCAAGGGGGAAAAAAAAAAAAAGTGTAAGTCTGCATTAAATATATAACCTAAAAGTAATGTTACACAAACAATAACTAGATTAAACAGGAACACGTGCAGGTACATACCTTGATTGAAGTGTTCATTTAATATAATGTAAGTATCTGAAATATTCTGCTTACTTGATTAGAGTAGATTGTTCGCATTTTGATTTATTGCTTCAAGATCAGTATTCATTAAGTCACTTAATATAATGGCACCCTTACAGCTGCTACCCCATTAAATGTAATCATCTTTTCTCATTCCTGTTTATAGCACAGTCTACTGTTACAATAAAAGCAGTCTGGAGTCGTTTATTAATCACAACCATGTTTTCCAAGTATAAGTGTCATCGGAAACACTGCATGATGGTTAGGCCTCATTTCATACACAGTTTTTACAAATTCTGTTTTGTCTCAAAATCAAATTGTCTGTAGCCTCATACACTATCAGGGACACCCTGGGATAACTATGCAGGTATCTGATTCATAGTTTAAAACTTTGACCAAAAGTTTCAAAATGGCATTCCTAGCAGTGTTTCAAGCCTGTATTTTTGGCTGCTCAGGAAGGGTCTCAGTGTTCAGAGCTCCTCTTAACACTCAAAACATACAGAAACCCACACAATTGCTCTCTAATGAAAATAAGACTTTAAAAATTATAATTGCAAACATTGCACTTCATCTTTCAGCACCTGGATGCCAAACCACTAACCACAGACTAAATACCTACTTTAATGGTTCTGGCTAATACATTTGTACATATATCCTTTGCCCATTATCCAAAAGGACAGAATAATCCTACGATAACAGCACGTTATTAACTCAACCACTTGCCAAAAGAGATTATAATACCAGAAAAGCTATTGTATATGCTTCTCCATTTTGCTATATTTATTTGCGCTTTAGCATCTCTGGAAGGTCAGTAAGAAATTACGTTAGACACACAAAATACATATATATAAGACTTTCAGGAAACTGCTGTGAATTCCTGGTTCTGTGGCACATGTTATGTACCATGTCAGCAATTCTGACTCCACTTCATCAAAACACAGTTAACTGCACTGTTTGAAAAACTCTGCAGGAAACCGCTGTTATGTTTCAGAGACACTAAAAGCAATTAGTAGCTGTTAATTCAATGGTACTGATTATCAGGTTTTCAACACACAGGTAAATAGTGCTCATTTTCTGATGTAGAGAGGCAAACTATAATTAACAGCCAAGCCATCTTAAAAAAAAATGTTTTATTTTCCTAATTATGCAAGTTAGTTGCAATTGAGGAAAATTACTGTTTGGTATATACCATAACTGTATTAATAAAGCAATAATGCTTAAGTATTCAATGACATTTGTTAAATTCATAGAATCATAGAATAGTAAGGGTTGGAAAGGACCTTAAGATCATCTAGTTCCAATCCCCCTGCCATGGGCAGGGACACCTCGCACTAAACCATGTGGCCCAAGGCTCTCTCCAACCTGGCCTTGAACACTGCCAGGGATGGAGCATCCACAACCTCCCTGGACAACCCATTCCAAATCACAGAAGCATTACCTGAAAAAATCCAGTATGATTTTCTCATATAAAGCATTTTTTCTATGTTGCTGGATAATGCCAATTAATATACCGATACTTCTCAGAATTAAAACCCCTAAGTTTTGCTGTACTACTTCGCTGGTATAATGCAACACTGTTTCAAATACCTTCCATCAACTCAAATTTTAAAAGGGCAGGTTTGTAATATTATGGTCATTCAAAAAAGTTAGACTGCACTGTGCTGTTTGCTAAGAGATCATGCATCCTGCCACAACCCCTTACTTTTCATAGCAACCATTCATATACCCAGCTTTGTATATTGTTACTCTTATTTCTTCTCTTTCTGTGGTTTCTATCCAAAATCATTAGTTTATGGGAAAACTTGTGTGGCCTCCAAGGGATTTAATCCATTAATCTTCCCATTCTGTCAAGAAATGCTGATGTTTAAAGGAATCCTGTTCCTTGTTCTGTTTAACTTCATTAAAACTACTACGGCAGAAGAACTTCAAAGGCACAGGTTTTTAAAGCCCTGAAGAAGCTTGAAAAGTTTTCCTAGCAATATATTAAAAATATATGGGTCTAGTATAGTAACACTTCAGCAAGTGATAAAGTAGAGAAGATAATAAAAGAATAGTAGTCAGAGAAGTAGAGCTACAGAAAAACAACAGCCAGTGCATCTCACGAGTATAAGGCAGAAGCTACCGTTCCCATTCTGTGGTTTAAAGAATATCTCTACTGATTATGCAGTATACTGAGAATGCAGTATGAAATTTAGAACTAATTTCTACCAGGGAAAAAAATATTATCAAAACAATAATAAATATTCAACCTTGACCCACAGAACGAAGACATATCATAGGTAATGCCACTTCTAGATAAGTCACCCTACAGCTAAGCTCACTTTTTAGCCTTGGCTCAAACTGGAGAGGCGAGGGGAGAAAGAAAAGTCATACATTACAAGGCCACAGAGCAAACTCACATCTTGCAGAGATTCTAACAGTGACACAGCCCTTTATCCTTCCTACCTTATATTAAGGATAGCAAATCAGCTGGCAAGGGGGAGTTTGAGGCACATGAAGAATAGATAGCTCTGCACTCTTCATGTTTCAGTCCTGCTGAGAGAAGGCTAATACAACGAATGGGTGTCAATTAGCCAAGCATACCGCCACCACCAAAGGCCCCAAAACATGTTTGACCAACTTTCCTCAATTGTTGAAAAACCAAGAATGGAATGAAATAAGAATATAAACTTGGTCGTCTGCTGAAGCTGTACCGAAGGAAAATGAAAGCACCGGAAAGATGCTGCAAAGGGAAATGCTATAGCCTATTAAAATGGACAGAATTAAGCATTTTAGATGTACATACCTATCAGTTAAACTCGTATGTATATAAATGAAGTAGTTGAGTGGAAAACAAACAAACAACAAAACCCAACCAAACCATACTCTACAGTATATTTTGCTCAGAATTTCATACCACACAGAACTAAACCAGGAAAAAAGGTAGCTTATATATCCATTACAAACTTTGCAAACTTTTAGTTACAGTCTTTGAATATGTAATTGATACTCATGTTCAGGTGTGATCTGGGTATGAATGGAACTGACACAAGGGTATAAAGAACTAAAAACACATGTTAAAAACATGCATTTCTGCTTGTCTAAAACTTGTTAATACAGCAATTTTCAAATATACCATGTCTTTGAGATTATACAGAGAGAGCATGGAAATGTAAGTCACACTTTTTTAGTACTGCAGGAAAACAAAAATCTTTGGTACTAAGCATTAGAAAAAGTACATGATATTGCATTTTTCTCTTTTTATGCTATTTTCCCCCCACTTACTGCGTAAACTGCAATTTTCTTTTTAATCACAAAAAGAAGTATCCTATTATTGTGGTTTAAACTATGCTTTAAGGCACTACTTGTTCCCTGATAAAAACAGTAAAACAGATCCCAGGGTCTATCAAGAACCACCTAGACATCATTCATATATATCATATAAATGCTTTCAAATTGGCTACTTGGAACACAGTCACGCGCATGCACACACATACACATGCTTCTTTCTCTCTCTCTTTCTCCCACTTGATATATCACAAAGATAATACCAAGCATAAAGGCTCTTCCATCCCAAGAGAGCCGTCATCCGAGAAAAACAGGCTCCAATATTTCACTCGCATTTGGAGCCATTATTCAACAGAAAGAAGAAATTTCTTTTATAATCCAGAGTGGGCACCAATTCTTCACTAAACCATTTTTCATATCTCAACTCTAATTCCACAAATAAGCCTTTTAAATCTGCCAGGCGACCTTATGATCTGTCGCAAGGTCTTCCCTGGGCAGCACTGGAAAAAAAAAAATCTACACAGCAATTCCAGTTCCTGAAGAACTGAACCAAAAATATGTGTGCAACTTTCTTCTTGCTGTTTCGCATTATTCTGCTGTCCATGTGAAATGACCACTTTGGTCCTCAGTAAATTATTAAAACCAAAAAAAACCTAAACCACAAACCCAAACAGCTTCATCAGCCTTGGATATGGCACGCTGTGCTGAAAGTAACAAAATGGCATTGATATAATGAACTGTGTTATTTCCAACCTCAATCTAGTATGAAAAGAATAACAATATCTTTCCTGTACATTTATTTGGGGGGAGTTGCCTGGTCAGTATGTAGGCTTTGAGTTTTAGCATGTTCTTCAGAACATACTGCAGCTCTGACTTGTTTTGCTTAAGCTTTGAAATCCCACAGATACAGACTGAAGAAAAGCAAGTCTTCCCCTAGTTATCAGAAATAGACATAATCGCCACGTTCAGTACTTCACTGTTCTTTTTATCCACCTCTTTTCTAAAGAAGATTCCCACATATTATATTTGACCACTACCTAGAATTTTTCTTTGATTTTATTTGGGAATTAGCAAAGTGATAAAGCACTGGATAAAACATAACACAATGAGGAGACTACAGCTATAGCTGTGTCAAAAGCCAACAGGCGATCAAGGCCTATATTCTTCCTTTGAATATGAAAAGACATCACTGCTTTAAGTGTAATGAAAACAGATTCTTTTTGTTCTAGTAAAGTTTGTATTTGAAGTTTTTCTACCACCTTCTCATCCATTTATCTAGACTACAATGTTTCCTTCATGCTATACGAGTCACAACAGTTTCAGAGAAAGCTACCAAACGAGGCTTTGGATACAAAATTTTATCCCAACACTTTCAACCAACTTTCAATTTCAGCAACCTCCCATTTCTGCTCAGATATCCACCAGGTACTGAGCACAGACACCTACTGTGCTCAGTAGGTGTCTTACTGCCTTTACTGGTATAGTCCCCGCAACCTTTGGAGTTCAGAACTTGTCAACACCTAACACCCTGCACCCATAAAGGCAAGCTGCTATTTCTGCCACTATCCCTCTTCTCAGCTTCCAGTATTTCTAAAAAATAATTTTGCTTCATATCAGACTTTACAGACCTGAAAAGGATTTTTCTTCATGAAAAAAAATTATTTAAATTATGTGGCATTAAACTACTATGAAAATGGCACACATGGCTATTGCATATATGCATTAGATGTGGTCTCAAAAAAACCAGCAACAAACATAAAAACCTCAGAGCTCCTCCTCCTTATAAAAAATTATCAAGGCAAGTACCACCACTATGCGACATACCATAAGCTGGTCTTAATGTGTAACAGTTTTACTTCAGTGCTATGTTCTTGTTGGCTAGTTAATGGGGACTGTGCAATAGACTTAAAGAAAAACAGTAAAATAGAACACTAAAGCACAAAGCCAACACTGTTTCTATCATACAGATTTTGTTAAAAGATCTTAGAGAAGCCATAGGAATACAAAAGTACATCCTCAGTATTTTATCTCTATTCACAAAAAGCATGTGTATGCATCCCATCCCCGGCCCAGGAGACAGACTAAATGAACAGTTCCAATTTTAATTTTAATATCTATAAACTTTAAATACACTATTCATCCTATTAAGCCATATTTTAAGTTAACTTCCGACTAAGACATTCCATTAAACAAGTCAGTTTTACAGAGCTGCCGAAATACAGGGCAAAAAAAATAATATATATACATATTTGATCTATCAGACAAACAAGGAGTGTGGAAATACCCAGAGAAAATATATTGAGGAAATTATTTTGAAAACTGGTTAATACTTCTTTTCTTTTTGCCAGTAGCTGTGTGTGACTCCAGGCAGGTAACAATTTCCCTGTGCTTCAGTGCCCTTTCTATTTTCCATTCTCAGATTGTAAGCACTTCAGGGTAGGAAGTTAACTTACAGTCTTAAAATCTCTATCTGAAAGCCTGAGCCTGGAAGATTTTGAACACTGTTTTGCAAGAGAACTCACAACTGTCTATCAAATCAAGAGGAAAAAAAAATATTTGGGTCCACCAATTTAGTCTCAGGTCTATCATTACATTGTCAGGCAACCTTGGGCACATCACTTAATATGTACACACTTAGATATACTTTCATGTATAAAATAGGAACATCCAACCCTCCTTTACATGACAGCAGAGTTGGGAGGCTCAGCTCACTGAAGTCTGTGAAGCGCCCAAGATTTCTGAGTTGCAGAAGCCAACTGAAATGCAAACACAATTAGCTCCCCATGAGATGTGCCAGCAAAATGAGGATTATGTTCCACTTCAGCACTCCCAGAGGCTCTCTGCTAGTTTACATTCAAATGGCAAATCAAAAAGAACATCCAATGTCCTAAATCAAACAATTACTGTGAGAAATCAACAAAATGTGGATTAGTCTCTTAGACTCTAATCACACCTGTCCAAAACTCACTCAACTGATCAGCCCAAGCATTGCTGGCCAAGGAACAGAGGCTCTCAAAGAGAGCAAAGGTCCGAGGCCACAAGGCAGGGGAACTGTCAGTGAAGGTACATTAAAAAAAAAAAAAAAAAAATAGAAAAAGAAACCCCTCACATGTCAGGTCTGGGCTGGGGGAAAGAAAACACAAAGGACTGAAAAGTCTTTATTATTTCCACCCTGAGTGTACAGAGGCTAATTGAAAAGGCTGTGCGTTTCCCACTGACATCTCCATACAGTCCTGTCATTTCTAAATCGAGGAAAGGATTTTGTCTTTTTCTTTTTTCTTTTTTTGTGCCTGATAAAAGTTTGTTATATTACAAGCAAGGCCATAGTTCTGAGAGAAGTCTCTTAACTCTCATAACTGGGATTAATTTATTATTATTGCAACAGAGAAGTTTCTGAGAGTGGGGCACAAGTGTTTTCCCCAAATGTATCAGGACTGGCAACCTACACAGCTTTACATTATTATGCTGAGGCTTCAGCTATTTTTTTTTAGCCTGCCTTCAAAAACCTCTAGGCCTCAATTTTCTCTTTTCTTGTTTCTGTCTCTGCCAAGACACAATATAAGCAGACTGAAAACAGTGTGCCCAGCACAGTACTGGGTTAGCCCATTTCCTTTGAAGAAAGCATCTGTTAGTGAAACTCCCGGTCCACTTCACAGTGTTAAATGACCTTTGAGCTGTGATCTTTCAGAATGCTAAATGCAAGGCAAGAATATTCCTAGAAAAATTTCAAACTTTACATTTTCACTCATGTTTGACGCACAGGCAATTCAATTCTTGAATGGATCAATCACGTAAAGCCAGTGTCGCTAGAAGGTAAATCCTTCCAAAAACTGCATGAGTAAAGACAACAGAATAAAACATATTTGCAAATGAACCTTTAACACATGCCAGAAAAATACAAAACAAACTTTATTCAGCGATATAAAGGAGTTGGTTTTGGATAGACTGTGATGAGCACCAGTAATGTGCATCCTGATATCTCAGGAGACAGAATTATCGCCCTACTTCAACCATTACACCTTCCAAAGACTTTGTAGTATGTCTCAGCACCCAGAAAACACCACTGTGGTGCTCACTATTTAGCCATCAGGCATATTTCAAAACATCTGCACACATCTTATATGAAAAGTATGTGTTTATGATTTTAGTCTTCAAATTTAGCTACACTACTTGTCCTGAGATCTGTAACTGACAAACTGTTTGTATATTTGAATTCTGACAAACATTTCATTTCTTTTGACATTTCTGTTTGCTAATTCAGTTGAATCAGCTGCTTACAGCTTCATAGTGTGCTGCTCAACAATGTTAGCTCAACGTCAGGAGTACGTCAGCAGCTCCTTGCTGCAGCTAGATGTCCACTCACAGATGGCTACAGTCATAACACTTTCCTAAATAAATACACTTTGAAGGTGACTTTCGCTCAACAGTTCAAGTCAAAGATAACGATTTTTGCTTTCTGGCACTTATTCTAAGAAAATACCTATTTTGCATGAGTAATTCTGTGTAAAAGGCAAAAGATGCCACTACTGCCTTTAAAAAATAACTGGGGAATGTGAGGAAAGGAAGTTATATATTTTCTGAATTCCTCTGTAGATTTGGTCTTCAACTCAAAAAAACCTTAAGGACAGTGTTGGGCTCAGTTCAGCAAAGGTCCAAGTCATTCATGCAGACACAGAGAATTTTCAAGGTTGTCATCTTTGTTCACTACCTTCATCTATTAACATTTGAAGGAGGTTTCAGAGATGCAGAGAAGAACAGTTCAGAGCGTGTATCACAGTGGCTACTACAGAATTGCCAGTTTACCCTGCAACTTATGGTGACACCGTGTAAGAGAGCTGTTAATAAACAGAGCTACTGTTATTGTAGCAGAAGTATATAATGTTCAGAAACAAATATATTTCTGCAACTCGGCAATGATAATGTAATGTTTTCATTTAAAACGAAAGCTTCTAGATAAATGCAAGAGAACCACAGCTGAGCCTTCCTAAATGCCTATAAATTCATAGGGGGAAAAACAAGTAAAATTCAAACACACCCAAAGATAGTTTTGAAATAGGATGAAAGACAACATGCTCTATTGCATTCTTTCTTTGCTTTATAAAGAGCCCAATATATGGAACACAACATACCTACAATGACATAATATGAATTATATACACACATTAATGGAGCTAAAAATGGCAAAAGACAATTCAGCTGAAAAGCTGGCATTAAACCTAACTTGTTACTTCGTGCATCTGCTACAGAATTTGTTTTCTCAGTATATTTGTTTGAACAGAGATGCTACAAATGGGAAAAAAAAGATCTGTTTTCTTGGGGGTAGTGAACGTTTTCTCAACCTCGAAGACTGTTGCCTGGAGAGCATATTAGCACTCCTGGTAAATTTAATGTTGCCTGAGTGCACAGCTTTCTTCTCACTTCAGGAAGCTTTTCATAGATTTACTAAGTGATGCGTAGGTACTTTTGAAAATATCCTCAAATATGAATGAGATTTCAAGAACTTCAAGATTTGAGGAAAACTTTGAACACTTGCACCACGATAGAAAAGATTGGAAAGCCATACAGCAACTACATTATACATAGAGACATTTATATCATGCATATATGAATGTGAAAGTACATCTGCATATATACATTGATTGCATATATATAGCAAGATATGCTAGTATTCATCCAATGATAAAATATGTATTGATAAACTGTGGTTGCTAGACAAAGTATAGACTTCAAGAGAGAGAGACTGGAAATGTTAAAAGTAACATTCATAGTAAGTCCTCATTTCTAATTTTGTACCACACAAACCACTGGAAACCATTCTCTCTGAGGAAATAATGGCTTACAAAAGTTCAGGGAAATGGTGCAGGGTCTACATGTAGAAAGAAGCAAAATTTAAGTTTAAATTTTAAAATGTTCTTCCATACACAAGAACCCCATTAGAGAGATCTCTCTAAAGCCAATGATGCCTTTTCTGGTGTTACCCATGTTGGTAAACAGTTATGAATGCCCACACATTACTGGAACCAACTCCACTCCAGATAGAACACTGGTGTAACATTTTATAGTTCCGTAAATCTTGTGAAGATACAATGTTTTCTAGCAGTTCCCTTTCTTTCAGTTTCACTATAGGCAGTGTTAGAGCAAATTTCCCTCTTCTCATCTACTGAAGTCCTTTTTTTTTTTTTTTTTCCTATTTAAAAGGCTAGGGAGACAACTGACTTTCAAGGAGTATTTATCTCTAAACCAGAACTCTTTGCATCTATTGTTGGCATCATACTTGCATTGAACATACATGTATGTTCTGTAGACAGTTGTTCCTGTCTGAATTGAACTTTAGAGGAAAAGCCCGTATGATTTTTGTTCTGTGTGCCTCAAAGAAAGGGCACTGAACCAGAGAACGTGAAAAGAAGTGATGTTAATGACAGATTAATCTGTTAGAAATAATTATACAGGTCATCTTTTATCTTTAGTATATGTAGTTCTCCTAACTACTCAGAGAATAAGACTTCTGGTTATCAGAGTACCACCATAATCATGCTAAGAAATTAATTGCTAAGAAATAAATACACTGCTATAATCTAATCTTCATCTCCACTTCATGGGTTTTTCATTCTTTTTACCCCAAGAGATCAGAGTACACTCAGATTTACATGAGAGTCAGATTTTCATGAGAGTTCAGATCTCATTTTGGCACTCAAATGAGAGCCAGACTTTGAGCAGAGCTCCGTGCCTTGCAGAACAGGAACTGATAGGAGTTGAGCTATTTTGAAAATCTAGCAGCTGCTGTGTAGGCTGCAAATATGAAATTCTGGTCCTGAGCTCTTTAAAAGCCTGGTCTTACCTCACTTTCTTAACAGCATTGTAAGCAAGAATCCTAAATCTAAGAAATTACTGTTTCTTCTGCAATGTCCTTTGTACTATTGAAAACTTACACTTTCACTGCATTTCAAGAATTTTGGATTACCGTTATTACCACCAGGCATCTCTCTGCCTCCAGATACAGCTCTGACCTTTTCAACACACCATTCTTCGGGGCGAAAAGGTTATTCTTCTTTTTCTGATTTAACAGTAAAGTTGCCTCATTATTTGTACTATTAGAATTTTAAAGCAAAATGATGCTTAGTGTTTGATGCAGGAGACTGACAGTGTTACACCAAGTGTAACCTCACTGGTCACCTGTCCCTCTCTGGGAACAATC
This sequence comes from Strigops habroptila, assembly GCF_004027225.2. Lineage (NCBI taxonomy): Eukaryota > Metazoa > Chordata > Aves > Psittaciformes > Psittacidae > Strigops > Strigops habroptila. Next base: position 74,436,212 of record NC_046358.1, read on the forward strand.
TTAACAGTATGAAAAAATAGAGACATATTTCAGAATACTCTCGATCAATTCAAGCACTCTCTCCCAAATTATAACATTTTACAATTTTAAAAATATGTAATTACTAATACTTACTAATGCAGTATTACTTTTCTGAAACGTAATAACCTCGGAATAATCTTAGATGTAGGAAAACAAGTCCAGACATGGAACAGGTTGATTGGAGCTTTGCAGATGCTCTCAGATTAGAGCTTTAGTTGTTTTGTCACAGTAGCACATATGAAGTACAGCACAGAAGTCCTAATCATTCTTCTGAAACATTTCCCAGAATTTCTGTGTGGTAGATGTTGCCATTCCCACTGCACAGCCTTTCATCACATTACCACTGGGGCTGCAGAACCAACTCAAGTATTTGCTTGAAAACTTACTTCCTTTTCCAGTATTTTGGGGGCAAAACTCTTGTTTTCCAAACAGATTTTTTTAAAGGAGAATTACACTATCACAACTGTGATCAACAAACCTTTTGATACTTGGATAATTTCACCAAGCTCACTTACAGCTTTCTAAAGACTCCCTTGAATTTATTTTCTTTTTTACACATGATGAAGTGTGGGTTACACAAAATAGGCCACTAATTTACATGGGCCGCAAGAGGCCTTACAAATTTATAATACTGGTTCAAAAAAGGTGACTGTATTATGTAAGCCATCAAGAGTGACAAAGTGACAATCCTGATTCTTGTCACTGGAAGATGAAGCATTTTAAAGACGCATTGGCAGAGATCTCTAAAGATTTGTCATGAGCGCTCTCAATCTTTTTCAAAAGTTATACTCAAAAGAAATTCAGATGAGGTTTTGAGTTTTAACCAACATTACTAAATGTTTCATTTGGATTATACTGACATTACAACCCTAGAAGTTTAAGCATAAAACTTTATGCAATAACCCTGTGGGGAAAAAAAAGAATATTAAAATTTGAAGATATTTAAGATTTTCTTGCTTTTGAACATGAACTGAAAGTCTCTAAAGAAATTATATTAGCAAAGTTATCACCACCACTAGACAACTACATTCCTTGCGGTAATTTAAAATATCTTTCAAATGTAATTCCAGTTGTCACATAGATTATTATGTGCATTTTGTAATCATGCATCTCTAATCAACTTTAGATCCCAAATTACATTAGTCTGGAAAGTTTCAAGCATTTAATTGTACACAGGCATGAACCAAACCCTTTGCAGTGACAGGGAAACATACTCAGTACAACATAATTGCCAAAATAGAGGCTGCTCTTCCCTTACCCAGGCTACATGGAATAATAACTATTCTTTAAATTTTAGTCAAAGATATTGTATAAAGAGATTTTGGAAGCACTCCTCCCCCAAACACTAATAAAATGGGAAACTAAAATTACTACAGAACAGCAGGAGAAAGACTAAATATTTGAGTTAGAAAAAATGTTATTTAAAATCTACTTACTTTTTATTCTAATGATCACACACAAACATCATTAAAGAACAAAATAACTTAAGGCTAAAGAAAACGAAGTGGGCCACTTGCCTTAGAAATGGATATGGGAAGCCAGACAGAAGCTAACATTACCTACCCAGCTAGAAATCCAAGGCAGAACAGCATCACTCTTACTAAGAAATCTTTATAACGTGGTGCTTGGCCCCACTAACAAGAGGCAAACATGAGTAGAGCATTTCAGCATCTTTGTGATGACTCAGATTCTAGGCATGGAAGAGGTCACTTGTGTGTGTGACCACAGCTCTATGTCAAAATCCATCTAATGATCAAACATAAGAACCACAGAACGGCTTGGGTTGGAAGGGACCATAATGCTCATTCAGTTCCAACCCCCCTGCCATGGGAAGGGACACCTCACACTAGACCAGGTTACTCCAAACCCTGTCCAACCTGGCCTTGAACACTGCCAGGGATGGGGCAGCCACATCCACATCTGTAGATTTAAACACCAAATACAGCAAGAAACCAAACGTTCCCCTCCATCCACATCTCCACAGCATTTTCACTGGCTCTATCAGTATGTGACCGCTCGCACACTCAGTGAAAGAACAGGCTGTGCTAAAGTTAATTTGAAGTCAGAAGTGCCACTTATTATTATTTTTTTTTCTCTTTTTGGTTGACAATTAGCTTTGATACATATCCTGAATTTTAATACCAGATTACAAGAGCAGTATATAAGTGACATACTCTAGAACATAGGCTTTCTCTTTTCTTTTGGGTGAAATAAAGTTAATCTGCTTTGACAGAAGAGGACTCTTTGGAACCAGCTAGTGAGTCTCCCAAATATGAAGCAGTAACCCAAATGTCAATTACTTTTCCAACAGTAGACAAATTGCTGGCACACTAATGCAATTTAAGGACAATAATTAGATAACAGGACTACAGAGTATACCAGGTGACAGAGTTTCTGAGATAATAGAATCTGGTGTCCTACTTAAACATTAACATCATTCCATCTCAGTCAATCGGTTTATGGCAATTTTAAAAGGGCAAAGCAAATTCTTTTTATTGCTAATAATATTGTGCTTCTCCAGCATTAGCTTTGAAGGCCAGCAATATAAGGGGTCAAACCTTAATTATATTCTTTCCATTTTATTTACTTTTTCTTTTTATCTCTCCTCTTTGAAGTCTTTTTTATTAAAGAAATTTTAAAGCACTTGATTAAAGAACTGAATCTCTTGAAACCTGAGTCACTGTGCTCAATACAAAGCGGCCAGCTGTCATCACAACTCAAGTAATCTGCTTATTATATCCATTTAGAAATTCCCAAACTTTTCTTACAATCAAATTCTATTACAATCACATTCTACCACAAGTGGTTTGGTTACCTGTATGTTAGGTTAATAAAAGATGCCATGTAGCACATCCAAGATACTTCAAAACAAATGCAGTCGAGTGGCTCTGCCTAATTATTCCAGGCAAAGAAAATCTTCCTGCTCTAGTAACAAGTACCCAGATCACTAAATTTCTCTTTAATTCAATAATTTATATTAGAATATTCTTTCTTTCCACTCCCCTCCTTTTATCCATTAGTCAGCTGTGGGACATTGGATAGACAGGGAATTAATTTTCACCAAAGTCTCTGTAATTCTGTGCACCAGACTTCCTTTCATCCATAAAACTCACCTCCACTGAAATACTGACATATCTCTTCCCTGATCAGAAAGACCAACAAAAATTTAATAACACAGACCATAAGAAATCATGTTTCAAAATACACCTTTTCCCATCCTAAACAAAAGCAAAAGCTTTAAGTGCCTTATCAAGAACTGACTTCCAGAGATTCTTTGAGCTGAGTCTTTACTAGCACTGTGCGTTCTGTCAGCATACGAAATGGAGGAGTACTCTCCATGCATCATTGAGGTACCTGGTAAAAACAGATTTTACTCACTTTTTGTCATATACAAATGTTATTTTTCTTTCTCTAGTGTACCACTGCCTGCACTGTAGAGATGATAACGAACTATATCCACTGTAATTTGTTACCCTACTGATAACAATAGTAGCATATGAGGCATTGCTTGTACTTTTTCAGTGAATCCAAAGCTCTGTCGGGGAAAACAAAAACAGTCTCTTAAAAAACCAAACAAACCACCAACCCAGAAGAGACTAGGGAAACAGGTATCACTATGTGGAAAATATTGAAAGTAGAGCTAATGAGCATTTATAGCCCACTCATGCATGATTTTGAATCTACCGCTTTTATAAGTGACAAAAAGAAGGAGTAAATGGAAGGAACAGCAGGAAGACATTAATAAAAGTTACCAGGAGAGCAATTAGAAAGGGGCACTTATTATTAGGTAAAACAATAAGCAATAGGTGTTAATAACACATTATATAATTTGACTTTTTTAAAATTTATACCACTCCTTTAATAGCTGACTCTAAATATCTACAAAAAAAACCCCAAAACCCAGTAGTCAATGCCATTCCCTTATAAATCTGAACCCAACAGATAACCTTTCCCTGAGCTTTTTCAGTACCATATGCATTAAGACTGATAAATCATTATTCAATCCTCAAAGAGTTTTCTCAGTTCTAAAGGATAGAAGAAAATACTTCTTTGGACAATGAAAAATTCTGTCTCCAGTCTTTTCTTCTTCCCACTCCTTTCCCCCCAAGCCCTACTCTGTGGCCCAGGATAATGAGAATCGAACATAAGTGAAATAAAGAGACTTCCACAGAATCACAGAATGGTTTGGGTTGGACCTTAAGATCATCTAGTTCCAACCTCCCTGCCACGGGCAGGCATGCCTCACACTAGACCATATTGCCCAAGGCTCTGTCCAACCTGGCTATCTACTTCTATAAAGAAAATAAAGTCATTTTTTGCAATCCAAGATCTCATTCCGAAAAGGAAATAGCTTTAAGACTTGCTTTCTTTTAAAAGTATATGTTTGATTCTATAGCAGTAGTCTGAGAAAGAAAATCACACTCCTTAGAATGAAACAGTCCTAGATTTACCATGTTTTCAGTATTTTTTCTTACCTCATGATCTCTTGTTTCAATAATTTCAGAAATAACTTTTCTTTTTTTTTATGAAATACTCCCATTTTCTGTCTTGAAAATGGAGAATGTAAAATTTTCTTCATTCTGTATTTATAACAGCGTAAACTCTAGTCTATTTGTAGAAATCTCTGTAGTCCTACATACTATAAATACTCCTAAAGTCCTCTCTGGCTATTCAATTCCGAAATCATAAAACTTCTTTGGAAATAATAATAAATGCCTTCATACATAAGAATGGTGTCAAGGATTTAAGTTGTGCTCACATATGTGAACATACTCTTTCATTTCAGTCTTTCCCTTAAAATAATTAAAACTATATTGCCAAAGTATATTCAAAATGGTACATCATATATCTAATAGAATAAATGAGTTAAGGTGCTACTTGTTCTTATTCTAAAATAAAGCCAAGTATGATGTGTCCTGCTAGGTGTTTCAGTTTTTCTGACTGGGATTTACATTTTCTGTGCTGAGGTAAGTAGGTTAAATTGCTTCTTCAATAACATTTGTTAGTTCTGCATGATACTTCTTCCAGTGAGCACACAGTGTTTTCCATAGTCGTTATTTTGCTCTCCATTATTGTTTCTGTTGTACTTCACAATCACAGAATGGTTGAGGTTGGAAGGGACCTCTGGAGGGTCACAGTCCATCCCCTTTGCTCAGGGGAGGGTCAACTAGAGCACTGCATAACAAACCAAGCAAGCTCCAAAGACAAATATGTTAAAAAATAAAAATAAAAATTGTGAGTATAAAAGAGATCAAGTGAGAGAACACCACAGCTTAACACGCCAGGATGTTTATGGGAAAGATATTGAGGATATTTTAACTGATAGTTCGTGGGTGCAGGACTAAAATGTGATCTCCCTTCCCTCTCTATAGAATTTAGCTGCACAGAACTGCTGTTGCCTGTAGCTGACAGGAAACCCTGAAGCAAATTGAGGTGTTATTTATTTAAAAACTAGCTGTCAGTGTCTATTCTAGACAGGGAAAATTAAAGAAAAAGGCAGACAGAGAAGCAAAAATCAGTCTAGCTCAGTTGCTGACCTGAGAAAACAGCAACAGAACTAAAAGGGGAAATGAAAATATTTCTGAAAAACTTTGAATTAATTCTATAATGTTGTTTTGAGAAACCACATATACATATGGAGCTAGAAAAATACAGCACAAGATGGCAAAAGTAGTAGTTTCTCCAGTGTAGCATAAACAACTTATTTGGCTTTCAGGAATGCAGAATGACTTAAGAAAGGAACTGCAAAGAAAAAGGATATCGGGATTCTGAAAATCTGTGACAGAGAACAGAGAGAGAGACAGTAATGAATGGTAGCAAGATGAGGTGATAAAATGGTGAGTACAGAAGAGAACAAGATGACACAGTGGGAAAACAAAACAGGGATCAGGGTTTACAGATGAATCTGAGCCCAGAGTTTATGGAATTATCGTTGTAAGATGAAAAAGGGGATGGCACACACAAAAAAGGAGAAAAGCCAGTGACTTGAAACATAAAGGAAGGTAACAGCTGTTCTCCTGTTTCCCTAAGTTGGATCATTTACCACATCCATATTTCAAATAGTAATTACGTAGTGTTGGAGCCAACAACAGCAGGGACTTTATTAATGAATGCATAGATCAGATAAACAACTGCGGAAGACTAATTTTACTAGTAAACTTCAGCATTTCCATTTCCTATAAGAATAAAGATGCATACACTAGTGTCTGAAAATTTTAAAGGCATGAAAAGTAAGAATGCAGACACTATTTCCAACAGTAATCAAAAGTTCTTCTATGTTACCACAACTGAATGATTCAACAGAACTATCAAGTTTTGACATACTTCACACATACATGATTAACATTTTAGCATTTTGGGGGGGGGGGGGGGAAGCCACAAAAACCCAAACCACCACCAAAAAACACCCCTTCCCCAACCAAACAAAACAAAGAAAGATTTACTTTTCTATAGCAAGCTGTACTAAATCAGAACCCTTAGCACTTTTCTGCAATCAGAACTCGCTGGCTACTATTCACTATCCAAACAAGTCTGAGTACTCTATCTGGCTTGTACCAAAATGTGCAACTTCTGCCAGAGAGAGGTTTTCATGTTTTACTGTAAGCAACAACGGCCTCTGGAATACTGTATATACATGTTTTGCTGATCGGTTTCAAAGTTCCAAATAAACACAAGGCCTGCACTTAGACCTGCCTCTCAGGAGATGGGATAAGCAACTTTTCTTCTCAGCTTGAAACAATCCGGCTAGAGTCTTTGCACTGTGTATACATGGTCACTACTCACTTCTTTGGGCAACATTGACTCCCCTTCTTTTGGAATAAGGTTCTACTTTCTTGATGAGAAAACTAAATTTAGCTGTAGGCATTCCTTTATTAAGCACCACAAATAATAATCTTTTCTTGAGCATTCCTCAGCACAATTCGTATCTTAAAATTTAGTTATCATACGGAAGGAGCTTGGATAGTTAACTCTTTTTATAGTTTCTTTCCAAGTTTTCCTGATCTTAAGTGCTAGCATCTAAGTCACCCATAAAACTCAAAGAAAAGGTCATTTTTAAGTTTGGGTGGGGTTTTTTTAAGAGAAAAAGAAAAGAGGAGGGCAAGGGGGGAAGAAAGAACGTTTATAATTGCTGCGTCACCTAAGCTCAGTACCCAACTACCCAAAGCAGAGGCAAGAAGCACGAGAGAACCGTGTCTCATCTTTTTTAAACAAACCTGTTCTGCATTTTGGAGGCAATAAAGAAGCAAGAAAAACAAGTAAGTCGCTCTGCAGCAAAAAATATGAGAAAATTTGTGAAGAAAATACAACTGAAAGACTGCAGTGAATCATGAGTTAATCTTTTCCAGCCATTCAGGGTGAACAGGGTACAGAAGGGCAGATACAAGAACATCTGCTCTCCCTTAGCTTGGTATGAAAATAACCCAGCAATCCGCACAGAGAGTTTCTTTCATTGCTAGTATGTGTAGCTTTAAATACAAGACTTGCTACTCTTTTTTTTTTTTCTTTTCCTCCGTAACAAAGCATTTCTCTGCATTATTCTTCCCCAGTACCAACCTGTGATTATTAATTGTCAATTTAATTTATACTATCTGTGACAACAATTCTCGGTATAATCTGATCAGTAAAGATCCACTTACTATTAGTGGCATGTCTCATGTAACTTTCATCAAGATTATTAACATTTGCATTTTATCAAGACCAAGGTACTCTAACTAAGATGGAAGTCCCTGTGTCAGCACAACACATTGGTAACTTAAGATAGCCCTGCCCTGACTGTAGAGGCGAAGTGTCACTCTGATTCCTCTTTTACAGGTGGAAAACTGTGACACAGCAATCGAGTGATCTGCCTGAGGAAACCAGGGATGCTGTTAGACATCAGATTGAAATCTATAATCCTTGACACCTAGGTAAGTGCTCATACAGTAAGATTGTGAAGAATAGTGCATCTCTTCACCCTTCTGTAAGAAAACTGAATATAATCTAAATAGATTTATACCATCTCTCTCTTGAAATTAAACGGATATGAATTCATATTTTGCTAGGGTACATCTATTATTGACTACTTTTCCTTATACTTCTAAAGCTGAAATGTACAAGTTGAACTCAATGTGAAAGTATTAAATACATAATGTGTAGTTAAAATAATTATATTTATACTTTGGGACTATCCACTAACACTCATTAGTATCAAACCCTCACTAAGTACCAACCACCATGAAAAAAATGGCAATTCCAGCAGACTCGATGTGGACTATTTATATCTCACTTTGTGAGAAAACCACTAGCTGGACTAATCCTTGCCTTGACATGTCAGAATATGGGATTCGAACTACTTGTAATTACTTTCTGATGCGACACAACATTGGTCAGGTGGCAGCAGAAAAGAGAAGTATGTGCATTCACTGAAATCAGATGCAGAAGTGTCAGACTAATGTCACATTTTAAGAATATGCTGGCTACTTAGAATGCAGAGTTCTGTCATTTCCACAGTGAGGACATCATCAAGATCCAGAAATCTTTCTGGAAAAATTTTGACTAATGGACCATGTTGCAGAGCTTCAGAAAAACTGCACTGTAAATAAGAGCTATCATAAACAGAATAATTTTTATTGGAATATATAGCCGTGTCCATTTGCAAGAAAGTAAAGCCAGATGGGGAAGTTTAATTTACTTTGACTTAGTTTTGGCATTCTCTGCAAAATACTTTTACAAATTGCCTTGATACTCACAGAATGTTTTGCACAGGAAAGGACATGTTGGCGTACAACTCATTAATCTTCACATACCCCTTCCAATTGTGTAGTGCCAATATACACAATAAGCCCATAATGATAGAGGTTATAACTTCTCAGCTCATAATTTATTTCTGGCAGCAGAATAAGTCAAAACTACTGGTGAAAAGAGTTTGTGTCATTATGAAATATATTGTAAAGATTTTCCTTCCTCCCAATAGCATTTTACCTTAAAGACTAGAAGATCTGGAAAAAGAAAACAAAAGAATAGTTTCTGCCAATCAAAATGCCCAGAGCCCAGACAGCAGGCGTGGGGACATCTGAACCAGAATGGAAAAACATAGCAAGAACATAATCATAGCTACCCTCAAACGACACCCACACCACTTCAACATAAAGTTTAGCTCCCAACTTTTGCATCAACTTTCACTTACTGATACTGTTACTTAACTCACTGACAATAAGAAAGTGTCTAGTGCAACTAAACTGTATAAAAGCATTTTTTTTAATGTCCATGCATGTGAATGATTTATAGTAAGAAATCTAATTAATTCAAAAGGCCTAATAACATTAAGCCAACTGCCAGCCTACCAAACTGGGAGATCACACTGCAACTATCTAATGCTATGAGCAAGTTCTCCCTACTACTTTTTAAGAAAAGATGTGAAATGTAAAGATTTTTAGATAGCCTCATGCACACCCTAAAGTAGAAAAAAGCTGTTATAAATGAGAACATTTTCTCATCTTCCAATAGATTCAAAGTTATTTTCAAAATAGTTTTAAGAAAATAATTTTGATGCTGAACATTCTCTTTTGTAAATGCAATTTCAGATTATACCAGTTAACAAAACAGGGTTGTAATTAGTCTTTGCTGATGTCAGCTAAAGAACGCTTCTATGTGAGGATGATTTCCAGTTAAAAAACTTTGATATAAATGGTAAATTAATTCTTTTTTTCCTCTAAACTTTATCCCATATCACTGGCTTTGAAGTAAACTGTCCTAAAACAAGATAGTATGTGCACTGTTAATACTTTATGCTCAGAAGATCAGCCATGTGTAGAATAGCTATATGTTCATGTAATAGGCTACAGTATTTTGCTACATGGTTAAATGCATGATTTCCTCTAATAGAATGCCAGTGTGGTCTACATCACATTTTCTACTTCATAAAGATCAAATGAACTGTAACCACAGTCTCCCTAACTTAATGGAAAGTTCACTCAGTAACTTCCGAGTTTCAATTGCACCTTTCTACTATGAATCAATAGATTTAAAACACATTAATGTATCTCTTCACCAAAAGGTTTAATCCCAAGTGACTAAAAAGGTAGCTCCAACTCAGATTTATCACTCTTGTAGCATGCTGAACTACAGGTCTTCAATCTTTGTAATATCACAATGAAGTTGAATTAATAGGAAGACACCTACTTGATGCAAATCATACCTCTGTCTATGTATTACTGTACCTTTACAGGTACGTACCAGTAGCTTTCAATTCTTGCTTTGTGAACTGCTGGAAGTGCTCATTACAAAGCCACGAAGTTTTCCTAAAATCTTTTATTGCTCAGAATTTGCTCCCAACAGTTACACAAACGTTGGAACCTGGACCTCTAGCCAGGATTGTAGGATTTCTACAACCTTACAGCCAAAGAACGACGTGTCCTTCTGTTAAGTGAATGCAAAAATTCAGAAGGACACCAAAATAAAGATTTTTTTTTTTTTTTTTTTTTTTTTTTTTTTTTTTTACTACCTCAATCTACAGGAAAATGAGATGAAATAAAATGAAGCACCTATATTCCTACACCTATATACCTACAGATTTTCACTATGCTTACCAAGTTTGGGAAATATTCTATATGGTGATGTAAGTTAAGTTATTCAAAACTTAATCAGAGTTTTGAATAACTTCATAAATCTTTAAAACTCGATCACAGCCTAGGAACACCAGAACATCACTCTAGATGCTATGTCTGGGTCATGAAAATAAGGAGAAAGGATATGTGGTAGGACTGACAGATCAATAGACAGATCAATATGTTCTCAAGGCACCTCAAAAATGTTTAAGCAGGAACTAAAGAATACATTCAAATAAATTCTGCTAGTGGATAAATGAAAAAAGAGAAGTTAGATTAGGGAACTTCATAGAATCAAGTTAAAGGTTTTATATGCACAAAAGTTCATTTGCAATCAGCAGATGCATGGAAATTTTTGATGGCCATCTCCAGAGACTGAGACTTAGGCCATTTTGTCACAATTGTCAGGACAAAGTAGAAGCAAGACAGAAGTAAAACAGTCACAACCTGAGAAGAGTATCACCTGACATCAAGATGAGTAGGTTTGTGTTCTGAATAAGGGGAACACCACTAATAGCGCTCTTTATGGAGCAAATTTAAACTTCTTAAACTCAATGGCATTAGTTGGTTCCAAAAGAGAGGCAAGCAATGTTGTATAGCACTTGTAGACCCTCGTATTAAAGAGCATAATTTTATGAGAAATCGACCTCTTTCAAAGTGCAGAACCTAAAATGGGAACTGAAAGCATTAGCCTAAATGCAAAATGTGAGCTAGAGAAAAATCAATTTTCCAATTTGTAAAGAAAGCACAAATCAAATATTGTTAATATGATATATAAGCACAACATAAACTATTTATACTACACACATTAAGGATAAATTGCTTGAATAAATTCTATTATTCTGGAAAATGTTGCGAACAGCATGCTGACATGTCAGAAAAGTGAAAATAATAACGCTGACATTATTAGTCCTATATGCTGTTTCCTAGTGATTTCCCAATATCATCTATTTTCACTTCAAGCAGCTGTTTAAATCCCATCTTTGCATCATCAAACCTAGTTTTGGTTTACATTCATTATATAAAACTCAGGCACACACCCTACTACTTACTATATTATTACTATAATTCTCACTCTTCCTTGCAAACAAGAAAAGGAGACAATTTTTTTCCATTCTGAACTTAAGAAGTTTTTGATGGTTTTAGCAGGTAACTGACAGTTTTGGGAATGAAAATACCATTGGTTACTGAATCCTTCTCTCCTCTCTTTGAGAGTAAAGCAACCCTTTGAGAAAAACTAAGAAATCCCCAATACTGCAAAACAGAAGACAAATGTGTTACCACACAAAATAAAGGCCAAAACCAGCACCGATGCTTTAAAGGATGAAAGAACAGAGACCTTGTGAAGAACTGGTTCTACTGGTAGAAGAATCCAGCCTGTGACCATCACTGCTTCTCACCCTATGCTTTCACACACTCAAGATCATCACTTGTATTAACAGACTGATAACTTCAAGCCACTATGTCTTTCTTCTGCCTCTCTTCAATATTAGTGTGTGTAAAAAATCCTAAGCATTGTTTTGGTAATAAAATTCCAGATTAATTCCATTGCTCACTAATCAATCCAAACAGACACACCTCATGCCTCCATCCAACAGCTGAAAGACAATTTAATAGTTTTGGAGAGCATACCTAGAATGAACTATAACTGAAGGCACTGCATAAATACCTACATCATGGAAATTATCATTGCAAATGCATCCTTCTTACAATCTCAAAATAGTAAATAGATGGGCATGGGATTGCTGAAAGATACATTATCTTTTTCCCCTGGGGACTGTTACTCCCCAAAGGGTCTGAAGAGTTGAAACAACATGGAAAACAGAATGCAGAAGCTGGAGCAGCTGCTGTCCATGTTATTTATTTTTTTTTTTTTGCTAGAAGATTAACAGGAAGTACATTTGTTTATGGTTGTTTCTAAAGAAAACATCCCTCAACTTCTTGCTTCCAAGATTAATCACTTCAGGGCTACATTCTTACTATGATGCTACTTATAAAAGCTTCTTCGGGTTATTAATTCTACACATCAAAATTGCCTCATCTATTCAAATACTTTGTTTTATTTTGTGCAATCGTTAAAAATGTATTGCAAAGTAAAAAATCCAGCTGCCACTGAAACACTGTCAGTTTAGAGCTTTCTACTGAGTGTGAAGGAAGTAACTAGGGTAAACACTTTAATAATAAAACTGACTCACACAGTACTTACATCGCTATAACTTTTTATTGCTTTTCCTGCAACTTTCAGGTAGGGAATAGGAGCTCAACAGCTCAGCCTCTCTACTAAAATAAATACACAGATCTGCGTGTTTGTAAACCTTACCAGGACAAACAGAACTGCACAATAATTGAGGCCAGAAGGACAGGTCTCTGGAGGTCAATTAGCTTTACCTCTTGCTCAAATTGGAGCTACCTTCAATGTGAGATAAGGATTCTCACAGTCTTGTCTAGCCATGCTTTCAGTGTCTTTAAATACAGATGACCCACAATTCCACTGAGAAACCTGTTCTGGTAGTAAACTGCTCTCATTCTGAAGGTAGTTCCACCTCCTCCCTCCCCTGTTTCCAATGAACATTTCCCTTGGTGCCACTTGCAACCAGTGCTTCTTGTTCTTTTGCTGTGCACCTCTGAGAAGACCCTAGCTCCTACTAGCTTCTCTCTAATCCCTTCAGACGGTGGCTGATGGTAGTGCTCACCAATTATCTGCCAGAAGATTACATGCTTCAGCCTCTAATCAATACCTTCCTTGTTCTGGAAGGCCCAAACTGGACATAATGCTCCAGGCATGGCTTCAAGAGTGTCCACAAGGGCCAATCACAGTAATTAAGCCTCCCTTAAGTCTTACAAAAGAATCATTACTTAAGCGTTAATGTCAGGAAACTGGGAGCACACGCAGATAAGCTTTCAATGGTACACAGTAACGTCTGGATTTCCACTAAGAGAGAACATGAGGAGTAATGCTACTGACAACAGTAACACCTACACACTCCCGTCTCAAGAGCAAGTGTGAAAATTAAAGAAACTTGCCATTCTTAATTGTTAAATATGCTCATTAGACAAGAATCAGGATGATTACTGCTCAGAAAAGTCACAGTTTGAAAACCTGAATCTTTTAAATAAACACAACAGTCTCATCATCAATTTTCTCTCCTGCTTATGCAGCATATACCAAACTGCTGACACTGGGGGCATTTCTGCACACAACAGGACATTTATCAGGAGTATAATGTTTGCCTCAAACCAATCACTTCATATGTCCCAGAACTACTGAAAATTATTCAGCTTTTGCTTCTGCATTACTAATAGAAATTATCTGGAATACAGAATATTATAGAGGCACTGTCCCTGGATTTCTGTTTCAGCCATGTTTCAACTGTTCTAGAGATTTGGTGGAAAGCATTGAGAGATCCTTCTTACTGATGTTGTTATCAGGCAGTTTCCCTACCTTAGCCTTATGGATAAGAACATGTTTAATGGTCCCATCTTAATTACCAGAACAGGCTAGGGAAGGTGAGTGGCTAAAGGACAAAGCAGCGGCTGTGAAGGACATTTCCAATCTTATCAGAGGTTCCTTTGGAAAAAGAAATACAACTTCTATCTCCACCCCAGTCATTAGTCAGATATAAACAGCTATTTGACTTGACATGGTTATAAGCTGTATTATCACAGTCTACGCTCTCGCTTTATGTGGTTTATCGGAAGATGGATGATGGCCCACTACCAATTCCAGTTAATGGGGTTAGACATATTTCCAAACAGTATGTGCACAGTAAAGGTATCTACATGTGAGCTGGGAGTGATTCACTGCACTAGCCTTCTGTACGAGAAGTGAATGTTAAAAGAAGAACTTCTTTAACAGGAAAAATAAATTTAATTCTCCCATTTACCCTCTTCTAAGGACCCATAGGAGTAAAGCTTTTTTTTCTTCTTGAATTTTTGCCCATTCTTTTCAAATAAATAAATGCAACATAGCCAATTATTAAAACTATAATATATTAGTTAAGTTTTTAACTCAAGCCAGTTTTCTTGCTCTAGTCTTTCTGGATTTTAGTTTTTACAGAATATTATAAAACATTTAATAACTATTTCACTTACAACAATTTTACAGATCCGTTTTAGTTATTATTCAAAATTCTTATTACTGATATTTAGTTATGATTGCAATATTTAACACAAACTTAACAATTTACATTTCCCATGCTTATTGCTAAGAACTCGCATATTCACATTTTAAGCATTTAAACTGAGTCTTAAGCTGAAGATGCAGTTTTTTATTAAACATTTTTCTGTATTAATCTTTATTAATGTTTATTAAAGCCTTTTTGCACTGAAATATCAAATAATTATTTTTCCAAACTGTAACTTACACATTGCTAAGTCTCGAGCACCTGCAACTGCTCAAAACTTGCTTTATTTCTACAGCATTAATGGCAGGGCAAGTGTCTGGAAAATCCTCTGATCTACAATTGTTAAGTCCTCATGAGTTTCAATGAGGTATCAAAGTAACTTTGTTATCTAAAATGTACTGATTACTTCCAAAGGTTTAATAAATGGCATTTTAGCAGAAAATGTGTATACAAATAAAATTACTCTATGCACAGAAAGTATCCTTCAGTTCTCATATTCCCCACGTTCCTTTCAGTGCTTGCTTGCAAACTACGACTATTTTTAAAATAATTTATAAATTACAGATTTTTTTTCCCCATACTTTCCCTTTGACTTCAATTGTCTTACAGGAAAACTACAGATTGCAATCTTTTCCTTGCTTGCTTACGCTAGATCCATCTCGTTTCCCGAGTTGCCTACTGTATCCCTCAGCACCAGGCAGTTGTACTCAGAACCCAGCAGCAGTCCCCCCTCTGTGTGCCCACACAGCTTTGTGTGTTGGGGCTGCAGAAGACAAGCTTTCCAAATGAGAACTGATCATCTCTAAATCCAATAGCCTGACAGAATTATGAGGCAACTAAAGACTCCCACCCTCTGCAAACCTTTAAGGGTTTGTGAAGAATAAAAGGGAACTACTTCATTCAGTGTCCCTTCAATGTTTTCTGTCACTTGCCAACAGTCTATACAACAACCTTGTCTTGTTCATTCCACTATTCCACTACAAGCAATTCAATCTGAGATTTAAGATAATGACAAAGACAATGAAAGGGAGTCAGGTGCCTAATATTCTTACATCTCGTAGAGAATTCCGGCTTTAGTCATCAGCTGTATGCACTCTGAGTATACAATACGGTACTGCTGTCCTCTATTGCTTGAAAGCAAAATAAAAAACCTGATTGAGACAAGTATTGTACATTATCCAGACAAAGCTGAAGGTCCAACAGGGACAAGAGAGGCCAATAAAAGAAATAAAAAATGGATATTATACGCTGGATACAAAAGGGTACACAGGCAACTCTATTGAAGGGGAAGTGCTTTTAACTGGTGTAACTGAGATGAAAGGAGTCATATTCAAGCTTTTATTCCAGTATTTCCAGTCTTCAGGACCCACCAAATCAAAGTCCTGGTCAGTTTTCCCATTTTGTTTTTCCATTTTGGCATGTTTGTTGGTTCTGGGAGGGTTATGGGTAGTTTGTTGGGATTTTTTGGTCTGTTTCAGACACATACACAGTGACCTTACTGTGCATTTTGCATTGCAGTAAAGCTGTGGTCATTTGTCTAAACGTAAATGTATAGTGCCACTTCAGACGCTGTAGGATGCCTACGCTGGACTTGATCTGCTCGTTCAATGGCACAAGTCTCCTGTAAATTCAAGGTCATATCTACCAGACCCAAACAGATGCATCAAACCACAGCCAGGAGGGGTGTATGGAATTCTCAAGGTGTATGTCATGCATTGTTTACAAGTAAGCCACAAAGACAGAATCATACACTGCCAGGTGTGGGGCTGTCGTATTAAGACATGACTCCTTATGTTTTATCCAATGGCCAAGGAAGTGGCTAACTTCTCATGTGACATTAAAGATGGTATGAAATAGAAAACATTTTCAATACAAAGCTACACAGACAATAATTTTCCAGATGTTATTTTTCCTTCTCTATCTAGATTTATTTAAACATTTGTATAGATTTAAATTATTTCAAATATTAACTCTGCTGATTTTTAGTTATTAAACAGCAAGCAGCTATCAGCAAGTTTGCTTGCTTCTTTTAAATGAACAAAGCATACCAAGCTTTTTCCCTGTCCTGTCATAAAGTCTTTTGCATAGAAATTTGAGTAACATCCTACTGAAATAAAGAAAACAGAGACACTGGTAACTTATTTATGGATACTCTACCAGCACCTTTTCCACACTGCTTACAAAAATACATTTTGCTCCATAAGAAATGTTGAAGACACAGGTTTGCAAGATACATGATTTGTACCTTGGCACATAATTACTATTATATTCCTTACACAAAGCTCATCATGAATTACCTCCTGGGTTTTGCATGATAGGACAACTACGGTGTCATAATTAGCTTTCTAATAAAGCACTTCCCTTCCATCAGAAGTCCACAGAATCACACATATTTATGTGAGGACTCAATAAAAAGCATATATATACAATAAAAAGAAGCTAGCATAGTGTAAATAAGTATATATTAGAGTATGTTTACATGTGGCAAAACTGCTACTTTAAAAAAAAAAAAGTGAAATTTAACCCCCTTTCAACTCTCAAGACTTTGATTAAAGTATTGATTTCTAATCACTTATAGAAATGCAATACTCAAGAAGTGAAAATACTACCTAAAATGTTCCATGTGATTTGCATTCTGAAACTGCTTCATGTTTTAACTAAAGATTCAACAAGTACTTTTTACTGGTTTTATTCCATAAAGTTGTAATATAAAAAAAAAATTAGTATCTCGTTCACATAGTGAGCAAGATTATGAGCTCTCTTTTGCAACCGCAGGTCAAGAGCAACTTCACTTACTGCATGCTCGAAATACACGTAGCACATCTTCTAAAATACAAATTACGGAAAAGATAATACAAGCCCATTATGTTTGCGGCCAAGAGCCACATTTCAAGAGGGAAAACAAACCAACCCCACCAAAAACCCAATGAAACAAAATCTAAGCAAATAAAAAAGGTGCCTAGGTAAAAATGTTAATACAGAACGTATAATTATTTGGCTTTATTTTTAAATTATTTAATGAGAAAACTCTTAACGATCCTATTATTTCGTTTTGATGTAATAAAATCATAGCATCTATTTTTATAATCACAGTATGCTTCAAGTGTTAAGCCATCAAATAAAAAAGCAACCCCCCCCCCCAAAAAAAAATGCCCCTTAAGAGAGATGAAGTTGTGGGAGAACACAGGAAGCTGCGCAGAAAAGCAAAGCTACCGTTGTCCAATAAACCCAGAACTATGACCCATATGAATACATATGCATTATCATAGAACGCTGGGTTGGAAGGGACCTCAAGGATCATCTGGTCCAACCTTTCTACACAAAACACGACCCATATAGGTGGCCCAGCAACCTGTCCAGCAGAATCCATTATAACTTTCAACACTTACCACGGAATGCTTTATCACTGTTTAATACTATGACTAGAACTACATGATGATTTTCCCTTGATACACACAAACTTTCCCTTCTAAACAGTACTTCACATGTCACATCCACAAAAAGACGTATTTTTGACATGTCCCTTTTTTTTGGACAGAGATAATTCAAGAAAGTTAATTATGTGTAAATAATTCTCAGTAAATTTAAGCAAGTTACCAAACTAATTCCTGGTGTCACTGAAAGTACTTGAAGAGATGTTTTTGCCAACAACTATCAAGGCAATTTTTTCACCTCATTGTCATATAAACTACAAAGCAGGCTGCCAAGAAAGGGCTCATGACAGACACTTTGAAACTGATAACTTTTTTATACATCTCTGCATAATTGAGACACTGCTGAAACAGCTGTGATTCCATGAATATGCTATAATGGAGATTTCCCATAGCGTGGCAACAAATCCACAGGGGTACTTTAAGCATCACTGGAAGAGCATGCCTTTTAAACTTCTAAATAAAGCTATTCAGAAGCTCATGTAATTGCCTGGAATCTCTGGAGTCACTTCACAACACAAATTCTGTCAAAGGGTTTCCTCTCAATGAAGGGTCACCTTACAGACTAACAGGGGAAGACAGCAAGTCCATTAGATCAAGTGACCAAATCCGTGATCAGCTTGACATTTAGACTCAAGAGAGGAAAAGTATCAGAAAATTAACCAGCCTTTAACTGGGCAAAGACTAAGACCTGAAAGTGGAAAGAAGTGTAATGGAATTGGATATCAATCAATTAGTGGCAACCCTGAAATGGCTTGTAACGCCAAGTAAAAGAGGAGAGATGGAGCAAGTAACATACAAGCTCAAGCAACCTGTCTAGTGAGTCATTGAAAAAAGCAAGCCCTGTAATGCTAGTAAGCATTCAGGAGACAAGTTCATTAAACTTCTAATCCATGGAAGGAGTAGTTGGACATTGTAACACTAGTTTCTTGCTGAAATTGAACTATCTTATCAAGCATTCAGATTTTGTAATGCCAAGTACTTGTATGCACCTAAATATACAGCATAAGGTCACATACATTGTCATGCCAACTTACTTACCCTTACTTGTCCTAACATTATTTTGCACAATACCTCTGCTTCCAGCCCCCTGAAATATCAAATCCTCTATCTAACTTTCAAGGAAAAACAAGGAGTGCAAGGCAGGTAGCACCTGGAAGAACAAGCCAGAATAAGTTCTGGCCTACATGACAGGGCATCTCTTTAAAATGACAATATAAGACCATAAAGGGATATTAGAAGACAGGCACTTAACTGAGACTCAGGGTAATATTCTCCACTGGGAGTATTAGCACTTAATTGGGAACAAACTAACTGACTGATTTAATTTTGATATATTGCACCATCTGTAGAGTACAGGTTATAATTGATAGGCCAGCTGGATATGAAATAAGGTACAGTGTGCGAAATGTTGTACTACGTTTCTTACTCATTATTACTTTGCAAGTGATTCCTTTCTATTAAAGTTTAAGTTGTCCTTTCCATTAAGCAGGCATTGTTTTGTACTTATTCCTTGTTAATTAACATGTTACAAAATAGGTCACAGCTTTCAGTGCATGACAAGACTATCACTTTGAAAACGCCCTTGTTATCTCTCTCCACTACAAAATTATCTTAACAGTACACGTGAAAAGAAGCCATGGAATTGCTCATGACCATGATCCTGAGCTAACACATGGCTAAGTTAAAGGAATTTCCTAATTCTTACACTAGCTCTGAAGAACTGCAGAACAGACTTCCATTATTTTTTCAGCCTAGCTACACTTCATACAGAACCTGAAATTTGGGAACACTAAAATGAAAATTACTGGGTTTGGGACTAGTGAGATCTATAGCACTTTATTGTCTTTATGCTTCTGCAGAGGTAATTTGCTCTGAAAATTATAATCTTGCAGTTGGTTTATTCCAAAATCTGGGCAACTTGGCAAATTTACTAAACGTATCTTATAATACATTTCAAGAGTTGGTCAAGAGTACCTGGATCTTGGAGCAGGCTTCCTCTTATTTAGCATAACAACCCCTGAAGGGCTTAATCTGAAAGCCTCGATAACAGTATGTGCCCCAAGCCATGACAGTCCCAAATGCAGTGATTTCAATCTCTGCTTCATAGTCTGTGTAACTACATTGAAACACACAATGCATGTAAAGAGCTGCTGTCGTTCCTTGAGCTTGTACTGATAAACCAAACACTATAACTGAAGTTAGTTAAAAGAAATAAATACAGCACAGTTGTTGAAAAACAAAACAAACTCATGATATGCCATTCAACAGAAAAGCTAACAGCTCACTTAACATGTTGACTTTTGCTGTTTCCTAACAGACATAACTAATTTTATTCTTGTATGGATTAAGAAAAAAGCCCTAGACTTAGGTTTTAACTTACACCTTTTACCAGATAATTTCCAAAATCTTATGGAAAGATACACTTCATTATACTGTTTCTGTCATCCACTATGTTGTGCCATACCAGTAACTCAATACTGTGGAAGTTATTTGGTCTCTAGAAGACTGGAATGACATTTTAATTAATCATGTTTTGCAGAAAAACTGGAACATATTTTGAGAACAGTGGTTTTCAAAAGAAAATCTGAAACAAGCTCAACTTTATCCTATAAATGTTCCTCTGGTGTTTGAAGCATTTTCTAGGGGAAACAAAAATAACTTGCAGGTTCTTGTCTCCTGAACCATACTGCAAAAGGTAACTGTAGATATATCTGTGCCCAAACAGCAGGCATTATGAAGCTCCAAATGGCCTGAATTCTTCTATTTTCCAGCGGCAAATTTTTGTTCAACATCAATTAAATCTATTATACAAGTCATTGCCCCATATCCTGCACATATCAGGAAGTCTGTACATATCATCACAAATAAAGAAATAGCAGGTCTATAGAATCTACGCTTCAACTTTCAGTATACACTCTTACTTAACAGCTGTTTTCTCATGTATCTTCCCTAAAGCAAGAGACTACAAGAAAATTATCACAAACAGTTAACAATTATTTTTCTTTAATTTCTACAGATTATGTACCATTCACTACAAGAAAGTGAATCAACAAACAGAAGCCACATTAGTAAGGGGCCAGAGAAATATATGTTACATCGTTACATCATACAGTGTATCCAAATTTAATGTCGGGTGAAAGGCTCCATGAGCATGAAATAATATGCGCAATTACTGGTTTTATTTCTAACATATTGATCTGCTGAACAGCTTGCAATAAGTGCCATATGCAATATGCCACATCTCCAGCATTTAACCAGAAGGTAGACAATCTACCTGTTCCAGTAAATATTTAAATGTATCTACATAGGAACAGAACAATAGAGATTATTTAGAAATGCTACTTGTTATCTCTTAAATTTTTATCAAGTGTGTTGTCACAGTGCCAGGGCAGCATGAATTCTGGCTGCTTTGTATGGCAGGCACACAGCAGCATAAATAGAGATAACCTGAAATTAACATCATAAAACCAATTGATAAGCAGGAATATAGTTTAAAAGATGAAATATGACAAAACACCATATGTAAATCCAATTTTTACTCTAATGTAATCTAATATATACACACACATTTTAATTGCCTAGTTTTGCAAAAGCAAAACGAGGCAAAGAACATAAACATATCAGACAATTTACTCTGCTGCTTACATTTTCTGCTTACATTTTCTGATTTCACTAGAAATATTTTAAGGCATGTACATAGCATTTGCTACAAATTTTAACAACATACAATACGTTATGATAAACCTTCACAAAGCTGAAAACAAAACCCTTTATACTTTTTAAAATACATCTGAAATGAGTACAAATGTATGACTTATTCCAGATAACCCTGCCTTATTAAAAAGTAAGCATTAGAAGAGGTTATGACACAAAGTGGAGGAAAAGTGCTGACATTTAGCTGCGGATAAGAGAGATCTATATCCAGGAGCCTTAAAAGTAGAAGCAACAGCAGGCTGGAATTCTGACTACTGGTAAGGGCATTATGTTATTCACTGCAATTCCTGTTAACAGTAGATATAAGGATAAGCAGTTCCATACTAAGAACTAGACATCAATGTAAATCTACATTTAAATGTTTAACTTCTCAAATAGTTATGACATCTCTGTTTACAGACAGTTAAAACTGTATCAGTGGCTCAGTATTCTATACATCTCATTAAATTTGTTTCCTGTCTCACCAGTTTTAAGTATCAATAATTCACAGAGGGGGAGGAGAGGAAATGTACAATCCATAAAGAGAAAGAAAATTCTGGTGCAAAAGTACCCAAACGCATTCTCCGAACACATAAAAATCCCCATATTATGCATACATAACAGCAAACATTTCTTGACAACAGTAATTTTTCTAAGATAACTTTAAAACTGAAATTGAAGCACACAGAACCACTAACATAGACAAAATTCACTGACTGGGTTGTTCAGTAAGAAATCCCAAGGAAAACTGGTTTTTTTTTTGGAAGTGTTTGCCTCACTAATTCCACTTCATACTTCAGTGCTGTTTTACATCTTTGAGTATATTAGGATGGGTATTTACATCAAAGGCTGAGGCCAATGAATCAAAGGACAATGACAAGACTACAGAAAGCAGTTTTCCTAAAACCACATTCCAGACAAGCTCGGTAACTTCTATTACCTAATGCCACAAGGAGAATTAAAGGATCCGATTTCAAGTGTGGCTTCTTTTCACAGAGCCAACAGAACTCCAATAAGCTGAACAAAAGTAACCTATTTCTGTGAGACAAAATGCTCCAGTAATGCACAAAATTCAATGAGCCTGATTCTTCAAGGCAGCATTTCACTACTCTCATCTCTGCGACACAGCTACATTTCTTCATCACGCCTTAAGGAACTCACATGACATCAAATTTCTACAGGTTTTACAACTACATCTGTTTCCTCCCACTTCCATAGCCTGTAGCTGCATGTACAAATGTAGGACAGTCCAGCTATGCATGCACGGTTCAGTTCTTCTCAGAAAAATCAGATTCAAGAAACATATAGTGCCAAACCTGCATTTCAATCAGCTCCTGCCCAGTCTGTCCCCACAAGCTATGGACTGCTGGGAAAAAAGTGCATCTTTACTGGACAGCTCTACACAGAGCTTGTGATTTACAGCACTGCCCAAGTTAAGGCAGTAGCTTCCCTACTTAATTTAATAAAAGACCTTTATTTGCAAAAGCTAATCAAGAAAGCAAGATGGGAAAGGTGCATTTTTCAGGTCTGATCAAACTGGGGAAGCACTTGTAGGTGCCTGTTCTGGACTATGGGAGGGATGAATGGGGAACAAAGCAAAAAGAGTGACAGAAAGGCTCAGGGGGAGAAAATGAAGGACAATTTGTGGAGGAAGGTGAGCAATAGGACGAAACAGAGAATAGAACAGACTCAGCCGAGAGTAACATTTTACATTTTAAGAGACCCTTGGTTATGTCTTGGCTCAGTTATATCTGCAGGATATATTATTTCTCACAGGTTTTCTTGCAGTAGCCTTTTGATGAGGTGGCATAGTAATAAATGGGGAGATAATTTGATGTGTTGGACTTTTATTGCTAGTGAGGAATAAAAGGATTTTCAGCTCGCTGCAGTACTGACAGCTGGAGGGGGGAGGGAGAACTCCCCCACATTAAACCAGGAGCAAAAGGAGAATAGGTATGGATTTCTCATAAAAATAACTTCAGCAATAAAACAGAGCAGCACAGAGTACACGGAAGAATTAAAATATGATTACCAATGGAGTTAAGTTGACCTGCCATTCTCAAAAAAGAAATGTGGGGATACACGCACACAGTTTTCACAAGTACTGGGAATTCACAAGTGTTCTTTTCATCACCGAAAACTGTAAGTGCTCAGAACTGAACCCCAAAGGCGTAACCCACACGTACAAACCAGCAGTGCTTCCCAAACTGCTACTTGCTTTACCCAACAAACCCTCCACCTCCTGTTTGTCAAGACCGACATTTTTCATTTACATTCTTCCATTTTGTTCTTCCTATATTTGTATGCAAATATAGTAACTACAGAGAAGCCAAGGAATAAAGAATTGTAGAGGTTTTAGAGAAGAAATAAGTGTCAAAACCTGCCCAGTGTTACTGTCCATCACCGCACCGAGCGTCAGAGCCAGGCGCTGCGGCGGGGCCGTGTGAGGGGAGGGCGGGCTGCCCCCTGCCGGTTCCAGCCGTCCAGCGCGGGGCAGGGCTGAGCCCCTCAGCCAGGCTGCGGCAGCTCGGAGAAAACGTATATAAAAGAGGGCAAAAACAACGCGACGGAGGGGAGGAGAGAACAGAGAGAGCGAGAACCGGCCGGGGGATACCAAAGTGGCAGGAGAAGGATGAGGAGAACCAGGACCCCGAGCAGAGCCCACACCGCAGTGGGGAGGGAGCTGCGGGGAGGGTGTTTGGCTGGTTTTGCCCGTTTGCCGAGGCCGACATGGTACCGTCGCCTCTGTCACTGCCGTCCAGTAGACGCGGTTCGCATTTGTACCTCCTTTTGCCATACTAATCCCACCAATAAAACCACACAAATGTCATTACTTGAACTGTGAGGGTTTTCTTAAAGTAGCTTTGTTTCACTGGTACATTGGAAGCTTCTGATAAAGAAAAGCTATACAGATGGTTATTTAGACCATTTAAAAATACAAGAACACAACAAGCACATCTCAAGAATTTCTGTCCAGCTTCAAGACAATTCTCCGTTTCATGAAAAGTAAACAGAAAAGTTTTGTTAAAATCGAGACCTTTTACAACAAGGCGCCAGCAAATGTATCATTTCTCTGAAGATGAAGTGTGCTTTTGTCACACGCAACCCACAACAGCCTGCACCGAGTACAACTAGATTTGACCTACTGGAGTCTTTGATGCTACCTGAACTCATTACTACCAGGACTTCCTTCATCTAAAGCAGGTATATAGTTACGCCAACTGACAGGCCATAGTCACATGAAACAGACTGTTTCGAAGCACTGGTATGGACAAACTACATGAGTAAAAACGATTTAAAAAGAAAAAAATCTTATCACATGATGAAAGGACACACACAATGACTCAAGGACTATTACCCTGCACATGAGCATGGGACAACAATGGTCTAAAACTGTGTTATAGGACATCCCTATTGCAAAAGCCACCCAAAATTATTGTGGTTTTCTATGTTGAAGTCAGTGAGCAGTAGTTAACAAGCTTTTCCACAGGCGTATATCCTTGTAAGCTGCCTCCTGCACCAAATGGTTAAGGGACCTTGTGCAAGTAAGTACACTTAGACAGAGGTCTCAATCCTTTTATTTCTCCGCCTTCCCTGAAAAGGACAGGAACACCCACTTTGACACAGACTACCTAAATAATGCAAAAGCAGTCAATGCTAACTGCAGGATAGTTGTAAATGTGGTGAAGAGCCCTGACAGACCAACTAGCAAGACCACATAGTACATGAGTTGGATTTTTCATGTGTTTAGGACATCTTATACCAACCGGGGGGGGGAGGGGGGAAGAAACCAAGAATTAGAAAAATAAAAAGTAGTAATTTACCTCACAAAGGAGTAAATATTTAAACTTGAATGGTTGAATGGTGCCTTAGAGAAAGACAAACACTCCTTTAATAAAAGCATATTTTGAGAAGTACAGCTGTTTTAGCTGTGCTTTTAGTTTGCTTTATATCCTGCCACCTTAAGTACGTGTCCTAATTAATGACATCATGATATTTTGATGACATGTGTATAAGGATAACTTAGGATTTGCATACTTATATTTTGCTTCAAATTAACAAAGCTTAATCTTAGTGCTATATTCTGTCTTAAAATATCTACTGGATGCTTACAATATACGCTAGCAATTTTGAATGTTATTTTGAATTACTGGAAAGTAATTGAAAAGTGAAAAGCAACTCATTGTCATTACTGAGGATATCAGAGTGGGGAATAAGAATATATCTATATATCTTCAACCATATTAGATAATCTCTAAATACCGATTCATTTTAAAGCAGTAAAAGAACTCTTTAAAGTAAAAAATAACAAATATCATGCACATGTTAAGGAACAATAGCCAAGCCTTAGGAAACTGATTTTTGTAGTTTACAAAAGATAAAAGGACTCAAGTAAGTAGGCTGCAATTTAAACCCCAGTGGATTTCTGCTTGGCCTGATTTGTTCTAAATCCTAGACATGGTATTTCTTCATCACTCATAAATAACATTAGGTATCTTCATTTTTATTGTATCAGATCTCCAGAATAGGCACATCAACCTACTTTTTCAATGATTATGTAAAGCCACCATCATGAAATCCATATATATATGGAGATAGATATATATATATATATAAAAAAAACAAAACAAACCCATGCTATAAAAGATACAACTGCCACAGTGCCCATCTAACAAAATCAGATTTCCACAGAACTAAAATCAGCTTGGACATTGTCTGATTGTCATTCGCTCCTACTTTTCCTAACAGAATTGTAGACTTGTAAGGAAAACCCTTAGCACGTGGTTTACAAAAACAAAAAATAATTTAATGACCTTCCCCTTCCCCATAACATGTAAATTGCAAAGTTAAGGCACAAGAAAATCAATATGAGCCTTTCAAAATATATCTGGTTTTTAAGGTATACTATAAATGACTGTAGTATCTTTCCAAATGAAAACTAAGCAGGTTTAATTAATATCTTGTACTATGTCATGATACTTCAATTTCCCTTGAAGCATATCTTTTTCTTCCAAAACCACCCCCGAAGGACAACCAGTGAACAACGAGATCCAGCAGAGGGCACGATTGCTGTTCTTATGCGCCTTCCACATTGCAGATAGGCTTGGTATCGTTTGTAAGGTTACTACACAGACTTGATAAAGGCATCTGGCGTGAAAAAGAGATTCCAGTAGCTTCAAAATGCCAGTTTTCATTTTCAGCAAGGAGTTAATAATACCCTAGTCTTCCTCCTCTTTAGTATTCTTTTTATTAGACAAAATAACTTGATAAACACAACCACTATGAACAGCAGCTTCATTAACACATATAAAGTCTAACAGCACAAATAAAAATTATTTTAAGCCCTGCACAGGTTTTGAACCTATGTGATAAGTTGCCACTTGCTGAACCCTGGGGAAAGCAGCCTCATTAGATTTCTCATGAGAGAAACACAGATGTTTAACCTGCAGACCCTGCGGATTACCCTGTCTCAGGGATAGTAGGCTACTGAATTGTTCTTCATGGTAAAGCAAATCAGAGCTATTGTAAACTTCACAACTGGATCACCAAACAGAGCATTTCACAATGGAAGGAAGCGTGAACTGCAGCCCAACATTCTTAGTTCAGAAAATCCAAATCCCAGCTTTTTTTATGAAACGTGCTGTGACCTTCAGCATCCACAAATATCTACAACGCTTATGCTGCAACACAGCTGCTCTGCAATGAATATATTTCCAAGAGCATACTCCACCAGCACTGCAATAGCAAGGCTTGATGTGCCCAAGCTACCCAGTAAATACCAGTTCTACTTAAGCATCTTCCAGAATTTTCAAGTAAAGCCTTTTATGTTTGACTCATACATTAAGGCACGTATACAGAGAAAACCAGGAGGAAATAAACACAAGGTAGAGACACTTCAGAGACTTACTTTCTTCTGAAGAACACAGATCTTACTATCATTGCATGACCTAACATGTCTTCACTTTTTCATTGTTTGCTGAAGGATAGTTAGGAGTTAAAATTACTCTGGATAGCTTTTATATGAAAGAAGCAAGGCAAGACTGTAGGTACAAGATAAAATACCATTTATTTAAAAACTAGAGTCGTCATTAAATTTAAACATTTACCTTCAGCCTATGCTTGTTAGCCCTCCTTCCACTGTCCTGTCTGAGCTTTTGGGCAGACATGATGTACACAGACTTCACAGGTTTTAACCTTTCAAACTGCTATGTTCCTTTGTGCTAGTAAGAAATACACTTTCTAAGTCAGTATGTCACCAACTTGCAACAACTCCCAAAGGAAACCCATACATCTGGTTACACCCTGTAGAGCTACAAAGTAATCATGTTTGCAACACAAACACACTCTACGCTAGAACTCCAGTAAAATTTTAACATTAACTGATTTCAGTGTAACAAAGGCAAAGGAGCAGGTTGAAGCCAGCCATCCAAAAGCAGCCCAACTCACCCAGGTTGTAAACTACAATTTCCCCTTTCTCCCTGCAGCGCAGGAAGTACAGATTCATTTTCAGACAGACTCAGAACTCAGCAGCTGAGGAAGCTGCCTCTTTTCCTCTATTATAATCTCCTTCCTCCAAGGAGATACCTTGTACTCCTGCACATTAAATCTCCAATTCTGAATCTCACTCTCATGTGTTTTAAATGCTGTGGGTATTCTGCAACTGAGGAACTATAAAAACAGATCACTAAGAGGTTACTTTGCTGGATGGACATGATGTCAGTAAACATCAGAGGTCAGAATTAAGACCTGAAAAGGCACTGGAGGTCTAAACAAGATGCCAGATAGAAGAGTGAATGCATTATGAAAAATTAACTATTTCACAACATCAACTTCTCATATTCATTTAAAACAGAATTCTAAAATTCTTAATTCTTAAAACAGAATTCTCCCCTTTTTCTAAGGCTTTGTTTTTTCTGAACTGTAGGATTCAAAACTGCTAGAAAACTATCTAGAGAGTCATAGAACAGTTAGGGTTGGAAAGGACCTTAAGATCATCTAGTTCCAACCCCCCTGCTATGGGCAGGGTCACCTCGCACTAAACCATGTCGCCCAAGACTCCATCCAACCTGGCCTTGAACACTGCCAGGGATGGAGCATTCACAACTTCCTTGGGCAACCCATTCCAGTGCCTCACCACTCTCACTATGCACAGTGCCTCTTCCAGGTAGATACTCTGAAGGAGAAGTTTCCTGGGACTTATTTCCTACAGTCAGAATACAATTTTGTTAGTTATGGGTGTTTAGGACTAAATGGATTATACTCTTTGTCCAGTAGCCACAATTTAAAAGGGAAAGCCACAAGTGGTACACATTACACAGTGATTTTCAGTCAAGTTCCTGTAGCCATGTTTCTAAGGTAATTAGATTCACAACCTGCCACAGGGAGGAATTTCTTCCACCAAGTTATCTGAACAATACTTACAAACACAAACACTCTAGAGAGGCCTCTAAATTTTTAACTCAACTTGAGCTGATCTGACTTTCACCTTATGCCAAAAGCTGTCTCCTGAATTATGGCAGCATTCCCAATTCACCTTGAAGCAAACACTCCTCTGGGAATTTCAATGGCTGCTTAATATCTCTCTAGATATATTCTGATGAAGAAAACTACAGTCAAAAAAAAGAAAAAAATAAAATCAGCTTTCAGATTATTTTTCCTACAAATTAATTATCAAACCCTCTATTAATTAATCTATTCCATTAGCTTAGACAATATTATACTACACTATAATTCTTGCTTTTAGTATGGCACATGATTTTATTAGTGTATTCTATCAGTTTTGATGGAGGTTGAAGGCTTCCGGGCAGAATCTTTTCTCCTCTACCTAATAAAGGTTATTAAGAATTTAAATAAGACTTGAAAGTGAGGATAATTTAGACACCAAAGTAATGGCTATACATATTTTACTACAGTAGTTCATTAGTGGGCTGATATTCAGTCGACTAGATTAAAGCTTCTCATTCGTTTAACTAAACAGCTTTCCACCAAGCTCCTGAAACTCCAAACGCAAATTTAAGCCCATATTTAAATTGCAGGATCCTAAGTAAGAAAGAAGTGTAAAACTCTGCCCGTTGTCCAGTATCTTTGTGGTTGCAAACGGCAGCTCTAGTCAGAAATAAAACAGAAGACCAGACAAACTGCAAACATACCCTCATACTACAGCTCTTTAAAAATTCTAATTAATTAGACCAAATATGTCCATGGACTTTAGCACCTGCACTAGCACTGCCAAGGTTTTGCAGCATATTCCACAGCAGCAATCAGACAGACGCTCAACCTGCCTCCCTTCTTCTCCGACCGGGACTTACACCCACCCCTGTGGGCTGTACTATGCCATACTGATATTACCAAAACTAGTGAGCATGCAAAAGTTATTATATGCATGCTGTAGAAGTCTAAAATGCTTTTTTAATGCAAGCTTACTATTACTGCACACTCCCTGGAATTCATGACAGTGATGAGACCTGAAACTGCAGTGGCATCGTCTTAAAAAATTATGCCCCATACATCAACTAAATATTTGTTCCTGTTTTACTAATTTTCTAAAACAATAGATGATAAAAATCCAATGGTCCTTTTAAACAATCTACATAGTAAAATCATGGCCAGCAGCCAATTTGGACTGAAGTGATTATGCTGAAGAGGTATCTGGGGTCCTTTATATTCTCTACTTGGTGACCCTTGGAGTGGTTTAATGAAAAAATTTCATGGCATGTGAATCACTGAGCAGGAAAAAAATTACTAAAAGCTGATTACATTACCAAACTGTAAAACTGCACCAAATCATTTTAAAAGAATAAAAAAAGTATTTAAACTCTGCAACACCATGGAACATGTATTAAAGTTTCAGCTAACAGCAACTTGCACTTTCCTTTTTCATACATTGAAAAAAGGAGTCCTAAGGAATGTGTAACAAACACGAGGCCACACTACTGAAGAAGTAAAAAGCCATTTCATTTCTGGATCAGTTGTTTTCAGCAAGGTTAGCTAAAGCATGGTTCAGTGCTAATATATAAAACCCCCATATGCTATGTAAACAAAGGATTGGAGCTTTTTTTTAAGCAGCACTGCAGTTTTGACCTAAGAGAGTGAGCCAAGGAGACAGTTTGTCATCACTCGGCGTGTTTTCTCTGATCCCCAACTTGCGTGACTACTTTACTGGCTGATTGAGGTAGGAACCATCTATCAACCACCTCCGTTCTGTTTAGTTCATCTCCCCTGTCCCTTGCCCTGGCACTGCTTGCTGCCTTTCCTGCTGTCCACATGGTCTTCACATTTACATCAGCCACAGTGCTTATTCAAGTGCAAATCAGATCAGCAGGAAATGAAAAATCATCTCAATCCAGACCACAGCCATCAGTAACAGAGCTAGCACCCTTGGAAACACAACGGACACAAAACTGTGGCTCATCAACTTCTCATCTGACAAAACCTACTGAGCAGGTAGTGGGAGGTTAACGTAAGCTGCTGCTGAGTCCATTGCACTGTGGCAAGAGAACTTCTGGCACCAAGCACACAAAAGGAGAGTGTTAGGACTCTTCACCAAATTATTTCTGAAAATCCAGAGAGAACCTGGGCTGTGAAAAGTGCCACCTTTGGGGACCAGCTGACCAGCAGCAGCCTCTGCACTGAGCCAAAAGCTCCACTCCACTGCAGTACTGCCAACATCTATACTGGATCTTCAAAGACCAAGTACTGCAGGTGTGTCCAGTCACATTTTTACAGTCTAAGGCACTCTTATCATCAACAGACAATTGTTGTGAAACCCAAACTGAAGTCCAGTGACTTCCTACCCTGCAACAACATTCCTCCTCATACTCTTTGCCTTACCAAAATACTAGATGTATTAATTTCACTTCCATACTGAGTGTGGTTGAAACAAAAAACTAGCAATTCCTTTGTATTTAATTTTTAGATCTAATATCTACTTACTGCAAATGACATTCAAAAACCATGTGTGCCCTACTGACATCAAACCTGATTAAGCTGAGCATTGTTTCATAAAGAATGAGCTGAAGCAGCTAATAATTTTACTAGCTAGTGAAATCTATATATGACAACATTATAAATGGTTTTGTTTCCATCTCTGTTTTCCTTTCTGCAACTTGATGACGGCTTCAATTTTTTAATATTAGCTAGAAAATTAAAAAATACAAGTTTTTTTTTCAAGGATTATTTTTAAATGGCCCTAATAATTACCTAAACATGTACCTTTTGCTTTGTCCTCGTATTGAAAAAAATAGGCACAATACTGCAAAATGAGCCTGACTGATGAAGATCTATACCAATGTGTTTCAGAGGTTAAAAGAGAACAACTGTGGCTAAAATGAACATTTCTCAAATCACAAGGTGTTTCAGCATGCCTTGCAAAATTCACAATGTGACTTCTAAACTTGTTGCATGTTCTGTTCTGTGCTACATGTTACAGCCCAAAACTAATTCAGATGCACCACAATATTTTTAGACCTAATTTCTATAATCCTGTATTTGCATGATACACAAAATACACTGCAAATTTTAAAAATATAAGTAGTTCTAGAAAGAATACAGATATTAAATTACATGCAATTACATGCAACCTGTCTACTTCAGAAGTTACATTCATTCTCCTGTACAGAAAAATTAAGCCATTGTTACAGAAGCATTTTGGTCACAAGCAGAATACTCTAAAATAGAGCTTTCCCAGAAGAAAAGCATCAGGAAAAATCCTTCTAGTTCTTGTCACAAAAAAAAAAAAAAAATTGTTGGTAAATGATTGAATTAATTGTAAAGCTAGAAGAGTTAAACCCTTTGGTCAAGAATTTCAAAATTCTCTCAGCTGTATGAATTGGGCTAACAGAAACCAGACATTCCAACTCATCGTACTATGCCAATTCTCTCAAGTACAGCTAACAGCTCAGGAAAAAATTCTGATCAGACAGTACTGCAATGGACTTACATTTTTAATCAATACTTTTGAGAAGATTCACTAAGAAGATAAGGTTTTTCCCTCAAGCAGCAAGAATGCTGGAGAGTGAGAAGATCACATAAAATTTCCTTTTTTCTCTTTTCCTCTTCGGAGATATTTTTTCCTCACGATGGTGAATAGTACCTAATTTATGTACAAACCCAGCACTTTCTGTAATTTTTACTAGCCAGATCTTAGCTGAGAAAATGGCCATACTGCTTGCTTTTCTATTTATCAGATGAAATTATTTTCTCACCAGAATATATCACATACAAGCTATGTACAGAACAACAAACTGTGCTACATATCACACAGGAATTATGTCACACAGAGAAAACTCTGTCTATCAACATCAAAATTAATCTATTAACCTTCTTAGTTATAAATCTGAGCCTACTAATCTTCATATATATATACTTCTTAAGAGAAATATATATATAGTTTTTAAGAGGAGATGACTAGTACAAAACGAGGAGACGTGTGAGGAAAATGAATGACATAGTAACTTCTGAAGCAGCATATTAAAAATGGTACAAGACAATGGAGACACGTTCTAGGAGCATTCGGCGTTGGAACAGGCCCACTGGAGAATAAAGAGCAACAGCAGCAGGACAAATTCAGGGTCTAGGAATATTGTTGATACTCTGATAAGTAAATACTTGCAGAAGCTTTTTTTTTTTTTTTTTTTTGATCAATTCTCATTCAGAACAGTGTTAACTAACCAAATCAGAATCTACTAAAGCCTGTTTTAATTAAGGCTTCTCTCTTTGACCAGTCTCTAAACATGTAACTCTAAAGTTGGTACAAGTTTACAAAAAAGAAACGGCATGATTTTATTTCTCCCTCCCCCTCCTCCAGCTGCTAAAATCAATATAGTTGCTTCCATCCAAGTAACAGAACTGCAAGAGCAGAGAAAAGTCAGCTTCAAGCAATTATCCATGTTCATAAATCTTTGCTCACAGTCACGTTAACCTTCTCTCAGTTTTATATAAGTGTTGCAGGAGAGTAAGAGAGATTAACAGCAAGGCTCCTTTCTATTTACTTCAGATAAACTGCATAAAAGTATGTAATCACTTTTTCAAGCATTTACTAAACTCTATTTGGTTTGTATTTTCACCAAATCACTCATTTGCGCTTATCTCAAATGCAGATCAGCATTTGTTACCACCTTATTATGAGGATATTATGGTAGTCTACTGCTGCACATGACTACTCATCAAAATAATTCAAGGAAACAAGCTATGCAATACTAGCTTAAAAATACATATGTTCTTGTTTTAATTAATAACCACTAGCTCTCTGTAGTTCCCACATAGCCATGGTAAATACCTAATGGATATCCAGAATTCATTTGCTCATGTCAAGCTGAGTTTTTAATAGGCCTCTCAGGCTTGTTGAAATTTCTAAAAAAAAGTAGTAAAAAAACATCTGGAAAGCAATTATTTTCTCCACTCCTCTCCCACCTAAAAACAATGATTCTTTCTACAACGCAACTAGCAAAGGGAAAGCATCCAGCAGTTACATGAGCTTTTCCCAAGATAGAAACTGACATTACGCCTCTCAGTCTCGTGCTGATGCGCATGAAACTAGTACAATGAGCCCTGACATTTGTCATTGTACTTAGCTACAAATGCATTACAAGAAATTACAAGGGATGCTATCAGAAAATTGCAAAACCAGAGTGTTTCGCTTAGTTACTGTAATTCTTCAATGCTGTTCCAATCTTGTGCAAATTAGAAGCCACTTACAGCTCTGAAAACTGACAGGAAACTGAATGAGGGTTTCATTATGCTTTTAATACTCTTACTGGGTTACTTCCTATTAAAAGATTCTTAAGGAAGAACTATATAGCCTACCTCTATATTCATGCCAGATACAAGCACTAACCCAAGACAGTTCATTACACTTCTAGAAAAAAAAGCCCAACCAAATTCCCTTCCTCAAAGGGTAAGTAGCAATAGGAAGAAAACATCCTGAAGAAGCTAGGAAGGAGATTTGATTTACATTGCATCAATATCATGAGTGCTTTCTTCATGGCTAAAGAAACAATGTTTTAATCAAATTTTGCATTTATAAAATCACTTTTCGTAACAGATTTACAAATACCAAGGGAACTTCCTAGAAGCTCCTGTAATGTACACTTCATTAGTATTGATTCCAAAACTCCTTTACTAGACTGCCTCCAGTACAGTGCAGAGAACACTCGTAAGACTAAACCCACCTGTGGTTTAAAGTAATATAAACTTTAAGGACTTGGAACTCTTGTACAAGGAAGGCTAGCACACTTCCCTAAAACTATCCCATAAAATTGACAAGACATGTCACTATGGACATCTATGCAGTAAGAAAACATGAAGCATGGCTAAGGGAACATGCCTGCATTTCCACTGTGGATTTCAGTTATCCTTCCAGGTGGACTCCAATGTGTCGATCAAGTCTCTGAGGCAAGTGGCTGACACAGTGTAGCCTGAAAGCTTCTATCAACACTGGGGAGCAGGTTTTGTCCTGTGGTGCCCTTGTGTACCAATTACCTAACTTTATCTCACTCTGTAATATATGTAATGTAATATATGCTCAGCTTGTAATTTGGCATAGACCCTCACAAAGCCTGTTCGTCTCAGTGTCTCTTCTGTCCTGCCAGCCCAAGCTCCTGTCCCTTCTCCCAGCTCCCACCCAGCTGCCAGGCCAGAGGACACAGTGCAAGGAACACACAGAAACTTACTGGGAAAAAGCCGCACATGGTTCGGTTCACAATCAGCGTCTCACATCTTCAGCCACCCTTTTACAGTGTCAATAAACAGCATGTAAACCTTCCGACTGTCACAAGTACCATTATGTGAGTTGTTTCTATGGAATAACAGCACTTCAAGGCAATATACTGCTTATTAAAGCTGTGCAGAGGTGCTGGGGCAGGGGGAAGAGGCAAGAGAGAGAAAGGACTTTAGGAGTGTTCAAATTTATCAAGGAAATTCAAAGAGTTAGGACATGCCAAAATAAGGAAATGAAGCTCACTGTGCAGACAAGCAATCTCCTGAAAACGAAGCATCTCAGGAATCAGTTAATACTATGATCACTCACTAATAGCAGCAACACATTTCTGTAATTTATAAGAATATTCTACCTTGCAAATGGGAACAAGTCAATGTTTAAGTTTCTGCTTTTATTAAAGAGAAGAAGCAAACTTGTTTCCTAGTACTTTCTTTTAATTTGTTTCCAGGATTTCAATAATATGACATGTAAGTGAGCAGGTCCTCAACAGGTACCTTCTCCATGTTAGCAATCTAAAAATACAACACTGAGCAGCATCACCATTTACACAGAGAAGAACTTCAGGCTATTCTTGGATGCTTGTAATCAAAATCAAGCCATATCAAAGCCATGGTTAGCTACTGAAGCTTTTAAGAAGCCAATGTATTTACACAGCATCCAAGTATCTTCTTTGCATGTATATATGGGAACCAAGAATCCCTACAGAATTATAAGCTATGTAATTTAAAGTTCAAACCCTACATCTTCCTGCACTAGGTCCATCTAAAGTGACTGACACCTAAGTGATAGGAAGGCATTCCTCCAATTAGAAATTAGTATCTGGCATATAAATCAATTTGGCTGTCATAATTCACCAGCCTGTTTTATCAACTCATGTTTGGCATATGTTCCTTAGGCACCATAACCTGATGATGTAAATTTGTCATCTGCTGCTGCCTTACAGTGTGTTTGGATAGGGGTGAAAGGTGTTCAGAGGCTGAGGAACTGCAGATAATTCCTTCCTACAACCTCTCCTATCCCCTCTGTCTGTCCCATTAAAAACTGGCTCTGGGTGAAGAATAATATTTGTGCATAAAAATCCTAGCTCAGATGTTGCCTTTAGGCAACAGTCACCAGTTGTTGCTTCCCTACACCATATACCCACAACCACTTAAATTTCACCAATTCATGATCATGTTACAATCCACAGATCCGCCTTTGTTTCTTTTTTTGTTGTTGTTTAAACACGTCGTTATTCTGAATAAGACCAAAAGGCATTTAAATGAATTTCAGATGCTGTAAATTGCTGCTGAATCCTTTTCTATTAAACTACCCTGTACCGTTTTAGGTAAGTAAATTAGGGTAGCACCATCATCCATCCTCTGTTACACCAACCTGAAACAGATCAACGCTGCAAGACAGAAAAGGCAGAGCCTATGCTGAGTAAAAAAACTCAGAATAAACACCATAAGTGGAAATCCAAATTTGTTTCTTAGTGGATAAACTCTCTTTGAGGGCTTAGTCCCGCATCCCAGCAGTGAAGAGAAATACTGCAATCAATTCCAGACTCTACATGTTTTACATACAATTCAAGTATATTTAACCCTTGCTTTGGTATTTCCATTCGACCAGTTTGCATGGTCCACTACACTAGTCTTTTAGCTCCATGAAGCTCACAAAAGCAGGAATTGAGAGCTCTTAGCTTAAATTCTTGATTAGGAGTAAATACTACTCCATTTAAGATAGTAGTAAAATAAAATTTATGAGCAATGTTTGCAGCTGGATGAAATGCTTTGATATTTATTATTATGGATAACAAGACATCAGCAGCACTCGTATATGAAAAATGTTCAACAATGCTCTTATAGGATAACGTAACCATAAGTTTCCACCCTGAATGCAGTGGCAGGACTTAAAATTTCAGTGAACACAGGATATTTCTTCTATTTCTGCTAAGCAATCATTGCTGGCATTCACATATTTCTTGCCTGATCATTAACCACTGACATAATTAATATGCACTCACAGAAGCCCCAGCACAGTTAGAACATAATCGCCTATAGATTTGATTCATGGAAATGTCTTTTTGGAAT
The DNA here is from genome assembly GCF_004027225.2 of Strigops habroptila. Lineage (NCBI taxonomy): Eukaryota > Metazoa > Chordata > Aves > Psittaciformes > Psittacidae > Strigops > Strigops habroptila. The sequence goes on from NC_046358.1 coordinate 74,473,859, forward strand.
AACTAAGATAGATTAGGTTCCTTAAAGTGTCTTGGATACGGAAGCAACAAAAAGCAAGTGGGGAGTTACCAACTGTGGAGGGGTGCTAATTAACAACTCAATTAAAAAAGGCAAATTAAAACTTTCTGGTTCGTTATCCTTCATCGCTTAATAAATTATTTTGTTAAGCAAATGATTAAGAATGATTATTCTAAAAAACTGAAATACTATCTGGTTTTCCAAATTTCTTTAGAAAGTTCAATAAAATAAATCCAGTTTATTTTCACAATACCCAAAATCATACTCATTGCAGGACTTTAATGCCAGTTGAAAGATTGGCAGCATAAATGCACTATATTTTTTTTCCTATTTATAGTAATTTTCTCTTTCTCTTCTCCCCCTTTTTTACATTGAAGAATATATTCTGCTCTTATGATAAAGGAAATAATTTATTCCTATATAGTTTTTATTTGATTGGGTTTTTTTCATGTATCACCAGTTTTGTGGCTCATCAAAATAACATGCCTTTCAACATCAGTTTTCTTGATACATTCAGACCTTTTGGAGCTATTGTTTGATAGTTCAGCACACTGATAAGACAGATTTTGCACTCTAATAAGATTGTTCATAGGGGATATTTTGACAAGCTTCAAGAGACTACAGAATGATTCATATTGGCAGGTTTAGAAGATGTTTATAGATATTTTCAGACTGTTTGAACTGCCCCTTGAGATGACATTTGCAAGTCTATGTTTCTTATTGTCCTAAACTTCTACAGAGAAAACACTTTAACAGTGGGTAAAAGTACGAATGTTAATATAAATATGAATATGCTACTGGAAAAGGGAAGTCTTCCATTATCTTGAATAAAATCTGTTAATTTGTAATTATGTATGTGTAAATAAATTAATAATTAAAAAGTACTACATGGCTGGGGTTTTAGTACTGAGAGTCTCTACTAAAAATTTTTGAAAGAAAAGTCTTGAGCACTTTCAAAACCAGTTCTTCTCTTCCCTCAAGGTTCACAGCAAGGTCAGCATGAATTTACATACCTAGCCATGCAAGCAGGACCTTATCATCATTGGGATTTCTGTAGATTGTAGCCTTTCCTCGATTTTGAAATCACACAATATTCTTTGTTTGATTATCGCTTTAAGCACTGAAGTCAATTATAATTTCTCCCAAAATAAAAATCCTGGCTTGTATGCAGAGTGGGGAAAAAGGGATCAACAAAAATATAGCTTTATAGCACAGTGTTAACCGATATGCCAACCAATGAAAAAGGACAGAAAATAAGTTCAATGGTTTCTCTAGTAGAAAAACCATTAGAGAAAACAACAAAGTCTCTAAAACAACAGACTAAATTCAGCATTCCCTATTCTCTCCCCCTAGCCTGTGTACTTCATGAATAAGAAAAGAGTCATCTCCTTCCTGATCTCCTCTCTTTCCTGCCAGAAATTTCTGCAGGTTAAATACATAAGGAATGCCTACACTGATGAAGAGATATATTTAACCTTGAAGACAAAAGGCACCGTTACAAGTGTTGTAGTAAGCTGCAACCACATACATACACGCATTTACAGGCATATTAGATATGTAATACCTCACTTGCCATTTGACATGAGACTCTATCCCCTTCTTTGGTCTTCATATACTGAAAGCATTGAGGGGTATAGAATTTTCAGAGCTCAGATTTGGAAAAATAATCAGATACAGGAAAAAACCTCTAAACCCTTCTTTTTAGTTTCTCTTCCACAACAAATGCCAGTTACTAATCTATCTAGGTGCACATTATCAGAGACTTCATAGATAGTTTACAATGAGAATTATTTGATGCTATAAAACACTGAAAGTCCTACTGCACAATTAAATGACAACATTTTCTAGATAAATTTTCCCCATTCATAAAATTTGAATTACTGGTTAGTTACAAATTACTGGAAAGATAGTTACAAATTACTGGAAAGATAGTCTTTTGCTCCCATTCAGAAGAACATTTTTAAAAACTGGACACACCTAATTTTCTTTATCAACATAAATTGCTTCCATGAGAGAACAGCAGGACTGGAAGAAGGTAGTAACTATTTCAGTGGAAAACCAAAGGGAATTTTTTTTTTAAAGTATATACATATGTTATATGAAAGACGAACTTCTCATTCATCACTGAATATCATCTTAATGAAGCTAGGTTAATTTATAAATTATAGATTTTATCATCAAGAAATTCTATTTATATAGTACTTATCTAACCAGTTTTACTTCTACAGAATCCACTTGTTTTATTAACAAACATTTCATTTTAATTTTCCTGAGCATCTTCAATGACTGTACAGAGACTTACTCAGCAGAAACCAGACCTGAGTTTCTGCATGAGAGCAGGCTGTTTAGCAAGACATGCAACTTCTCAGCAAAACCACGGAAACAAATTAATGTCTACTGCTGACAGCAAGCTAAGTTAAAGACAGAGCTTCATTATAAGATTACTCTTCATCATTTCCAGTTGTTAATCAGAAGCTTGGAATGTTTGTTTTCATTGTGGTTTGTGGATTTTTTTAGGGTTGGATTTTTTTGGTTGGGTTTTGTGGTTTTTGAGGGCAGGGGGCAGGTTTCGGGGTTGGGGGAAGTTTCCAGTTTATTATTAACAACATGTTTTGCTCATGATCTTACTGGTAGTTTGATGCATCTTGGGCAATGCCCCTAACTAAGGCTACTCTCACAAGATCTACAGTGAAAATTTAGTATCAATCCCATACTGATTTTATTACGTGCTCCTTATAGAAAGATACCACAGAACTCCACAAGGATTTTCATTTCACATCTAGCATCATTACTGACTGAAACAGTTCATTTTCCTGCATATATAGGATTTAGAGAATTAAATATTTATATAGCATATGGACTGGGCCAGATTTGCACATAGATAATTGGCATTTTTAAACTCACTAGTACACATGGAAAAAATTTCACCACACAAACTCATCTTCGGGTCTGAAACAAAAGCCGCAGTTTTGAAAACTAAACACAACTTGAGAGTAAGGTTAAAAAACACAGTATCTACAAGGAAGGGAATGGCTCAAGGAAAGACAACAGAAGGAGAGGAATGAAGGAGGTGAACTAGTCACTGAGGGAGGGAGGGGAAAGGGACAGGCAGGAAGAGAAATCACATCCACCTATGAACCTTGCCAATGTCCCTAGCACATCATAGTACTGCTTTATCACCTGCAAGGATATACCTATCTCATGACACTGCAAAGCAACTGGATTTTCAAGCTGCCAATCAGCCCATTTAGATTACTGAGGTCTCCAATTGTGTTGTCTAGATTGGTTCTATTAATTGTGGTGTTTCAGGGCTCTGTTTTGCCTTGTTGCTTAGAACAGTGTTGCTCAGAACACAGAGCCACACAATCCTGGAGCTGTTTCCATTTCCATGGTGAGGGGAGAAGGATTTATAAACTTCCCCCCCACCGCCCGGCCTTAATATTAGCAAAGAAGACATAAAAGATACATTAACTGAATGCTCCAAATCCATTTGTAGAAATCAATGCATTTATGACTTCCACAAGATGCCCTTACTTAGGGATGGAGGCAGAGGGAGATGTCCTTAACCTGTCACTCCTAAACAGCTGATGGGGCATCTTAAGGCTTTCCAGCCATTTCAGTCTCCCAGTGTATGCAGACATGTATGTAAGTATAACTTTGTCACTATTATTCTACCAAGTAATTAAAAAATAGCTTCCCTTAATATATGTTGCATTCATATAAAATGTTTCCCTTTCCCTTTGACAGTTTAATTCATGAAAAAAAAAGATAAAAATACTAAATTAACCATTACATGTATAAACTTTCACAGTTAGCAATTAGCTTTTTCAGATCCTAGCTCAAAGCAAAATGTAGCCATAGAAATGTTTTAACATGGCAGTAAAAGATGGATTATGCTTAATTCAGAGATACTATTTTTAGATAGACAGTTAATTTAATGAAATTTCCTTGAGTCAAATTAGTAAGCTCTCTGTACAGATTCAACATCAGGGGCTATTCAGCCTAATCAAGGTAAAGAACATCCTCACAGAAACCACATTTTTAAAATACTTTCATATGGAAGAATAATATGTTGTCCTCAAAACATTAGAGGCAGTACAATAGGCCAGTCAGTAAATACATCAAAAAAAATTCACTCTATATACAGATATATCCTAATCTATTACAGAAGTTGCTAACAGTGACTTGCAAACAGTAATAATTCTTCCTTCCCAATATACAGAATTATCTGTATAAAGCCATAATGTGAAAATGTGGACATTTGAAAT